>NC_058107.1:22086499-22403999 GCF_914725855.1 Thunnus albacares | reverse complement strand
CTCCCAGACTCACACTTGATTGTCATCCCATTGATTGAAACACCCGACTCTAATTTCCCCTTCAAATGAATTGATAATCCTAGAAGTTCACATACTTTTGCCATGCACAAATATGTAACATTGAATCATTTTCCTCAATAAATAAACAAACAAGTGTAAGGTTTTTGTCTCATTTGTTTAACTGATGTCTCTATCTAGTTTTAGGACTTGAATGGAAATCTGATCATGTTTTAGGTCATATTTATGCAGAAATAGAGCAAACTCTAAAGGGTTCACAAACTTTCAAGCAGCAATATATATTTATATATATATATATATATATATATATATATATATATATGCAGTCATTAACAAAAAACAGTTTAAGTAAAATTGTGTTTCAGACAATATTATACAATTTCAATATAAAACCCAGTATGATAACTAACAGATTGTTTTCCTGAACCCAGACAACGTTCCTGATAGATAATAAGAAAGTGTTCGGCACCCACCTGATGCAGGACATGATTAAAGATGCTCTCAGATACTTTGTCAGCCCACCTGTCCTCTCTTACAAGTAAGTGTGACATTGGTTAAATCACTAAATCCTTAACTGGTGAACCTTATCTTGAGCTTAAGCTTACTGTGTGTGTGTGTGTGTGTGTGTGTGTGTGTGTGTGTGTGTGTGTGTGTGTGTGTGTGTGTGTGTGCGTGTGTGCGTGCGTGCGTGCGTGCGTGCGTGCGTGCGTGCGTGCGTGCGTGTGTGCGTGCACTTGTCTCTCTCCAGGTGTTGTCTGTTCAACAACCACCAGGCTAAAGACTACATTGACTCCTTTGTTACACACTGCTCCAGGGTATGTTACTTTTACTGTTCAATTATAGTCTGCACATCTGATGCATTCCAATACTGCAGTCTAGGGCTGCCACTAACCATTATTTTCATTATCAATTAATCTGTTGATTATTTTCTCAATTAATTGATTAGTTGTTTGGTCTATAAAATGTCAGAAAATGATGAAACATGGTGATCACGTTTTCCAAAGACCAAGGTGACGTCCTCAAATGTCTTTTTTTGTCCCGACCAACAGTCCACAACCCAGAGATATTCAGTTTACTGTCATAGAAGATTAAAGAAACCAGAAAATATTCACAGAGAACAAAAGGGACTGGAGCGCATTGATTAATTCATTTCCTTTAATTATGTCTGTTTGCACAATTAAAGGCTATGAATTAATCACTGTGCTCCAGTCTTTTTTGTTCTCTGAAAGTCTGCTGTCCTCGAAGTGAGAAGCACCTGATTCAGCTGCATTTTGCATCTCATTTTTGGAAGATACGTGTACAATGTTTCAACCAGAAGATGTTCACACTTGAGAAGTTGGAATCAGAGACTTTGGACATATTTTCTCAAAAAATGACTCCAGACAATTAATCGATTATCAAAATAGTTGGTCATTGATTTAATAGTTGACAACTTATCAACTAATTGTTGAAGATCTACCTCAGTCGCCCAGAGCACTTTACTGGATGCTTTCACTTCAGCATAAGTTTGCTGAATAGTTTAGGAGAAGACATAGAAAAATGTTTCATCAGGATAGTTTGATGAGAACTGTGTTTTCTAGTGAGATGAAGGAAATTCTTCCATCAACCCTTTATATGAATTTAACAAGTGATGAAGCTATCTTGGTGTCTTCTGACTGTGTGTTTATACTGTGTGTGTGTGTGTGTGTGTGTGTGTGTGTGTGTGTGTGTGTTTGCTTGTTAATTCTCCCTACAGCCATTCTGCAGTCTGATCCAGATCCATGGACATAACCGAGCTCGACAGCGAGACAAGCTGGGTCACATTCTTGAAGAGTTTGCCACACTGCAGGATGAGGTTAACTGCAGCATTTTCTTATGTTGTATTCCTCCTTTTTTACTATGTTTAAGCACAACACCACCACTTATGCATTTTTTGCCACACAAGTTAGATAATGATCAGGAAGTTTTAGTCACATATTGACTTATTCAAAGCACCTTATCTTCTTACTGTGGGTTTTTCCTCAACCATGCTCAGGGCCGTTGTGATTTTATCAATAATGACCCAACGACAACTAAGTTCTGCCTCTGTATGTGGTCCTGCAGGCAGAGAAGGTGGATGCAGCGCTGCATAGCTTGCTGATGAAACTTGAGCCTCAGCGACAGCATCTCGCCTGTCTTGGCACCTGGATCCTCTACCATAACCTGAGGATCATGATCCAGTACCTGCTGAGTGGCTTTGAACTGGAGCTTTACAGCATGCATGAATACTACTACATCTACTGGTAAAGCACACACACTGTTATATGTTGCAGGTTGTCACTGGCTCACTATTATGACTCATAAAATCAGATCTATCTATGATAATAATAAACTTTATTTATATACCACTTTTCTTAACAATGTTACAAAGTGCTTCACAAAAAGGAAATAAAACCAGGCAAGGCCAATAAAATGAGAATAAGGCCAAGGACATGAGCACAGAGAAAGAAAAGACAATAAAATAAATAGATCAAATAAATAAGAACATATATCAAACATTTACAAAAGCTTTCACAAAGACAAAAGTTTTAAGAAGAGATTTAAAAGAAGCTTGAGAATTAGTGTGTCTGAGTTCAGTAAGCAGAGATCCATACTGTGGGGGCTAGCCAGTGTAGCAAGGCAAGCACAGGGGTAATGTGATCATGCCTCTTTGTCTCGGTAATATGTCGAGCAGCAGTGTTTTGTACCAATTGGAGATGGTGGAGGGAGCCCTTGCTGATACCCAAGGAAAGTGCATAGCAATAATCAAGCCGAGAACAGATAAAAGCATGTACAACTTTTTGTAAATCAGCAATTGATAAAAATGGCTTAATTTTAGAGATAATCTTGAGCTGAAAGAAACATGACTGGACAACACAGGTTAGCATCAAGGTTGGCATCAAAACAGAGGTTAGCATCACATATAACCCCTAGATTCCTAGCAGACTGCTTAATAGATCACCAATCGATCTTTAGCACCAAAAGATCTTATGGAATTTGGGGGACTGAACAGGATGACCTCAGACTTATCATCATTACATTAAAGGAAATTTTGGGACATCCAGCACTTAATATCAGAGAGGAAGTTGTAAGATTTGCTAGGCTGCTAGGATCTTTGGATTTTAATGGCATGTATAACGAAGTGTCGTCAGCATAAAAATGGTAAAGCACATCATGATACTGAAAAACCTGGCCAAGAGGCAGCAAGAGCTGTCTCAGTGCTATGAAGTTCTCTAAAACCAGACTGGCAACAGTTAAAAACACTATTATCATTCATAAAAGATATCAGTTGGGATGAAATTATTTTCTCCAGAACCGAGATTGTTCTGTAGTTAAGGACGGGGGTCCAAATTAGGTTTTTTAGCAACAAATGAATAATAACATGCTTAACACTGTTTGTAAAAGAATGAGGAGCCAGAGAATTGTTAAAAACATGCATAATAACAGGGCTAACAGTGGAAGATACCTCCTTTGTCTGAGATGCAGGAGGAGGAGTTCTTATAGGAGGCTGTACTCTCTTAACACTGAAATTGTTATGGGTTGTAACTGGGAAAAAGAGGCAGAATTAACACGAGAAATAGAATGCAAGGGTCAGGCTGGATTTGGGATCTAATATTCTCCACTTCATTCACAAAATGAGCAAGAAATTTATCAGACAGCTCAACATCAGGTACAGAAAAAGAAGTGGATAATTAATAACCATTAATAACAGAATCAATTACCCTAAAGAGAACTTTTGGATTGTGGTGATTTCTAGATATCAATTCAGAGAAATAGACCTACAGCATGAATGGGTGCGTGTGTGTCCATTTATGACTGCAGGTACCTGTCAGAGTTCCTTTACGCATGGCTGATGTCCACTCTGAGCAGAGCAGACTCCTCTCAGATGGCAGAGGAGCGGATTCTGGAGGAGCAGCTGAAAGGACGCAGCAGCAAAAAGACCAAGAAGAAGAAGAAAGGTACAGTCTACTGCAGTCTCCGTGGTTGAGGTGGATTCTTCTCTGTGTATGAACACAGCATGTTGGCCAATGTCTGAAAAGACACTGTATAATTTCTATGTGGAAGTATTATCCTTCTGTAGGTGCGATGATCCATTATTGATGTTATGTTTGGGTTTACTCTGCAGTTCGCCCTCTAAGCAAAGAGATCACCATGAGTCAAGCATACCAGAACATGTGTGCTGGCATGTACAAGGTAGGACACCAGTACAGACGCACTTTGACTCTTTTTCTACCCTATTTGACACATATTGAGGTATAATCCATCATCTCTCTGACCCTGTCTGTCTCCTAAGACCATGGTAGCACTGGATATGGACGGGAAGGTGCGTAAGCCTCAGTTTGAGCTCGACAGCGAGCAGGTTCGCTATGAGCATCGCTTCGCCCCCTTCAACAGTGTGGTCACCCCCCCACCTGTGCACTACATCCAGTTCAAGGTACTGTTTGTCTGTGTGGGTGGAATTTATCTAGCAGGGGCTTCACATTTTCTGTTTATCCCATCATGTTTGTTTTTTCTTCTCCACACTCCACTTTTCTCTGTTTTTCTGCTCTTTCTGACTCTTTGTCTACTCCAGGAGATGTCTGATCTGAAGAAGTACAATCCTCCACCAGGCTCTGCAGACCTCTACCTGGCAGCCAGCAAACATTTCCAGCAGGCCAAGCTCATTCTAGAAAATGTGCCCAGCCCAGACCCAGAGGTCAGGAAATTTAACAATTATAAAATAAATTCCTGCTCTATAAAGATCATAGATTTACATGAACTTATTGCTGAGGTACAGGCGCAACACACATACTACAGAAAAATGTAAGACACAACCAAAAAACCTGACACCATAGATAGACGTGCCTTCAAATGCCATACTAGCCCTTACACTGACGATCAAATTTGAATGCAACTCACATCCCAATGCAACACGACATGCTAAATATTATTTCCATTATAAATGGCCTGTATGAGGAATAAATGCAAAACCATTACAGAGTATGTCTAAAAAAATCATTACACACATATGCCAAATGAGGCAAGCCCAATAATGACTGTTGCAAGCAACCATTTTAACAGCTGAATGATCACAGCACACCAGGTGAAGTGATGTGAAGATATAAGAAATAGCACAAAGAGACAATGTATTGCAATGCGTAAGCTATTAGAAATAATGGTTGTTTTGTTGTTCTCCTTTTCAGAAACAGAAATTAAATGAATGAAAACAGAATAGCAATTTGAGTTTCATTTCAAAATCCATAAACGAAAAGACATTTTTCGTTTTCCTGGTCAGAAACAGCAGAAACAACATTTATAAAGGACTTGATTTTCCTTCTTACCTTTTGTAAAGCAGAAAATAAAATAGTTAACTAATGTATGAACTGTAGAATATGGAGATGCACTTGTTCCACACAGGAGGGTGGATTAATAAAATGGTCTTTGAACATATTTTCTATCAGCAATAAAGTGTATCTACTACTCTTATTACCGAAATAACAACAGCGCTCCCCTGCTCTCCCTCTCTCTCTCTCTCTATCTCTCTATCTCTCTCTCTCTGCTGAAAGACATACAGCAGCGGCTACTTCCTCCCAATGGGGGGGTCACACAACAGTTTCTGCTGTATTGCACCAACCTAAGAAGCTCTTACCTTCTCTCACGTCTTCGGATATCAATAACCAGTTATTAATGCTTTTTAACAGGTGACTCGTATACTGAAAGTGGCCAAACCCAACATTGTAGTTATGAAGCTCCTGGCCGGAGGGCACAAGAAGGAGACCAAGGTAACATAATACACACATTCACGTGATTATCATTATTTTCCATGTAATGTAATATTTACATTATAGTGTGTAAATTTAAATGTAATCCAAGCCACATGGTGTCAGTGGTTCCTCATGAGTTTCCAGTTTCCAATTCTGAAATGGATATTTTATATGTAGAAGAGTGTGTTGTTTGCATATGGCTGGTGTTTAATTGACAACAATTGTGATTATTGTAATTTCGTTGTCTTTTGGAGTAAAAAATGTCAAATTTCTGCATCTCTAGGTTCTCCCAGAGTTTGACTTCACAGCTCACAAGTACTTCCCCGTGGTCAAGATTATCTGATTCTGCTCTGCGCCACAGGCTGGTATGAACGTCTCATCAACCATAAAGACCATACTTTCACCTGAACAAGTGTGCAATGACCCTGATCCAGTCGCCCTAACTGTAACGTCGTGTAAAGGACCGTTTGATACACCCGACTCTTTCTACACCCGAATGAGAGATGTGACACATGAAACCCGACCAGAGAACTCACAACTGGACCTTAAATGAGTGACAATATCCACATCTGCATCTGTGAAAGTCTTTTTGTGTGTATGTGTGTGTGTGTCAGAGACAAGCCAAGGTGCTTTTGTGCAAAGAACTGGCCAATGGTATTTTTTATAAGTTGCCTCCAGAACAATCTTGTGAAGGCTTGAAAAGACTTGCTGTAATGATAATGGGTGCATATCATTAAATAATATGAAAAAATTAACCTTTCTATGCATCTGCTTATCTGAATGGGAATAAGCTTGAAAAAGCCACCTTGTTATACCTCAGATGAACAAATTCACTTGAATATTAGATTGCAGTCAGTCTGTGCTGTGAAACCTTGGCAGGACAATCTGCATAACTTATTTTATTGTCTGAACTTTAAGATTTTAGTGATCCAAAATTGATAGCTAACAGCCATGGGGGAGATACCTTCCAGGCCTCAAAAATAATCCAACAATCCCAGAAGACAGAAAGCTGCAACGATCACGCATCTCTGCAACAATTACATTTTTTTATTGTGATATTAATGTTCATTTCTGTCATTAAATTTCTTATTGGAAAAGAATTCCACATGTTGTCAGTGTTTTTAAGACAATAAAATCTGTTAAGAACTCCCTAATTTGAAATGAAAAGATCTACGCTTAATGATTGTTTCAGTTTCATACACTTTGCGTTGGAAAGGTACATTTTGAGGAAATAGTCCTGCTTCACTTGGCTATTTCTGTGAAAAGGATCTAAGAAATGTAAAATCATGTAAACATCTCTAAAAAAAAATACGTTTTAGTTGACACAGAAAATCAGATTTTATTTAGTATTTTACATTTCCTAGAGTGTTGATGTAAAACTGATTCAAATTAAATCAACTTATGATATAATAGATACCTCATTGTACCAGAGGCAATGTGAAGCAGCAGTGCAGCCTTGTGGGGTTTTTATTACATTGCACATTAAAATAAATCAATCAAATCAATGTGTATCCATGATCCTGTTGTTAAAACGAACTAGTTAATTAATTCAGTACCAGTTAATATAGCCTGCGCTTCCAAACCCTACATAACCAACTGCATTATCACTTCTCAAAACTTGATATGCATGCAGTGATGGAGACAGAGACAGAGTAGCAGGTAGAAAACCTTGATCCCGACTCCGACCACGTTACACTAAACAGCTGATCTGCGGCGTAATACATTACTACGGTTGAGAAAATGTAGTGCCAAAGGAAAGGGCTGTCTGAAGGCAAGGTAAAGCGGTGAAAATATTCTAAATATAGCGTACACTTAAACGGATATCGATTTTTTTTAGGTGGCTAAAACACGTTTTGCTGCTGGCCTCGTCCACAGCAGTACAGAGCTAAGTTTACTCCTGTCTGCGTCTCGAAACTGGAGGGATGCAACTCAGATAGAGAAACAATATTTCATTTGTTTTTTCACTGTGATCATTCGAATTTAATTTGGACAGATATGCAAAACTTTATAAATAGAAAAACTGGTACTTATGTACAGATGAATGCATTTGATGTTGATGTTATATTTTATGTTCAGTGGGTTGGATAGTAATATCAACTATATAATTCAGCTTCTGATCATTCTTGGTAATTTCCACATCCACAATTTGAAAAGGTCTGGCTCCAAACCAACCATTGTTGAACTCAAACAGTATGGCACTTTAATCGAATATGTGAAGAACAAAAAAAGCTACAAAGACTTTCAGTATTGTAAAGGAAGTACATTTTATTTGAACTCTAAAAGGACTCACAATGAATAGACTTTGGACTCTTCTGGCTTGTACAAATTGTTATTTTACCTCCGTGTCGTAAGTAAAAAAAGTTTTTTACTACAAGTAATACACTGACTATGGATACCTCATACACTTAAAAAAATACAAATTATTCCTTTAACATATGTACATTTAATACACAGAATCTATACTGAAGTACTGGGTGCATTAAAAAGCAGTGGGAGACTTTTTATTAGGGTTTTTACTGTGAGTGGTGTGTTAATGGTGTAGATTTACATACTGAGGTCTTATATAGTAAATAGTGTTAGAGTACAAGGAGAAAGTGATGCACTATGTTGTATATACAATATATGGCTGTAGCCACAACTACAGTATAGTGGAGACACAGGTCGGCTTCATGCTATCTGCCTTATCAAACCCTTGTGGATATCTAACATTTGACATTCAAATGTGCTTCAAAGAATTGACAGATAACACATGAACTGTGGGAGATCTCATCTTTTTATTCATAGGAAAAAAAATTGGTTTTACCAACTGTACACTGGGAGGAGAATAGTTATAACATGGTAATATCCGAATCGTATTTTTCATATCAATCATACATTGAAAAAGAAGAGAAAGAGATATTTGGATTACAGATATCCTAATTGCACTTTAAAATGTTTTGTTTGCTTCCAATTATAAAATGTTTTATTAACACAATATTGAGTACAAAACTAGTTGGCATAAAATTAAGTAGATTTGACAAGTAATAATACTTATAAATGAAAAACATATGAGAACTGATATTTACTTTTAAAGTCCATTTGTGATCCCGGTCATAACCTGTGAGGTTTACTCATGAATGTGTGCGCATGGTGTCTTCAATCCACTTGAGGTAGTGACAGGTATCCAACATTACAATCGGGTTTGCACACTTATCAACAGGGTTGCTGACAATGATCCCATACAAGAGATCATTATACTCCACAGCTGTACCTGCATCGCCCTGGAAGAGAGACATCAGAGGTGTGATCAGTTTACAGTTGTGATGGCATAAAAATGAACAAAAGAAATAAAAAATATAAAACTGTCTGCTTACAAAGCAGGCCTCCACGCCGGGTTGAAAGGCACACATGGTGGTAGATTCGTCACTGTAGTACTTTCCACCAGGTTTATCATTTTCACCACATGCAGCAATCATTGTTCTGGCACAGCTCAGCTTTCTGCTGGATTTGGCCTCTGAGGGTTCAAAACAAAACATCAGATTAAGTGAATTCTATATTCAAAAGGCAGAACTGGATCTAGTATCTTGGTGCTGCTCACTTTTCATGTTGGCCGTCGTTGCTCCCCAGCCTCCAACTTCAACCTGCTGTTTCAGCTTGGGCCTCTCACACTCATGGTGAGGAAGGGGGATGGTGGGATGTTCAGGGGACACATCCTTGTTCAGTTTTATGAGCATGATGTCATGAATACGCCCTTCTTCGTCTTTGAAAGAAAACTGTTGTTTATCCGCAATTTCTTGCTCAGTTCCTAGGCTGTTTCGTTTAAGGAATTCCTTAGCTTTTTTCAATTTTGACACATTTAAGCCAAACTTCAGTTTCACAAGCCTGCAAAAAACAAGAGAAGAACTTGTTGTCTGGGGATTGACACAGATTGAGGCCAGTTTTCCGTCATTATAAAATACATCACAGCTGCATCATGTGGGATGCTGGATGTTTCTTACCGTCCTGCACAGTGAGAAGCAGTGATGACCCAGCGAGTGTTGAGCAGAGCTCCTCCACAGCGCTTGTCCCCTTGGACAGAATGTATCTCGACATGGTACTGCCTCTCGCTGCGACAGCTCTTACCCCCAACAATCCTCTTCACAATGGCCCCTGATGCAGCACCTGACATACGGAAGAAGAGCAGATAACGGCGTACTTGTAGGTTCAGCTTCAATTCTTGCTTTTGCATGTAATTTATTTGCAAGTATTTCAGTGCATCTCTCAGACAATGACATAGAAGATAAAATAACTTCCTCCTAAGCATTGAAAAATGTTTTAAAATAAAAATCTGAATGAAGTGTAGTTGGAGGAGGAAAAATTCACCAGCAAGCAGCAGAATAAGAGCAAAACAGCTCTTCATGATGGTCCCTTAGGGTGTGGATCACTCTGTACGGTTCACTGGCTGATGCTTCATCTTTTTATATCGAGTATCAGACTCAGTTTTTTATTGGCTGCTGCTGTGGACAAAATGTATGTTTCAAAGCCATAGGTGGCCATCAGCACACTCCCCTCAGCCCTTTAACCACATACCTTATATGGCAAATGCAACTGTTAGGGTGGAGTAGAGTTTTAGGACTGTAGGGAAGGACACTTACATTTTTTTTACATTTACATTTTTTTTTTTTTTACACCAATACCACAAATGACAGGTCAGAGCACTTTTCCATCCACATGGAAGCACTGTACAAAAAGGGGCAAAGTCAACTAGCCTATTTTTTTTAAGAAAGCTGAGATCCTTTAACATCCACAGGCGGCCTCTACCATGCACCTTCTGCCAGCGCTCTGTTCTTTGGCGTGGTGAGCTGGGGGGGAAGGCGCTCTCACAGCAGACAGGAACTGAATGAACAAACTGATCAGGAAGGCGAGCTCCGTCATTGGGACTGAACTGGACAGGATTCAGCAGGTTGCAGAGGTGAAAATGCTCTCAAAGCTGAACTCAATACTGAACAATCCTACACACCCACTTCATGCCCTGGAGGTGGCATCAGACTGCTTAATGTGCACAAATAATTACTGTGGTGTATTGACAGTATAATATTGTATACTGTGTATTTATGTGTATATGTGTGTACATATATTTATATATGTACATTTAGGTATGCATGTGTATATATGTTTATATGTGTATGTATTTTTTTCATTTTATATCTTTTTAGATAATACAAGTCACATATTGCACACTGTGTATACTACATGTTTTTATTGCTTTATTAGTACAATTTAGTACAAAGCTTCAATTAACTCCTTCAGTTAGCCATTCATTTGGCTGAATGAGAATTTGTTTTATAAGACATCAAATTGATGGTAGCTACAAACAAGACATTTATTTTATTCAGAACTTGTAATTTTAGTTAATATTGTATGTTTTTCAAATTAAACACTATTTACAATAGCATGTCAAGGTGTTGTTTAACATGTTACACTAAATAGATTGGTACCACTGTGTACTGTTAATACTGTACTGTAGATAAATAAGTCTGGAGTCCTTTTTGCATTATACTTAAGTCAGATGACTTATGTATTAATGAGATGAGTATTTGATGTTTTACAGAGTTTCCATTTAAATGATGGTAAATGATTTGCTATTTATATTTAGCAAGTACAGTCTCGCATGAAATATGAGCATCTTTTGCTGTTTCTTTATCATTCATACGGCATTTGAGGTGATATGATCTTGAAGAATATCAGTAATTAATGAAGGTGAAAACGTAGCCTTGCAAAACTTTGGTGTGGGGCTGCTTCCTGGACATTTGTGTCAGTTAAACATCAGTCCATTTCTTTTATCTATGTGGGAAAATATAACTATAACCAGAATTACTAAAATTTCAAAGTATTTCACACTTAAACTGATGAAACATGTTACTGACAGTTTACTTGAAATCACAACTACATACGGTATGTTAACTGTGACTGTAATACATGTGTAATTAAAAGCTGTATATGCCATTGAAGTCCTTTTCATTTCACTTTATATAGAAACATGTCAATGTCAAAACCTTCATCACAGTTTTATATTAAATATTCATTTGCTCTCCTCAGAATTCTATCTTTGAATGCGGGCAATCGTAGTATTTTAAATATTCTTATATGCTTTATCAACTTCAACAAGAGGACTGAATATCTGTGGAGATAGCTATAGCTATAAAAATGCTTTGACACCAAATACAGTCATCCTCAGATATCACTTTGACTACACATTGTTTTCGTATTTGCTTATCTGTTCAAATACATCTTAAAACATGATGGCCAGTGTAGTAATTGTTTTACACTGCTATTACTTCCATATATTGTGTATACTACAATAACTGATCACAAAAAAACAGTTACACCAAACAAAAGAAACACATGTCTCGATAGTGGTAATAAAAACAATCTTTATTTTCTATCATCAATAAAGCCTATTTATTTAAACCTTTCAAATTTGTTCAGCAGTTCAGAATGAAATAAAATAAAAATCAACAACAAAAAAAACGTTCATCCAATTTATAAAATCATAAAACATTTTCTCTCCAGGTACAGATACTTTTTACATAATTAGGCAAACAAAGCTTTCTGACCAAACAAAGCAGAGGTTGTCCACACTTTGAGGTGTCAGACACAGTAACCCACAATAACTAACAGCAACTCTGAAAAACAAAATGACATAACAGAAAAAACACCATCTCAGAACGCCTCCTGCAAGATCTACAGACAACAAACAAAAAGGCAGACATAAAGTGAGAATCCATGTTCACTACTGTAAACAGGAGTGCTGATGTTGACTCTGAGCTGTCAGGGCACGGCAAGCGAAAGATAATACCTCACAAACTCTCCTGCATGTCCATTATAACAACCAAAGCATTTTGTAAACCCCCCCAAAAACAAAAAACTTATTTTAAATCCCAGTCAAGTTCTGAGTTTCCAAGACATGAACCAACATGCTGGTCTTACAAGGAAAAGAATATGAAATCATGGTCTACAGTGTAGCATCTCATTTTACATTTTGATGGAAAATTAAAAGTTGTAAAAAATGTTCTCAAAAAAGCATGATAAAGTTTTGATGACACCTGTATAGTGTGACGCTAATAATGCTCCTCTTGATTCTCTAAACTTAAATAAAAATACACACTGTACTGTATATTCTTTATGTGCAGCATCGCTGAGGTTACTGTATGTCATTATGTTGAGAGACATTTTCAAACCCAAGATTTTTTTTTTTTTATGGCTGCGTCTTTACATGAAAGGAACATTTCTAAATGTCTTCAGCATTTTATTATTTTAGACACATTTTGCTAAAATGCAACATATGTTGAAAAAACCTCAAGATAGTGACTAAAATATAAAACAGGTCATGTGGGATTTCATGATGAATACTGAGGCAGCTAAGCGTTCAACATTGGGGTTGAAGAGGCGGGAAAACAGGTTTGTACATAATCAAATTTAACTTCTCTCTTGCACACCTGTCTTAGTAACAGCCAAGAGCTGAACTGTTTACACAGTATGACACACCCTTTGTGTTTTAAGCACCTATTGTATTTAATCACACAGAGGATATTTCAGTTAGTCAAATAACAGCACTCTACAAAGATAACTTTTGACTACATTGTGTAATCTTGGACTGCTGATTAGAAGCTGAAGCTTCATGGAAATCATGACCACAACCTAGTCCAATGAAAAGCCCAATTCACCACTTCTACATATAGCAGCGTACCTGGAAAATAATATAAATCATCCGTCCTGTACAGACTGTATAAAACACAAGGCAACGAAATATCTTGCCACAAATTTACACTTTTTTTGTTATTTCTGATGCCTAATATTAATTTGTTTGAGCTCATCCATACAATTTCCAGTCTAGTGCAGTTTTAAATTGAACAGACTGATTTAGATTTTAGCACAGCTGCTGAATAGTTCACATCTACTGGATTGCAAGTGCTTTGAGGAAATGTCTTTCATAAAGTTACAGCAATTCTCACAGCCAGCCTTACTTATTACAGCACTTTTTGGCAACATGGGACTCAAAAGAGGTTGCCGTTTTCCATTTTACTTGGTTCAGCATCATAATCACACAACTGGACTCCGTAGTTTAACAAGCATTTCAGCATATTTCCTTCATTTGTTGCTGTTATGCAAATCTTCATTTGCACTCACTCACTCACACTTTTTATAGACCAGAAGGTTCTGGCCACAGATCCACAATCAGCATCCTTTCAATGAGACTCTGTCCAGAAATAACTTAAGGCTGTGTTTAAGATGCTGTCGAACCTCAGTGAGAGAAGAGGCATGAGCTGCAGAGCCCTCTGATGGAGCAGTTCTGTCACTGGGATCATAACCCTATAAGGGTCTGCACATAATCATCCTTTAGATTGCATTTAAGTTACAGTCATTACGGAGTGAACATAAACAACACATCAAACGACATAAAATCTAGAGATTTCCAGGCATGTTGAGATGTAACATTTTCAATCCAACTGGTGTCTTGAGATGTCTTAAGTTGCGTTTGCCATTCCTCAAAGAGTACAAACAACTAAGAAGGTGGAATGAAAGCACTATAGAAGTAGCGAGCACTTTCATGATCACCTATTGATTAACACCTACTGAAATGAATTTGAGCACAGTCACCAGAATAACAGCATTTCAGGGGGTTTATGGGTGCAGTGAAACACATGTTTGTGAAAAGAGAAAAAGCACGTGTGTACATGCTTGGCAGACATTTGCATATTACAGTCTTTTTTTGTGGCTCTTTGAGAATATTGTGAATTCTTTATGAAGTTATAACTATTCTTACTCCAATACAGAACACTTAAAAGATCTCAACTTATAAAATATTTGACTTCATGTAATAAAACCAAATGTATAACTTCCAATCAAGATGAAAAGTAAAAGATATCCCAGGGAGCAAATGGAATAAACCACAGCTCTTCCATAAAGATAAATTCAGTTTGGCTTTGTTTTATGTGAGTTTGAAGGGCTGTTTTAACCTGTACGACGGGGCTGTTGTGTTGAAGTGTAAAGCAGGTCCTTGTTCATAATGTGCTACGCGGGATCCTTCTTCAACTTCAGCACTGAAAGAAAAATTCAATATCCTGTGAACACCACAAACAAATGAATTTGTCCCAATCAACTGAGTCATTTCATAATAGTGCTGCCGATAAAGAGTCCTTTTCTGATATCTATATCTTTTATTGGAAGTAGAAATTAAGTGATTTTTAAAGATTACTATGTGTGATATGTTGAATCAACATTATTATACTATATTAACCTAAAGAACAAGAAAACGAGTCGAGGTCAGTGAGGAAGACATCAGCGTGTGTTTCAGTGTATACCTTAAATTTGAGCGAGCTCAGCTTGTTTGTCTGCTTCAAACTCGCCTTCATTCTCATCATCTCCGTTATAGTCAGCCAGCTCCTCCTCCATGTCTTTATCTACCAAACAGTGCAATGTGGTTATTAACACGTTTAACACACACACACACACTTTTGTTATACAGACACACATACCTATATTTTCAACCCGTTTGCTCTGTTGCTGTTTGTCCAAATCGACTCCGCCCACTACTTGTTCGTCTGCGTCGTAATCTTCTGGCTCATCAAGTTTCTGACCAGTAGTAGTCTCAACTGCCTTCCCCTGGCCAATCAGCATGCCCTCCATCCTGGGGTCTGCTTCTGGAGACAGGACCAAATTATTGTTTGATTTCATAAAAATAACACAACCTCTTCACTAGAACTGCAACAATTAGTTGATTAGATGACGACTATAAAATTAATCTCCAACTGTTTTGATAATTAATCGTGTTGAGTCATCTTTAAGGGAAAAAAAAAAAAAGTCCAATTTCTGATTCCAGCTTCTCAAATATGAGTATTTTTTAGTTTCTTCTGTCTTCCAGAATATCTTTGGGTTGTGGACTGTTGTAGACAAAACAAGACATTTGAGGACGTCACCTTAGGCTTTAGGAAACATAATTTTTCATAATTTTCTAACATTTTATGGACTATATAACTAATCAAATAATTGAGAAAATAATCAACAGATTAATCAATACTGCAAATAATCGTTAGTCTGATCTTCACTGAGAATGCCTGGATAGGAATAACTGACTCACTGCTTTCAGTGAACTAAGTGATGGTTTCTCACCTTCTGTCTGAGTGTCCTCTTCATGGGCATCCATCACCTCTGTCTCTTTATCCTCAGTCAGATTCTTCGTCAAAAGTTTACTGGTCTCTGTCTCTGTCTCACCCTCCTCTGTTTTATCAGCTCCCTCTAGTGGTAGCACAACTTCATGTTTGATTGCAGTAGCTGAGGGAACAGACTGGGGCTCTTTTTGTGAGGGACCCTTTGCAGGAAGAAGGTCCGCTGGGGCATCCGGACCTGTGAAACAACAAAACAGAAAGCGGGCTTACAGCAGGAGCATTCAAAAAAGAAAAGAACATGAGGGTATACACTTGTTTTCCTGAGCCAACTCTTTTACCTTTGTCCACTATGATCTCATTGGTCAGTAGTTCAGGTGTTTCATTTCCTTTGGGCTGAGAGATGCTTGGTGTGTGACTCTCAGCTGTTGCTGTCTTCACTGCGTCAAGCCCAGTCATTTCTTGTCCTTCTTTTACTGCATTTTCCTGCTGAGGAGTCATCATATACCACATTTCTTAACGTCATTAAAAGAACAGCTGGGTGGATTATAACTATAAAAGCAGGAAAATTCAAAGGCAGTCAAAGCTATTAAACCTCATATCATATGCACTTAATGACCAGAAATACAGAAGCCCTGCTTTTAGGCATTTCCTTTTCTTTTTGATTGTGCTCATAAACAGGTGTCCTGGCACAATAGGTTACAATGACCAAAGGATTAGAAATGGGCTTATATAGCCAATAATGATTACTTTTTAAAATAGATTGATCAGCCATGGCCCATCACATAGTCCACTGTGAAACGGGAAAGTCAAATCACCTGTGTAGAGACACCAGAGGGAAGGACGAGCTTCTCCATTTTCTTCTGAACTTCAAGTTTAGCAGCTGCCACTCTCTCATCACACAGCTCCTTCTGAGACAGGACCTGGGAGTGACAGTGTGTCCTACATGTGTGTGCGGACACACACAGACACACACAAACATGTTAACTAGGAATGACAGGAAATATATTCACTAGACTGAGGCAATTTATAGTGGCAATAGCAGTACATATAGATGTGATACACACATACACGCACACACAGTATATATATTTATGTGAGGACTAATTTTCTTACATGTCATAAGTGAGTTTGTTGTTAAGGGTGTTGATGTTGCCTTGGCAACTCTGCAGCTCCTTTTGAAGCTTCCCGAGGTCATCGCTTAGCTGATTCAACTGACCTACAAACACACGAGACATTCATTTTAGTGGCTCAGTGCCACAAAAGAATAGAATTCACATATTTTATTTTGTGCATCTGCACATAATATGTATTCTAAAGAGCTCTGTTAGCTGTTAAACTGCAAAGCAATATTTGAGAAATAAAGTTGAAAGGTTAACAGTTACCTTTGAGTTCCTGTATGGTTTTGGTACTGGAGGAAATGTTCTGCTGCAGTGTGCCCTGTAAACCAAAACACAGCAACTGTCAATATTCACATTTGCTTACAGTTTGTATCAAGTCAATATTTTTTTTCCATTGCCCTCAAATTTTCCTGGTAGCCATGGTTTCCAACGGCGGTGACAGTTTATTGTGCGATTTGTCCCACCCATTGGTGTTTGACCGCACCTTCTCTTGGCTGCAGGTGTTCTGGGCTCCTTCCAGCTGTCTCTTGTAGAGGCTTTCTATGTGACTGATCTGCTCCTTCTGTCTCTGGATCTCGTCCTGGAACTCATTCTTCTTCATCTCTGCTACTCCTCGCTCCGCTGCTCCACGGCGCACCTGGCCCTCCAACTCATAGAGCTTAGTCTGTATCAGAAACATAAAGGGTCTGAGGTTAGTTCAAGGTATTTTGCTTTTTTGGGGGTCATTAATGTGTGCTTAACTCATATTTAGACAGAGGATGACACAGGTAGGGATAACAACAACAATCTGACCGTGAAGTGAACATAAAAAAATGTGTAACGCAATATAAAAACACTGAAACTGTGTTTTGGGAGTTTGTTCTTTGTGTTAGATATATCCCAAGACAGTAAAAACTACCAGCAAAAGAGTCAGAAATGTTTCTACAAAACAGTAGAAATGTTTGATTGGGCCTCAGATCTCTTCCTTTTCAATAGGCAGTTAAGCAAGCTCCTATGGTAAGTCAGTTGCTTACAATGACTTGCATTAAAGAAAGTGTTCAGAATAAATGCAAACCGTTATTGAGAAATGTATAAAAAGGAAGTTACATAACCTAAATAAGATGTTTCACAACCAACACTCTGTAAAGAACTGTAAACACCAACATTTTAATCACATACTGGTAGATAGTAGCTGACTGAACTGAATGGTAATGATTGCCAACACTGAACACTTGTAACTACATTCAGCTTCTGATAAATGTGGGGCCACAACTAATGATTATCATCATTATTGATTAATCTGTTGGTTATTTGCTCGATTAATTGATTTGTTGTTTGGTCTATAAAACGTCAGAAAATGGTGAAACATGTCGATCACTGTGCTCCAAAGTCCAACGTGACGTCCTCAAATGTCTCATTTGTCCTGAACAACAGTTACACAAACGTATTCAGTTTACTGTCATTGATGACTAAAGAAACCTGAAAAATATTCAGAGTTGGGAAGCTGAAATCTGAGAATTTTGACATTAAAAAAAAAGACTCAGAACAATTAATTGATTATCCGAATAGCTGGCAGTTTATTTAATAGTTATAGTTAGCAACTAATTGATTAATCGACTAATCATTACAGTTCTAGATGAATAAGGTTTAGTCCAGAGCACAAAGTAGCCTTTAAATAACTGAAAAAAAGATTCACTGTATGTTTTGATAATTACCGATACTGAATAATTTGAGGTTTTACTGCAGTTTTTTCGGTTTTGGTGTAAAAATGGTGATATTTGCACTGTTCACAATTGTAAGAAATTTAGAAAAAGCACATGCAGATGAACCTACCTGTAGCTCCAGGTTGCGGGAGCTGGACACCCAGTAGTTAAAGCCCAGAACCAGGATACAGGCAATCAGGGCTCCAATCATTAGAGGGGGTGATCTTCCTCCACGACGTCCGTTTCCCAGCCCACCCATAGCTGTCTACAGACTGGAGACACACAAACCAGAGCCAGGGTCAGAACACTTTCCAATAATAAGTAATAAGTACAATAAGTACTATTTGAAATACTACAGGTGTAAGCTAAAAAGCAAAAAAGAAAAATAACAGGCAGGTCTGCTGTGATCCAGAAATGTCAGTAAAAACCAGTTTTATAAAATAAATTATTTTGGGAAGGCATGTAAAAGCAGTAAACTACTGCTAAATCCACTGTCACACTAATCATGTCCTTGGTTTATCTAGTATCTTAAACCTGACATTTTGTTTATACGTGCAGAAAAATGAAGACCTCTTTAAAAAAGGGCATTTATGACTCATAACCGTGCCTTATACTGCCAGATACTGGAAGCAGGAAAAGGTCTCAGTTTGTTCCTAAAAGTGATGAGTCAGTTTAACTGTCTGCAGGATGCTGAGAAAGCACACACAGGTACTGAATAACAACAGCTTTTCAACCATTAGATCCAAAGCCTGTGCTGCTCTCACTGCACCGAGACAGCGTCATACTGTCCAGTGGTGGCAACTCATACAGCACATGTAACTAATATGCCCAAAACCCTCCCTGCCTTTTCCGTGCCTGGGTCCTTTCAAATATAAACCATCACACCACATGAACCCGGTGCAAAGAACTATTTAGATTGGCAGACTGTAATCTACTTCTGTAAACAATTTCATGAACTTCTCTCATGAGCTAAACTACAAACAGACTTCACGGTAGAATAATTAGGCCTGAACTGTGGTTATAGATCAAATACCATTAACAGCTAATACTAAAAATCTGGTGTGATTTACCTGAGTGAGGAGAGTGGTGAAATGCACTAACCAGTGAAAGAAAGTAACTAAGTACATTAACTCAAGTACTGTAATTTAGTACAATTTTGAGGTACTTATACTTTACTTGAGTATTTCCATTTGATGCTACTTTATACTTCCACTCCACTACATGTCAGAGGGAAATATTGTACTTTCTACTCCACTACATTTATTTGACAGCTTTAGTTACTTTTATGGATAATAATGGATAATATAACAAGCTTTTAAAATACAACACAGTGTTAAAGATTAAACCAGTGGTTTCCAACCTTTTTGGCTTTTGACATTTAACAAAAAGCAGTGTGTAGTCGGGGTCACATTTCAGATGTCTATCAGTTGTTAACAGCTCCACCAAATAGTGATTTTTCCCTCTAAACTTCTCACATCGTTTCATTTCAATAAATGTTCAAATGATCCAATATTTCACCAAAAATCAAAGATTAGAGAGAAAGTCCAAAAACTGAAAACAAATTTGTGTATAAGAACGTTGTTTTTTATTCTTTCCTCTCCCATTAATCATCTCACGACCCCTCAGATTTATCTGGTGACCCTTTAGAGGGGCCCGAACCCTAGGACGGGAAGCACTGAACTAAACTAGCTCACTGTATATAAAGTACGTAAACTCCAGCAGCTACAACAGTAACATGCTTCCTACACACGGACGCTTCAGTATTATTAATCTAATGATGTCATATATAATAATATATCAGTCAAAGGGACCAAACCACGACTTTTACTGCAATACTTAAACTACATTTTGCTGCTAATACTTATTCAGGACTTTTATTTGTAATGAAGTATTTTTACATTGCTGTATTGGTACTTTTATTTAAGTAAAGGATCTGGCACTAACCTGATGACACTGATATTAACGTGGAGACATTATTGTCTCTACTGTAATAGTCTGTAACACAGCAGCAGCAGTATACAGTAGTATACAGTATGTAGGTGTACAGGCTGGCCATGGGGAGTCAGCCAGCTCAAGATGACAAACAGCCCGATGAGCAACTCCAGTACCAAATCACAGCCCAGGCCTGGAATAAGGTTATACCTGTTAAGTAATCGTAACCAGAGTGCAAACATTATATTGCAAACGGTACCTGTCAAAACAACACTGCTAGCCAAAATGAAAGGTTTCGTAAAACCGTTAAGTTATTCTGGTCAGGAACGAGTCGGGTAGTTGCAACGCGAAATTTTCTGTTAACTGTGATCACACACACTTGGTAAATCTGTAACGTTAGAAGATATAACGTTACAGTATAATCTATCAATAATTTGACAAGCCGTCAAATAAATGTGGCGAACTGAATAATTGATACACGAGTCACCGCTACAAGCAACCAGCGTTGCTAGCTAACGCTAACTACAACCATTAGCTACGTAGTCTGTCCCCGTTTGCCGCACATTAACTTACCCCGCAGACCCCACAATCACAAAACAGGAACTAAATGTCGGGCTGTGTTGACTCGGTGATATCCGATGATATTTGACAGTCTGGTGGCGTTTCTCCGTCAACAGCGCATTACCAGTTGGCCGTTAGCTGTTATCCATTATGGCCATACAAACAGCCGAGCCCCTGTGTGCAAGGTTCCTTGACTGGGTGTCCCTGGCTGCGAGTCAAAGTGCCTTTATGTGCTGTGGGAAAAATGCACGTTACGCTACAGAGCAGTGTAGTGTTTCAAAATATATCTAGAAGATTCATTTAAAAGTTAGATAATAACACCCTAACCCTTTCTGTTACAGAGTTGATGTTATTACTTGAAACTAAAAGCATTTGATTTTTCGAGTCGTCAGCTACAGATTACGGATTTATAGTTTACGAAGAGTTTCGAAGGCACCACGGACAAAACAAACTTGACAAAACAGAAGCCAAATTATAGTTAAAATTTGCCCATCAGTAAACTTGTTGAACCACTATGTCCTTAATAATTAATCAGAATATATGCATTACTATTTTAGTCTAGAGACGTGTTGTCTGTAAATAATTATAAGGATGAAGAGTACCAACAGATGACTGCGAAAGACAGATATAACCACTCAGTCAGTTTTTACTTGTCATTTAGTCTTACTTAAAACAAGGTTATATTTAACCTTTTATGATACAAAGGAACATGCAACAGTTGAAGAGATTTATGAGACATTATGTTTGTATATGTACTGGTGTATTACATTTAAGTAATTAATAATCAAACAGAAAATAAACTGAATGGGTAAAACGATGACATTTTAATGCTTTATCATAGTGGACACACAACTGCACTCTTAAGCTACATTACAAAAAGTCACATTGTTTAGCCAGTATAATTCATATACAGTCCAAAAACAGAAAATGTCAGACAACAGGCTGTTCTTCCTTCCCTTCCCTAATGTATCTTCCCTTTTAGTACTGTTTTAATTTTGTTGTTTCAGGCACAGTGATCTATTTAATTCAAAGATAAAATCAAACAATAGAATTCCATAAATATCATGTGTGTCTGTTCACAGTTAATGCAGATAACTATGCTGCTATGCATAACTATTTATGTTTTTTGTCCATCAGTCTGCTAATAAAACAAACAATTGCTCAGAAAATAATATTAAAAACACATTTCAAAAGAGTTGGCTGTGTACAAACAGGTTGAGGCTTTGAACAATGAACCTCCCTTTACAGTTACTGATCTCTATATAAACCCCTTAAAAATTACCTGGGATATAAAACCCTTTACTAAGAGTTAATGTTTTCACTCTCAATCATTTCCTGATTGCATGTCCATGTTTGAGATACCTCATCACTCTCTTTATTTCCTTTATTTTCCTGAGATATGCTCGCACAAGAGGATGTACATATTTAGTCCTTTTTTTAAAAATTTCCATCATGTGTGAGCTTCTTGCTTTGCCTCCTCTTCTTTTGTGTGTCAAATACCATCAGAGATTCCAGTTTGAGAGGGTGACAGAGACAGGTAACGTCCTCCTGTGTATCTACAAACATAGAGAGACAGAGTAAGAGACTGAGGTTGCCTGTTTGACATAGAAAGCTCTAGCTCTGTAGGCCATATTATTATTAAACTTCAATTAAACAATATCTTCAATTTAATTCGCAAAAATTAACATACCGTCTGTTTGGTGAATCTTCATCACTGGAATCGTCTAGCAGTAAACGTGTCTGCTGCTCGTCCGTCTCTCTATCTCTCCTAGTGACCATGATACCTGAAAAGAACAAAGAACAATATACAATATACAGTGTGCAGTATACTGTAAGCAAACAGACATTCAGTGTTTGTTTGGTCATGGTAATAAATGAGCCTCATCTACAACAGTTACAGGAAATGGTCCGTGGGTCCTTGTTAAAGGGTTAAAGTCTGCAGATTCTGGAAATATACATGGAGACTGCCATTTATCTTATTTGTTGGACAACAGATTGGCCCTGCTTGCATTTGTTTTTGTGACTGGTAGATGTTTCATTAGCATGTAGGATAACTTGCTTTGACTTCGGTCTTTCACAAAGGTGGAAACTGAGAATAAATTTCTGTGGAAGCACATAACACAGAGTCAGTAGGTGGTGCTTATCCTAAAGTAACCCGACCAACTATCTACTGTGAGTGAGTGGGATGCCCTCTGGCTAAAATAGCAGATATTAAGTTTCCTGCATAGGACAGTGGTCAACTATCTATAAACGAACTCTTAAAATAAAATATGAAATCAAACTGTCCATTAAAACCCTGTTGGAAATGCTTTATCCTTTTAGTTTCAGTAGCAACAAAGTTCTATGTTATATGTTCTGGATGATTTTTATCCCTACCATTCCTCTTGATCTCTGTGACGGGGCTGTTCTGGTTATCATTTAACTCTGTATAACCAGGTCTGGTCCGCCCTGTGGCTCCCTGGGCTCCATACCGCTCCCTCCACGCCTGAAATAGAAAACAAAACACACATAAATATCAAGAACTAGTCAGACAACAGGTTGGTTGGGATTTTTTTGTTTGTTTCTTAGAAAATTGTGATATTTAAAATTGTAAAATACCATGTTTTAAAATATATTTAAAAAATCTGCTTTGAATAGTAATATGTGTCTGATATGGGTTTTTTTTCCCAAAAATTTAATTACCACGTTAAAATCCTTAAAATAACATCTGCTCTATCTCCTTCATTGAAAGATCCAGAATCTATGATGGCGCGAATATTTTTCATTTCGAATGTTTAAGTGCTGAATGAAAGAAGTCCATTCTCAGTGTACATATGTGCACTGGAGGCTTCACGTTCCCACATCATGTTTGCTAGTTGCTTCCAAACTAGCTACAGTGTGATGTTGCAAATCACGCTCGTAGGTACATGTATTAAACTCAGATTTAAGGTCAGCACAGAGAAACTTTCGTCTTTCAGCAGCCGTCTAGCGTCAGACTCTGCACATACATCATCTTGCACAGTGAAGCTAAAAACATCACAGTCGAGGGACAAAGTGCAAAGCAGATTTTTGTGTAGAGGGTGACTTAAACAGAATACAAATTTCTAACCAATCTTCGATTTTCTGCATCCTCTGTTTTCTGTCGTTTCCTCCTTTCTGCAAAAAAAAATAGCAACATTGTAATGTATATTATTAAATAGCGTGCGCACACACAAAATATAGTGAGAACAATTCACTTAATATAAATTACTTTCACATGTACAACTATTTAATTTCTACTGAGATGTGAAGAAATACATTAAAGTAAAGTAAAAGAGTGAGACAGTGAATGAGAAAAACAACCTGCTGTCTGACGTCTCATTTTTAGAAAAGTAAATAAAAGAGCCAAACAGACACTGCACCTTTGAACAGAAACATTAGAAATAGTGATTAAATGAAACTACCTCTTCTGATGAGTTCCTTTCCTTCATCCACAAGGTCGGAGGTCAATTCATCGTCAGTAATGTACTGATGGAAGCCCACGAGGTTCAAACAGCGAGAGCCCAAACTACAAACCCAAACGCACACACCATTGCAAAAACACAGTAAATTCTTCATGTGCGACATAAAGAAGATTCATCTATTAAAGGTTACTCTGAGCAGATAACTTCTAGTGTAATACTGTAAATCTGTTGTCAAACAAATATGAATCATATCCATCAATCAATCACATTGATCATATTAAAGAGGAATGATACATGAGTATAATCCTACTTGATACACATAATGAAATAAACTGAAAAATACAATATTCTAACATTTTGCAGAAATTGTGACATATGCTTGTATTATAATAATAAATAACATTAATATGAATTAAGTATTACATTTATTGCACGTCACATTTAATTTTTGCACTTGACACTTTAACATATTTCATGCACTTCATTTCTTTCTCCATAGCACAGTCCATTCTTTGTATGTGTGCATACTTGGCTGATAAAAAAAACGATTCTGAAAATGAATTGATGAACAATGTTTCCTTTGTCTTACTTGCAAAAAGTGGCGAAGCAGAGCAGCAATATCAGCATGGGATAATAAATATAGAACCCATCAGACATGAAAGACAGCAGATGCATAGATCCCATGATCTGATAGAGAGAAACAAACAGAAGATTGATCATTTCCTTTACTTCACTGCACAGAGGATATGACACATCAACATATCATATTTTTGTGATCATATGATGTAAAATGTCCCAAAAGCCTCTAATCTGGGTGTAATGCCTGTATGTACAGTGTGAGTGTGCATTACTACATGTTTGTTGGTGTGAATGCCTGTGTACGTGCTGATATGTGCATTTGTGAACGTGTGTGTGTGTGTGTGTGTGTAACCAACAGAGGTATAGGATGTCTGTATTCTGTCCTGGTGTGAGATGGCCGAGTCCATGTGAATCAGGCCCAGAAAGTTAAGGCACAAAGGAGGAGTCAGACGACAAAACAACCTGAGCAGAAAAAAACAACAACAAAGAAGCAACCCGATATCATACCACAGAAATGTAACACGGTGTGCACAGAGTAGACTGAAATGTGCTTCCTCTTTTGAAACTTTGACCTTTTACACTGGTTACAACAGTTCACTTTCACTTTGATGCTGAGGTTTAAGCTGATGTGTACATTTATTGTATTATTATATCTGTGTTTCACAATATCATGCCTTTTACACCTTTAATGTGAAATAAATATATTTCTGAGCATATAAGGAACATACATGCCGCTGAACTGCAGGCTGTAAGCATCAGTCTGGTGATGTGGAACCAGGTAATAGTAGTTGAATACTCGTATCCTGAACACTGTGGAGTAGACGCACACACACAGGAAGAAGATAGTGACAAAGCACGCCATCTGGTGGAGAGAAACAAAACAACAGGTAGACAGAGTAGACAGGTTAGCCAGTTCAACAGCGTTTGAATCGATTCAATATTGTTGAGTCTATATATTTTTTGTTCACAGCAAATAAAATTACTAAACTTAGGCTTCTTTGGTGTGCCTCATTGTGTGCCTCACTTAATACATGCCTCATACCTCTATACAAATGTAGTTGTATTGTTTTTCAGCCATCTGAATAAAGACGGCAAAGAGGGACAGGACTGGGTGTGTGCTGAAGAAAGTGCACTCGGACCAGACCACTGCTGCAGAGAAGAGACAAAGGAGGACTGCCAGCAGCTTGTAGAAGCCCCGCCTGAACACACACTCCCAGTACCACTCTGAGGATGACACACACATACACACGCATCAGTAAATACAAATGACAGTCAAAGGACAAGGTTCCCTACAATGTAGGGGTGTAAAAAATGTTACAAAACTATATGTTCGAGCAGAAGTACCTTAACTTTTTACTTCAGCACAGAATTTCAGTAAATACACTTTCCATCTGTGATTTTAAGATGTAGGTGCTGACTGAACTCACCTACTGTAGGAGTGTAGATGAACCTACGGATCCAGCCGTGGTGTTGTGCTGAAGAGGAGCTGTGGATGAATTGGCGGACCGGGCTGCTCTGACTCTTAGCTACGTCTTCAAGATGTAAAGCCTGGTCTAACACCACTGACCACTGAACCTGGGTCTGACCGTGCCTCTGCACTGCAGAGATCACCTGAAACACACATCCAACAGCAGCAGATGATACTTAATTCAAATTTCAATGAGCTACCGTATTTTTTTTTGCAGAATTTCCTTTAAAATGACAGTGTTATGTTGAAAATAGTAATTACTTTTTTATGAAGGTTAACTAGGCTTCTTTTAGTGGGAAGGCCATTCTGTTCATCACTAGAGCTTTCCACGTCTCTCCCCATCTCTTCTTGGTACTCAGTAGGACACTGAAATGAAATGACATTAAAATGAAAACTGTCCCCCACAAACTAACTGTAAAAACTTTAAAGCTGTCATTAAATTTAATCTAATGATCGAACGGCCTCATCCATTTCTTACCTTTGTCAAAATGGTGTCCACACACTTCCTGAAAGAGTGGTTGTACCTGACAGATTTATTGACAGCTGCCACCTCCTGATGATGAAAAATATTTTTGTTCTTGTTAAAGTAGAAATTAAAGGCAAAAAATGCAGGAGATAAGTTGATTTTCTTCTGTAGAAAATGTTGCTGTTCAAATATTCTCTAAGAACTACGCTTTCTGATTCAGCACCTGTTGGAATCCAAACTCCTAATGCTTGTACAGCACAAACTTATTTGAAAAACCCATCAATATTAACCCAGGATTGGTGCAAAGTGAGGGAGCATCTACAGCTACACATCTTTCCATCCTCCCACCTCCATAACATCTGCTAAGTTCTCCTCAGCCGCTGCCTTCTCAGTGGCCATTTTTGCTGTCTTGAAGTAGGTCTTGGCCAGCAGGTGACCATGGCAAGATGAGAGCCAATACGAACGTGGGATTTCCACCAAGCCGTAGCCTAGCAACAGCACCAGAAGGAAGAGACCCCAGGTGTTGGCAGCTGTAATGCCGATTGTCTGGAGCTCTGTCCTGAACAAGTTTTACAAAGAGAGATCAATACACAGGCATAATGTCATCTTAGGAAACAAACCCGTGTACCATTGTCTCAATCGATTTCCTATTCTGAAACGAAAATCGGAAAATGAAAAACGGGTTTTTTAAAAAAAAAAAAAGGTTTTGTCACTCAATTTGAAAAAAAAAGATATAAAAGCATTCTCTAATCTGAAATAGAATTTATAGAAAAAGGCTCGAAATTCTGTTTTTTTCATTTGCAAGTTTCATTTTTCTTGATAAGGAGCCTCCTATCTAGGTTAATATTAACCCTTCAACATTATTAACAACAGCTACAACATTGACAGTTCAGTTATATGTAGACTGTACGTAGAATGGCCCACAGAGAACAATATGCGTGGTAATCTCCCAACTATTTTATTAAACTTAAATCGTTTATCCGTGTCCATTTCATTTCTCAAACTCTAAACTTTTCCAGCTTCAAACATGAATTAGCTGCAAAATAATCGCACATCCTCTGTTAATATATCACATCCACTAATCTGTCAAGAGCAGCCTAATCCTGTGGCCAAATGATCAATCAAAGCTATTCTGTACTTGGTCCTACAACATATTGAGGACTCTACCTACCTACTTTAAAAGTTGATAGTGGTGTGTTGTCGGCTTAAAATTTCATATGAAAGTTTTCTTCCACTGTTGCACTAATAAAAATGTGGAATAGGTCCGACAATGCACAGTCCATTATTGATAGTTTGGTTGGAAATACGCTTACTGATAAAAGCTGCTTACAATAATCAACTTAAAATAATTATCTTCTCAGGGGGAAAATTTCCGTTGTAGCCTACATATTAACAGAACATAAGCTATGGTTTTAGAAATATTAACTAAATATAATAAATGTCCTCACATGGCCAGAGATCCTATTGATAGCCAGTAGTTGCCTACAATAGCCTAATCACCCTATAATCACAGTTAACTTAATCTCATCAGACTGATCTGCCAAAACGGAAAGATCCAACCATTAAAAATACCAATCCCTGGCCATAGAATAAGTAAATCAGATATAATGTATCCTAGTTTTTTCATCACTGTTATGTTAGGATGGCAAGAAAGGAGTGTAGAATAGAGAGCTGGGGACCAAACACTCATAGGTTTCACTCAACACCTTTACTTAAAACAAAACCCTATTACAGGATACTAGCTGTATCTGTCCACCAGGTGGCAGTGATGTACCATAACACAACTCAGTTAACACTACATCCCCCTTTCTATGTTGTACTGTACAGTCAAATAACTGTCTTTAGGAAGATATTTGTTTAACTTAACGCTCTTACATTTTCTTTATATTCATTTTTGTTAGATTATCAGTCTTTTATAATAGTCCTCTTGGTGCTGTTACCTTGTTTCAACTTGAACAAACAATATCTCATTTTCAATAGAAAAATACTCTAGATTTTTTTTCCCATTCAGCAAAATAGTATTTTAACTCAACTTTATATGAAACATGTTCAGCTAAACTAGTATCCAGGCACCTCAGAGGATGGATAAGCACTTTACAGCCATGTTGACAATACAATAGCTAGTCTACAGGCAAATGGAGCAGAGAAGAACGCTTGGATCCTGCCTGTCAGGCGCCTCCAGAGTGCGCACTGAAACGCCAAACCACTGAGCGCTGTCAGTCACTGGCGTTTCTGTTGCGGTCTGCGGTTGCCTTTAGTCATCTTGACAGTGGAAAATAAATGCTCATACATAGCAGTGAAGGCATCGAAGGCAACGCAAATTTCATTGCGAGGATATTAGGCATAACCTTCACTGCCTTTCTATGTGCTGTAAGAACCTTACAGATCATCTGCTTTTGCGTTGTAGCCTCTCCATCCATTTCTGTGGCACAAGGAGCATGCACAACGCTCAACGCTTTGTGAGCTCGATGTCTGCTTGTGCATCATCCCCTTCCTAACTTGCATCTTGTCTTGAATTAACTACTGGAGGAGAGCAGATCCATTCTGCAGTCAGAATCCTTGTTGCATAACCTCTCTCAACTGTATTCTTATTATTTGGGTTGTATTATCTAACCAGTGATGTAAAGAAGAGATTTTAAAGAAACGAAATAATTACACTTGATTAATAAACTTGATACTGGTTCACTGTGTGTGTGTGTGTGTGTGTGTGTGGTGTGTGTGGTTTAACTGGGTTTGAACAAACCACCCCTCAGTGCCGACAGCTACTACTACTCTGGCTAAAAATCGTAGATAAAATTACTGACAATGAATGCTTGCGGTTCACCTTTTTATAACAAAGATAATTTAAAATCGCCCCAATTTTGCATTTTGTGGTAATGGAGACTGGATTTTTCGTGTTTGACTCACTGTATGAAAATCCATAATAAGGAAACAACACAAAATTCTATTTTCAGGACAAAATTAAATGGAAAACAGCTATTTTCATTTTTAAAACGTTGTTACAAATATTGATCATTTAATAAAGCCCCATTTTTCATTTTCCAATTTTCATTTCAGATTAGGAAATCGATTGAGACAAAGGTACAGGGATTAAAACACAGTACAACAAGTCACAAATGTTGTTTTCTTTGAGGTTAAGTTTGTGTTGACTGTGTCATCTCATGAATTACAGTACGGCTGACTTACCATGTGAGTTTCCACTGTGGGTGAGCAGCCACGTAGATGAGCAGGGAGATGAATATAAGGAGGTAGGTGCCATAGTAGATGGCATTTTCAATGAGAGCTGTTTTAATCTTTCCAACTTTGGAAAAAGCTCCTGACTGTGCATAAGACTGCATGAAGGGCAACAGCAGCCTATCCAAAAAAACAATCAAGCACAAACATAGAGAAGAGTAAATATACCAAAACACAATACAGCAGTTATAGTCAAGGTTTAAGTAAGTAAGTGAATGTGAGTAAGAGCAGGATCTCACCAAGTAAGAAACTGAGAAGTCCAATATACAACTCTCCAGAACACTGGTAGGACACCGTCTGGTATATAACTCCATGGCTCTTCACACGCCTTTGGTACACTGTCACAAACATATGCACACACAGAAGAAGAAGTTAGCAGAAGCTTTGCCATATGGTTGGATTTATCAGCTGTGGTACTATAAAAGACAAACATTAAATGCAATGTCCTCTGACATCATATGACTAATGACAAAACTGTGTAATAACAATCATTTGAATTGTAGCAGAGTACATAGCTGTTTACCAAAGTGTATTTCTGGATACCACCACTTGGTGTCAGCAAAGTCAGAAATATACTTATGGTCAGTTCACCAAATTACAGAAAAATCTCACTACTATGAAAACAGTTCACAGCCAGGTCTTTGGATCAGAGTGCCAGGGACAAAACTTTGACAATAGAGAATTGGGATAACCGGCCCTTTAAGTTATATGTTGTAAGTCTAAATCCTTGAGAATGTTTTCCAAACTAGTCTGCAAAACCAGTGAGGAAATGCTTTCATCATCATCACTCTACTGAACTGGACTTGACAGTGATTGTATTATAATAAAATTGAGCAATTAATCCCACATAATCACAGACTGTTTCTGTCAGCAGAAAAACCTTTGTATGAAGCACTTAAAGTAATGAAATGATTACACTGACACTGATAACAGCTACTCTATGTATCACGTCATTCCTTTAGTTAGTCTTGTCAGTTGGCTTATGATTAATGTCATTAATTGTTTAATAAATTCGCTGTCATTTAACTGCAACAAATATTCAAAGAGGACTTGAGTTTATAATACAAGAATCAAGAGACTAAAGCCTACAGCAAACGTTATACCATAAAATACACAGTTTTTATGTTTAAAACACTGGGATAAATCAAAAATATCATCAGGAAGTAAGAGATGAACAAATAAGACACAGAGTGCTGCTTTGTGTGTCAATATCTGCAGTTTAGGTTAGAACTGTCCAACTTATGTGCAGCTCAGATGTTCATAACATAACACCATACCAAAACAAAGGTTTGTTTTCATACTTTACTTATCATGTTGGCTGGCTGAGGAATCTTGAAGCTAGCAAACAGTGGCTTTAGCGCCGATAAATGAAACTGCCTTATTTACCTTAAAGTTGGATAAAGAGATGAGCTGGCTCCTGTCTGATTAGTGTGTCTTGCTGGAGTTACAGAAGAAGGGTGGTGTTCATGGTCAAGAATACATTGCTTGTAGATAGTCTGAAAGAATTGACACCGGCAAAAACACTCAACTCACATGATAAAGAACAGATGAGTTGCCAGAGGCAAGAGCAGTGTAAATAAACATGCAGCTCAACCTCATTCACACACAGCTTAATGTAAAAACACACTCACTCATATCCTCTTTTAAACATGAGCAACTCTGGTTAACATGGCTAAAATGAACTTTGTCTTCAGATACACATCAAACAACTTTTCGTACCGCGCTGACATCGAATGGTAAGATGAAGACGATGAGGAAGCAGAGGTACCAGGACAGCAGCGTCCCTAACAGGACCAACCGCTGCTGCCTCCGCAAATCTCCATAGCGCTGGAGGAGGTAGAGGGCCAAGAAGAAGACGACTACAACCACAACAGCCAGCGAAGCACCACTCATAGTGATGACTGAACTGACAGATGTCAAGGACTCATGGTGACAGACTGGATGGGGCAAGAGACGGAGAGAGAGATAAACAGGGAGGAACTCATTGGACAAACTGATTGGTTATCAGCTCTTATCTGCTGGATAAATGGGAGAGACAGTATCACCTGAGCACTGGCAGAATACATACATGATACAACTAAGGAGGTGAGGAATGGGAGAGCATGGACAAATCAGGGATAAAAGCACAGAGACAGAAATAAATGAGGGTAAAAAGTGAGACAGATGTAGAGAAAAAGCATGTGTCTTTTAAAGCTTAAATGGCCATAGCATTGGTTGTGTATGTTTTACTACAAATCTAGTACACTTTACATTACAGCTAATCATTCTGCAAACCACACTTTCTGTTTCTTTCTGCACAACATAAATCTATAGACAGACTCTCGAAACTTGCTTGAGTTGTGTAATCCACTGTAGTGACCATTGGATCTGCATTCATTTCTGTCAAAGTCACATTATAGTTATAAGATAAGGCAGTATTTTTCACATCTACCTGCATTTAAAATGCTGTCCCACAACATAACTTTGCCAACAATTAATGCAGACTTACTGTGGTGGATTTCAAAGGACAAACTAATTTCAAGCAAGAATATTACTGATATTCATGAGGTAAAGAAATGAATGGAAACTAAAGGCTGTCTAGAATGATAAAGAATGATGATAAAGAAGTTTATATCCAAAAACCTAACACTGAATAACATTTGAAAACGGTGTGCAAAACACTATATGTTCCTTTAATAGCATACTTGGAAGTTTAAACAATATCAAATATCTTTAATAGTGGTTCCCACAAACATTCAGAGGACTTAGTTATATTATTGTAATACTTTGCTAACAGTACTTTTACTTGTCAGATTATCAAAGTAATACTTTTCTGTTTTTTCTAACAGGTATAAATGTAATATAGCTTTTTATTGAAGACTGCTCTCATTCTTTTTACTTCCAAGAGTTGACTTGAGACCACTAATGTTAATTATTTTCACAATTCCTGCTCTTCGTTGGGCGTCGTGGTCAATTAACTTCTATGACAACATAGCGGTTATTTAAGCTAGTCTGTGTTTACGTTATATCGTACGTTACGTGGTCTCAGATTGTTGATATCCTCCAGCCCAGATTTTCTAAAAATTTCACATATAATAACAACATTCAGAGCTGAAGTGAACCTTTACCTTTTCCGCCTCTTCTCTCCGGCTGAAGATTGTAAACCTATAAACTGTCTGTATTTACAGTCACATCGTGTTCCTCAGACGTTAAGTCTGACAACTGTACACAACCTTTGAAACTACATTACGTCACGACCGTTAAGCGTGCTTTCTGTGAACCAGCAGGGAATTCTGGATATTGTAGGCGATGTTCCAAACCGGAAACCAGGCTTTGGCACCCATCCATGTTGGCACTCCCCCAACTGACGTATTCCAGTGGATGCATGCATAGTCTATGCAACGATGTATGGCAAAATATTATGAAATTAAAACGTACATTTCAATCAATTAAAAAACAACAACAACAGGCCTATATAGTCATAAATTCAAAACACGCTACGAAAAGAAAATATCATCTTAAAGGAATATGTATGATAAAAAAAAAAAAATTCAATGCATTTCAATAAAAGGAGATGAACTCAAACGTGTATTTATGATTTGGACTGTGTAGTTTGTACATATTGTATATTGTGCGCATACCTTTTTGGTTAATCTGTTTTGGATATTTACTTACTTTTTCAAGCTGTTTATTTTATAGGATAGGAAGACAATACCACAAAAAATATAGTGGCAATAGTTGTGGTGACTATACTAGATGTTCCTTAAGCCACAAAAGATTTTCTAGACATATAAAACTCCATATACACAAACTTCAAGCACTGTATAATTCAATTTAATTGTCTGAGGATAAAGGCTGTCATATGCTGTACAGATTGTAAAGCCCTCTGAGAAAAATAAAATGTGATTTTGGGCTATATAACTGAAATTGATTGACTTGACACCATCTGTTCCAGTATTTTCACCAGTCTTTCAGCAGGACCCTAATGCGTTTAAAAAAAAAAAAAGCTGCTACAGCAATGAAAGGGATGTATATAAATCTTTTGTTAGACTGAAATAGTGTCAGTTCACATCAGCATATGTTTTATCAAACTGGCATCATTTATATGATGAGTACAAGGGGTATTTGAGAAATTTAGATTCAAATATTAAAACATTTAAAGAAACAATCATGCAGTTTTCAGGTTTATATTATTATGTTTTATCATCTAAAATAGATTCACACACACACTCACACACACACACACACACACACACACACAGTAACATACATTCATTAAATCCCAGCTTTTTAATCTTGTAGGTCAGATAATTGATTTGCACAGACTTTCAGATGCCTGGTAAACTCAGTTGCCTGTAGATGTAAACTGCAGAGAACTGTTGTCTTGAAGAATCTCTGCTCTGGCAATGTGTTTGCATTCAGTCCAAAACCAATAAAAAAACAATCATGCTGCGACATACTTTTTACCCAATAAAAATGTCTGATCTTGTACAGTTTTTATCAGCAACTGTTTGCATTCATTTAGTGTCACACATTGACTTAGAACATTCAGTTTATTACTGCTGGCTGCAACTGCAGTTTCACTGGAGAAATTACAATTTACAATAAGCTCTTAGCTCCAAACGAAATAATTGAGAATAATACAATGCATCACAACAGCAGTACAATAGATCTAAATTGGATTGTTAACAAGCCAAAACAATCAAGCTTTCATATGAATCATTTATGAAATTAATGTATAGATGTGATGCCATGGAGGCAAGCTGTTTAAGCTTACATTTTCCCTAAAATGAATCAAAAAGGGGTGGTGTGACAGTGCTGTCACTGTTTCTGTCACTCTTAAATGTCCACTGTGTCTTAAAGCAGAGGCAAAGTGGACACTCCTAAAATTCATTGGTTGTGGTGGAAAGCTTTGGTTTTCCCTTTGAGTCTAAATGAGTTCCTGCCAGCAAAGTTGAAAAATGTTTGAGAGACATGCAGAAAAAGGCAACAAAAGATGGAAAACATCTTTAATCCATTTTAGATGTGGTCGAACATCCACACATATGGCTCGTCAGAAGAAAGCGGGCCCAGTAAGTTGAAGCACACACCTCTATGTTCCAGTAAAAAGTCCATCTGGCCAAACAGGTCCAGACATAAATGTTCCACCAGAATCAGACAAATAGACCAGTCTTCAACTGCTGTGGACACACCCAGCGCATCCATCCAAACTGACCCAAAAATGTCCAGAGATTCCGGCCAATCCTCTAGAAAATCGTCCATCAGCTCCATCTGGTTTAAAAGCTGTTTAAGGTTCACATAAAAACAAATAAGTCCTTTACTCTTCACAGAATTAAGCTCAGTGTAGAGAACTAGTCCATTCCTGCTGGCAGTGTCGGACCCTTTGCAGCCTCTGATTGCTCAGATTGTCACATTACTCCTCTCTGTTTCTCTGCCTCCGTCTTGTTTCTGCAGTGCTCGGTTAATTGCCCTGATCCAAACACTTAGAGTGCAGATAAAACCTGGCAGCATTGGCAGGTGCTTAGTGAGGCCATCTGTCAGCCTATATTCTCACCATAACCCTCTCTCTCTCTCTCTCTCTCTCTCTCTCACTCTTGGATTAGCGTAACAAGCTGTATGGTCACTCAGTCCATAATCATTTCCGCAGTATTCTCATCGATAAACCTGTGAAAGTGAGACCCCGTCCCTTGCTTATTGCAGAATACAGACTGATCCTGTTTTTTAGATCATTACTCTGCGTCATTACTGAATTGAGCCTTTATTTTTACCCTCTGTGGACACCTACAGTCACACTTTACACACCGAACACACAGACAGAGATACGGGTCATATTAACATACAGGAAAATATTGTCTCCATTTAAGAAAACCTGCTGGAAGGTGGCACTGAAAATGTTACTTTTATTATTAACTTTACAGTTAGGTAAACTGTTACTAACAGGAGTGGTGGCACTGAATTTAGTGTTACTTTTTTATTTTACAGTTGTCACCACTAGATGGAGGTAATGATTTTGACCTTAAATGTGATTACACAGTTCAGCAAGGAGGTAAATTTGTGAAAAAAAAAAAAAATGAGGCAGATAACGCAGATCACCAGATGGAACACCTTCTTAGCAATTATAGAAGACTTTCAAGTTTCAATTTTATCAAATTTCTAGTAGCTGAAATGAAATTTCTTTCAGGACCAGGTTATAAAAACAGACAAATCGGTCTATCCTGAAGTTAAGTCAATTTTTATTTATGTAGACAGCTTTATGTGGTGATATCGCCAATAACACATTTGCCTCAAGGGGCTTTACAATCTGTACATCAAACAACATCCTCTATCCTTATACTTCTATCCTCAATTCCAGTTCGGAAAAACCTCACCCAAAATAAACTTTAACGGGGGGAAAAACATGCTTTGATAGACAATAACTTTTATGAAAGCATATCATCCATCACAACTAAACAATACTTGAATGCAAAAAAGTAAAACAACTTGTTTGTTATTCATCTTAAGGACAGCTCAGACACACAGAACTCAGAGATGGTGAGAGTGAAACCATCCTTGATGAGATGAGATACTAGCCGTCTCTCCTTCGTGCTATTGTCTTCTCTTGTTGTTTCTACTGTCATTTATCACTTTAATCCTTTATTTATAGATGAGATGAGCCTCTTTGGCTAGTTGTTTACTACACAAAAAAGAGGGGTGTCATGTTTTATTCTTTGAGGAGAGAATGCAACCTCAAACACATTTTTACAAAGACTCGGTCAGGTTTCTGGTCACTCCCCTTGGCACCAGAGGGCACAGATTATACTTGGGAACCCTAAACCTTGTACCAAAACCTTGAGCTATCTGAAATACACTGTACTGCATATATTTTAGGTTTAGTTACAGTCCTTTCAGAAATATATGTTTGTTTTTTTAAATTTTGTGCTGCAATTATGTTTTTCTGTTGTTTTTGTCATGTAGTTGTCTACAAATTAGTTTTTAAGGAGGAATTAAAGCACACACATTTAGACTTGTCAAAGCACGGGTGTGACTAATTATGTAACTGATGTAACTTATGTCACTTATGTAACTTTCATTTACGTGCAACACACTTTATTTTATGGGTGTGTCATTTTGTAAGAACTTATTATGAAGATGCCCTGAATGAACAATGTAATCTGGTATTCATTATAGGGGAAATAGACAGGAGACAGAAGGTTTTGGTTATTTTATAGTATTTTTTTATTTAGAGTTTCATGAGTTGTGATGAGACTTTAAGCCACTTTCAGAGGAATTTTCTTGAAGGAGCTACTCCATTTAGGGAGGTGTGGGGGTCGGGGGGAACTTTATAAACCTCAGTATTTCTAAGATCCTGGCTATGACCATGTTCACAAGCAACGACTGGCTCTATTTTTATCTTGCAACTCAGTTATCAGATACTCCTGTGATGACAAAAATTGGATTTCTGGAGTTCTGGATTTAATTAGGTTACATGGTGAATTAAGTTAGTTTGGTCACAAAGTGTTGTGACGAAGCAAAACTTCAGTTTATTTTCTGCATCAGGTTGACCCTCATTTCAAAGTCTGGATCTGTCATTTTCTCTGGTATTAAATTTTGCCTCTCTTCTCTTGTGATCACAACATTATTATCTTCTTTTTCTCATGATAATCAATTAAATGGCATGAAAGTGTGTGTGTCTCCACTTTGTCACAGTGTTGCACATGAGAGAGAAGGCAAATGTAATCATGTATTAATACAGATGAGATCAGTGAAGAACTGAAATTCACACCTACTCCAGTAACATGCAGACTCCTTAAAAGCAAGGAAGAGAAGCTGCACTCTCATGACTCTGATATAATCTCTATTTTTAATGCTATGCTCTTGAAGAAGGCAACGTGTACCGAAACATTGAAAAGTTCATGAGTGTACAAATTTCCCCTCCTTCATTGGATGATTAGTCAACCGGTGAAATTATTAAGATATGACACAGATATTACAACTACAATTAGTCACCTAATTGTCATAAGTTTGAAAAAACAATAATGATATATATACTATAATGATATTATGATAATGACATAATTGTGTTGTGGTCCCAAAATACAAGCTGAAGTCATTTTGAGATAACAGCCTCTACACACTTCTGAACCTATTTCTTAGATTCTTATATCTGAATAAGTTTCCTTGCATGCTATAAAATGCTTCATCTTAAATTTCACAGAAGACAATTGACCATTTGACATTTATAAGTATTAGAACAGTGCAGAACAGGTGTCACCCAAAAAGCAAAGACACAGGTGAATTAATTTCAGGTAATTCACACCTCACGGGGCAATCAGATGACAGTCAATAGAGTTCTGGCAGTCCAAGGAAAAGTGTTGAGACTGGCACACTATAAAATGTCTACCAGATATTCAAATGTCCATGAAAACTCATCATGTATTTCACCCATTTCTTTTTTTTTTCTTTAGGGTGTCTCATTATGCTCTTTGCTCACACATCAGAAGGGATTCATTGTGAACAGGGGAAGTTTGTTTTCCTGTGTGGCCAACTGCTTCTGAGCTCATGCTGCTACAGTTACTAAGTGTCTAGACTTCCTCTGTCTCTTCCGCCTCCTTTACTCACTCTCATTCACTGCCCACTCTCTCTCTCTGGCTTAGAGTTCAGCTCTTGTCCTCTTACCCATGTTTTTAGCATCTGCTCTACTACACCCCCGCCATCCCCATGCCATCCGCCACCATCACTCCCATCCTTCTCCACGTCCAGACGACGAGCCACTGGGAGCCCGTCCAGGGTGGCCTCATTCAGATCAGTGAGAAATCGTCTCCCATCGTGCTCATTGAACAACAGCTACGAGTGCAGCGAGACTCCTGGGTTTGAAGTCTGTATCATATGATCCATGGGAAACCCTTGTGCACAATGATGCCAGCGAACAATGTGGCCCCAGTTCTGTGTGTCCCCAGAGGGCCACTGTAGACTACAGATCTTATAACCTGTCCTGGATACATCACCCCCCTGGGACTGGACCACTCCCATTTGAGACGACTGGCCTGGTAGAGCAACCTGAGCCAGCTAGAGTTACACACAGTCAGTGGTGCTGAGATTGAGGGCATGGCCTGTGTGTGTTTGCGTTTACCATATGTGTGTATAAGAGAGAGTTTGTGAGCCCAGGTCTTTCATAGTAAGCCTATAGGTTGCTGATGACATCATGTACTGTAGTTACATGGTAGCAGCTATAATGAGGTGACAATCCCCAACCACCAGCCTCATTTTCTTCACTGTCTAAACAGAAAACTTCCTAAAGCCCTCTCTCCAAATGTTTATGTAATTTGATGCAGGATGGCAACAGCATGCAACCACTGCTTCCTCTTTTCGGAAGGCTAAAACAAAACATGAAGCCCATTTTCTATATTTAATGTTTTCTTCAGCATGTTTTTCATCATCTGATTCTCCTCTTTGATCATTTTACACTAAATCCCAGCAGAACATGTGATACCATTAAAGGCACATGGCTCCTATAGTAAACAATTAATGAACAGATCATCACATCAGGATGGAAAAACATAAACCCATTTTGTTCCACATTCCTCCTGTAATCTGTTTAATAGGACTGAGACCACATTTCTTTCTCAAGTATTCGAGGGAGGCACAGCAGTAGCCTAAACCCACTGATCATTACGCAAGGGCAGAGAAATTGCTTGATGGCAGGAAGGGTGAGAGAAGATGATGTAGTAAAACTGGTGAGAAACTTTAAACAAAACTGATTTTTAAAAAATCCGATCGCGCATCATTTCTGTGACTTATCCTTTTGTGTGATGGTGAGTTGGATCAATGGATAGACAGACTGGGAGAATGTTGCAGTGGTTTACCCATAACCACAACATGCTTAACCCCAATCCTACCCCTAATCTTAACCAAAAACAAACTTATAACCTCCTCGTGGGGGACCAGCCTTTTGTCCCTAAATGGGGGTTGAGTCCCCATAATGTCTGAACAGATATTAGTTCCCTCAGTGTGAGTAACACCAGTACATACAAACATACTCCAAAGGCAACACATTTTCCACCCAGCATCCATGGCAAAGTGTCACATTCACCTGTTTCTCTGTTGTTTTTGTCGGTTTTACAGCAGGATCTCTGATTCTTCTTTTCTTCCTTTCTTCAGTTTATAAGTTCTGCTCTTCTGCTGACCCCATGAGCCGATCCCTTTACTTTGCTTGCTGAAGACAAAGGACTCTGTTGTCTGTTGTTGCTTGTTGGGATAGCTGTGTGACAGATGCCATGTGGGTCGCTGCGGTGAGGGAGAAGAATGGTGGGGTCCTGATTTAAAGCTTTCCAGATGAGCTGAGGTTTAATCATGGGAAAGCTAGGGAATTGGCCTGTCAGGATTGGTGGCAGAAACACAATGTTCAGACAGGATCTTGCAATATTTTTCCTGGAAATGTTCTGCATTCATTAGAAATAAGAAAATCTGTTTCACTTTTTGTAAATAATGATCAGAGACTCATGCGGTGAAGCACTGACATTTTCACATTAGATATTTCAGATACACATACACAGAGCAATGTCCTCTCCTGACCAAATCAGATTAAAGATTAGATTAGTGCAGTTAATGAACTACTTTCATGTGATTTAGTTTGCTTTGAGAGAGAAGAAATGCCTCCTTGCTCCAACATTTGTGCAAGAAACATCCTCCTGTTATTCACTAAAGAAATAATTAGTAACAATTGATGGACAAATGATTTTCCAGATTGAATCATAGCAACAAGACCCTTGTTAGACATGCTGAGGCAAAAATATTTACTTCATGAACAGCACCAAATGTCATTATAATGAACAGCAGCAGAGGACATCTGCATGGAGATCTAGAAAAATAAAGACATGTAGGAAGCAAAACATTTATTTTCATAAATGGACCACACTTATAACAGCACTTTCCAACCATTTGTAGGATGAAGCGCCATACAGTGCCTCTCACTTACTTAGCCTCAACTGGAGCAATTTGGGGTTCAGTGTCTTGTTCAAAGGACATTTTGACATGTGGCCGAAAATCAGAAAAATTTCACACCCCTTCTCCGTAAAAATTAAAATCACATACAGTCACATGATAAGTTAACACACTGTTGAAGCAGCATGTCTAAATATGTATGCATCAACCTTTGTTTGCTAATAAAGCATATCGAACACAACTCCATTATAGTGTATCTATGCACTGCAGGCTTGTTTGTATTGGCATATTTTTACCGCTTTTATTGTTGATTGTATTTTCAATGCTTTTATTCGTAATATTTGTGCTTCCAACTTTTTGCCTGCCTTGGCTTTTTGGCTAACTCTGGCATATTTTCAGAAATGTCATTAATATGTACTGTCCCTGACAAATAAAGTAATAAAATAAAATAAATAAATAGTGAGTTGAGTCCAATATAAAGGCAACAGTCTTAGGAAAGGACAATGGATGTCCAGCCTCATTTCATCAGTGTTTCTTTGTGTAAATAAAAATGTCATAGCAGCAGTGATCCAGTGGGATTTGCAGCCCTGACAAGACAGCCAACGGTAATGATAGCTGTGCACTAATAAGCCAGTGACTCAGTCAGAACCTCAGACTAAAGTGTTGAAAGGAGCTGTTCAGTGTTTCTGAGGCCCAGGGGATGACGGAGGAAGATCATGGATCATCACAGTACAGGCTCTTCTTCCCTGCAATTCAGGTGTTAATTGCCTGTTTGTTCAACCCCGATGATGGTTATCTAAGTATCTCTGAGGAACAATGATTTCACCAACAACTCAGCGCTTTTCATTGCTGCTCCATGGTATTATGAATAATGATTACATTACAAGAGTAACAGGCCTAAATATTTGCTCTTTGCTTGCAAACATCTTGATCTGAAGTGTCCTCATACATGCTTGTTTGCTCAGACTCACAGTGCTGGTTTAAATTTAGCAGATGATCCAGTACCCCACTTTTTAGACCAAATACCACTTTGGAAATGTTTTTTTCTTCTCTTTACTGGGGGTATTTCTTTAATCAAATGTCCTTTTTGGTTGTTAGCTTTCTTCCATTTGAAAGCCTTTTTATATCTGTACCAGACAGCTATGACAGCATTATTTATTAAAGCTATGACATTGACAAATCAAGTGGAATCATAAATACCATCTTTTAAGATTGACTTTGTAAGAGAGATGAAAGTTATGAGGCCAATTACATAGTTTCATGATTTAAAGGGACAAAATTAAAAATAAAACTTATTTTTCCCCTAAAACTCCATCCAAATATTTTCAGTGTGATTGTCCAGATTTGGATAAATTGGTTGATGCGACATTTGATTTGTAGTGATCAAAGTGGCCAAAGATTAATTTGAAACATTCATTGGCAATTTACCTTTCAAAACAGACTGATACACTTACTATGATATATGTTTTTATTTGGATCTACCATTTAATTTAGATCTAAGTCCTGCTACCAACAGTTTGTCAACTCACAAAGGGACAATTTTAAACTGTCCCATTGTGATGAAATAAGCCTCAGACCTCAGCCAATCCAAACTATCTGGATGGATACTTAAAATTCTGGGTGAGAGGAAAAATATTTCACTGAGATCTCGAGTGAACAGTCCCTTTCATCTATACTGTCACTATGTTCAAAACGCTCTGTAAAATATGTTGGCCCTTTTGTTTAAAAAAACATTCTTCTGCTTTCTAGAAGTATACAGGAAACATGCCAGATTCTGGTGTTATATAATTTCACCAAGGTCATATAAAGCATGACGCACAGTGTGTGTGTGCAGTCCAGCTACTCCTCATGTTGTGGGGAGGTAAATCTGTTTACACAGTCGTGTTGTGGGGACTCACCTCCCTTATGGGGACAAAAAGCAAGTCCGCTTTGTGTAAAACATTAATTTTAGGGTGGAAACTTGGATTAAAGTTAAAGTTAGTTTAAGGTTATGGTAAAGTTAGTGTTAGGGTTAGGGTTAGGCATGCGGTGGTTATGGTAAAGGTTAGGATAAGTCTCCATGCAGGAAATGAATGCAAGTTAATGTAATGTCCTCTGAGGTGATGGAAACACGACTGCGTGTGTGTAGACTGACTGCTGAAACATTTCACAACAAACATCTCTGCCAAACATGGATTCCCTTGGTATGAGTCAGAAAGGATGCCTTCAACCCTGCCTCTCTCACTTAACTCTATCATTCACTTTTTTCCAGACACATTCACACACACACACACACACACACACACACACACACATATCCATACATACACACCCTCAGTGTTAATCACATCCCACACGCCAAAGTGTGAATTCCTGAATTTCGCTACCAGAATACCTCCTGGTCAACAGCCTGCTTGTGCTTGTATAATCCTCCCTGGAGCTGTTTTGGTTTTAAACCACTGTGTAGGTAGATGTTGTGTCTTTATTGTGTAACAAACTGTCACAGTAGCACGGTAGTCAGCTCATGAAATGCCAACCCCGACAAACTTTAGACATGTGTCAGTGTTCTCACAGATTGTTTCTTTCATAACCAAAAGTTGTCAGAGCACCAGTTGTACCACTGGCACTTGGTAAATATTTACCCTCTCTGTTTAGCTTAACAAACTAAAGACTCCTCGGTGCTTCATGAAAAAATGACGACTAAGTGGACTTTGTATAGTGTAAATGTATAATCTAATAAAATTCAGTAAAAGAAGACTAACAGAGATTGATTGATGAGTTTGTCTGTTGGAGATGGATAAGTATATGAATGGCCACTTCCATATTTGTTTGATGGATGGAGGACTTTTATTTTTCTGTTGACTGACTCTCCACAGGAATCTCCAATCAGGCTGAATTTATCAAGCGTGAAAAACCATTTGAAAGGAGGGCTGAGAGGGGCAGAAGAAAACAAGAAGGTCCTTTCTCTTTTTCCTGCTTGGAAAGCTCATTATTCCCCAAGCTCCCCTCTGTCTGAAAAGCAACCCCCTCCTCTACCTTACTTCACTTTTTTTTAGTCCCCGCCTCGCCTCCCCACAAGCCAACACTGTGTGAGTGACTAACTCTAGTTTTTCTTCTACTATAGCGCCGCCTCCATTCTCTCACTGGCTCTTTTATTCCCTCATCCCTGCCATAGCTCCCTCCTTTCCTTTCCTCTCCCCTCCCCTCTCCTCTCCTCTTTCTCCTGTCTCTCTCTTCATTTCTGCTTGTTCACACCAACCAGCTCAAAGCCAAAGAGATCCTCTGTCCCTCTCACACTGACCGAGCTTTAAACCAGAGCTATCCCCCTGAAAAATTGAGACATTACTCCAAAGGAAGTTATTGCTCAAGCCTAAAGGTACAGGAACTTCTCTTTTAGTATTTTACCATTGAATATCTGCAAATGCATTTGACCAGTAACTGTATTTTTGTGTGTATGCCTGTGTGTGACTCGACGTGTGAATCAGTATCAGCACAGACCCAAACTCTACACGTGTGTTGTAGTTTCTCATGTGTATATATGAGGAAGTGTGCATGCTTTCGTAGACATGGCTGCAACACATGTGTTCTTCACTCAGAAGTGAATTAGAGTATTTTCTTGCTTTTATACTGCATTTTTTGGGAAATTGCATGGTTCAACTGTCATTACATTTTCTACATGTGAAGGAACACATGTCTTACTCAGAGGAGTTTCAATAAGGCATTTGTAATTTGACTTAATTGCCAATTTTGTGGCTTTTTTGATTATTTTGTATCCTTTTTTCAATTCAGTTTGCATGCACAGGATTATGATGAGAGGTTTTGAGTGACTACTGTAGAACAGTAGTATGCAATAAAACTCTACAAAATGGTAAAATAACAAACTTGATATCTGACTGGCCAAAAAGTGTGACAGAGTGTTGAGCAACAAGAGCTCACTTATCTAATGCTTTCAATATGTCCTTCCCTTTTGATCCGACAGCTTGTAAGCCTCGAACCAAAGGAGAACAGGTGTAACAGACAGAGAGGAGAGCAACAGGTAGCAAGTGAATCACCTTTCTGCTGTTCACATCAGTGGAGTTCAAGTTTCTACACGTTTATAACAGATCTGAAGATTTCAGCCACAGCCATGACTCAGAGCAACGGGGAGAACCCTCAGAGGACCCGGAGTGGTCTCCACCAGATCCGGGCCGGCATCCAGTCCCGGTCTCTGCTGGCCAAGAAGAGAGTGGAAAACATCACGAGGAGTGATGTCAAAGGATTCTTCATAAGAAATGCCTTTGTGATACTTACTGTCGCTGCAGTTATTATAGGTGAGTGAGAACATTTTTTTGTACGTTTTAACTGACTCAGCAATTTCAGATTGTGGAAAAATCTTTTCATCCTTTGGGATTTAGTTGATTTAAAACGTGACAATACTACAGCTCCTCTCCTTTCCATGTATCACCACTTTACCCCTCCTCTGTTCAAACTCATAAAGAAGAAGGCTCCAGATTTGCATTGCCCCAGCAATCCATCAATCTGGTGTGACCAACACTCTTCTGGCCGGACGGAAGAAGGAAAAGAATAGAAACAAACTCACCAGATGAGAGAATAGAAGGAACTTGGATGAACTTAGCAGACTGGCCTTTATCTGACCCTGTAGCTGACCCTTGACCTGTTTCCATTAACCTTTGAATCTTACGCAGTAGGAAGCAAGTCAGGCCCACCCACTGCCAGCACATCTGCAGCCCTGGTAGAATTACACCGTGCCATGACGGACTCATTTGATTGATTGTTAAATTCAGGATATGCTTTACTTCAGGCTGTCGGGTCAGCCACCTGGGCCTGTTGTTGGATTAGTGCTGCAGTGAATAAAGTGTTTGTTGTAAGAATAGATTTCACTGATAATGAAGTAAAAATTCCCACGAAAATCAGGTTCAAAAATGATTCAATAGAATAGGCGCAACTGCACAGTCTTGCACAATCGATCGATGATTCAAAGAAATGTTTAATATGTACTAACCTTGCCTCCTGCCAAAGTGCAAACAAATTAGACTTATTATGAAATACAAGGATTCCCAGCAATGATCCCATAGTGACCGGCTTTCACCTTTATCGCCACTTTGCTCATGAGTTCACTGTGTTTTATTTGACTAAACACATCTAATAAGTAAATGTTTCACCTTTCACCTTTCATGTTATTTTGGGACCCTGAAATGAATCAGTATTACTATGATTTTCATACAGTAATATGATTATATTCAACTACGGGTGGCAAATATGGGACTCCCATTCTTGTTGGCATCAAAAAACGTATTTTTTAAAATACAGTTTGAATTTTCATCCATATCTGATCCTTGCTGCAATTTCGTGGTTTTGCAATTTCATTGTCTTGAACAATGACAAAAAAGCTCTATCTATCTGCTTCAGGTATGATCCTGGGATTTGCCCTGCGGCCTTACAAAATGTCTTATCGCGAAGTGAAGTTCTTCTCTTTTCCTGGAGAGCTGCTGATGAGAATGCTTCAGATGCTGGTGCTTCCTTTGCTGATTTCCAGTCTCATCACAGGTATGAGCATCAACATATATTGCATCAGGTCAGCAAAATGTACAGCCTTGCATCCATTTATTTAGTGAATTCACCTCCCACTATTTTATTATTTTACATGTGATACATTTGAACAGTCAGACAGCAAGATATTGGTATTTTACATATGAGGCGTATTCAAGTTTTTTGCTGCATCTTAACCTTTTCAGTCACTGCATATATATATATATATATATATATATATATATATATATATATGAGTTAAATAATTTACTAATTCTATCAATGACATTAACCAATAAGTATGACAATGTTTTACACACCCGAGGCTTACACATCATCCTCTTACATGGTTGGGACAACATTACGGTAACTAAATTGTTCATCAACTATTTTTAGTTCAAACGTGCCTCAGATACCTAAAATAAGCACACAGAGTTCAGATGCTCACAATTCCAGGCTGTGTGACATTGTTTTGTTCTAAATTTGTATCAAACAACTTACCACACAAGACATTACTGTACCTACCTCCTAATATCACAACCCTCTTAACATTAGGATTTGGTAGAAAAAAAAACTGAAAAAAACCCCATCCACCTTCTGCTAGAAGCACAGCATCAGTTTCCACATATGGGAAAGAGTGGGACCACTGTCTGACTCTGTTTAGCTATATGTTATTTGAGTCACATGTTTTGCAGTTAACATGTGTTTTCTGTCCACAAGGTTCGTAGCAGTAACAGAGTTGTATGGTGTTTTGTGGCTCCACCGACCACCATGTGCCCTCTGAGTGGCAGAGTGTTTGTTCAGCCGATGCTGTTTGTTGGTTTTGGGTCCAGTGGTGGACAGAGTTAGGATGACCTCATGAAAGAGAGACAGCAGCAGAGAGAGAGAGAGAGAGAGAGAGAGAGAGATGTTCTGGACGGACTGGTCTCAGTCACATGCTTGACCCATGTTGTAATGGCTTTGATCTTGATACAACCCGACCAACAATATTGTGTCTTTATTGAATAAACAATTCAGAGTTAGTGGACTGGATTATGTTGTGGTTTTAACACAACTTGTACCTCCAGCTGCTCACATATATTTAGGCCTGTATCTCAGAAAAACACACACACGATACTGAGGTTTTCACCTCTATTCCAGGGATGTAGTGAGTTCATTCGTCACTGTCGATATGGTTCGTAAATCCATTCAGACACGCAGCGATGCTTTCTTCCAGAGGCAAAGGCCTGTGGGCTTGTTATTGAGCAGAGCCGATACTTGTCTTGGAAGTAAAAGTATGGATAGACTTATGAAACATGCAAGTTTCCAAAAACACTGGTCAGCAGTAGTGACTGACAAATGTAGGAGGGACAGAGTGTGGCCAAATGTCCAGTCACAGTGCAGTGACTGACAGAGCGAGGGGCCAGTCTCCTGGAGGGATGGCACAGGCCGATGATGTACGATAATAACCTGCTTTGTGTTGCAGCGGGGCGTCACATCATCACATGACCACAGCTACAACATGTGGAAACCAACAAAGAGTGCTGTTCTGTAGTCATTAGGCACACAGCTCGTATCTCATGTATATTATATATATATATATATATATATATATATATATATATATTATACAAAAAAGTTAATTATTACATTACTAAAAATAACATACTTTACATAACTGCAGCTCATTTTGTATTTTTTTCACCCTCCAGTGAACTTGAATATTGCTTGAGTTTAGGTAATCTATTACAGTGAGTGTCTTATTTCTGTGTGTTTGGAAAGTCTTCACTGGATCACTGCACAACAATAACATACCTTATATTTATGTCACTTCGTGTGTGATGGCTCAATTTTGAACAGACTTTATCGGCATCAGCCAGAGAGGTAGCAGGCCGTTACCTAGATCAATGAATAACAGCACATAAATACCAAGTTCAACCACAGTACATGTACAGGTCTCAAAAATCCACCCTCCACGTGACAAACATTAAATGGTACCCGTTTTTTAATGATTCTCACACTTAACTGTACACTGTCATTCCAAACCCATATTCATTAACCTCAAGTTCAAAAAATGTATCTTGAGTAAAATTAAAACCAGTTTGTACTTTAAAAACTGTAAAACTGCCTTCTCTTCACTGTTAAACCTGCAGTTAAGCCTAATTAACCAGAGTATGTTGCCCTTTGTCAGCATCAAATGTCATACCCATGACAGGAAAGGATGTATCTCATGATATTAACTTCTAAAGCTTTGTTGTTGTTGCCCACATTGAGACTACTTTGTTAAACAAAGGATGATGACAATAACATATCAGAAAATACAGTCTGCGTTGTGCTGATTTAACAGACTAAGCCAATCCCGTTCACTACTGTATATATGGAATAAATGTTTAAGTCAAAAATAATTTGTTGATGATGCTTGAGTCGTCAGTTTGATTCCGCTATATTGGTACAGCGTGTGCTTTTTGGGTTGACATGATCTGGTTACACCCTGCAAGAATGTAAGCACATTGAATGCAACTAACTCCCAGATGATATAATTATTGCAACACTAAAATGCACAAGTTACGGGCAACGGGTTCCTACAGCAACCCTGCCGGGACGCTAGAGCAACAGTAACAACAAAGGAAGCTTTTTCTAACTGTGGCTGTGAAACTGAACTGTTTCACAAAAACACACACATACAAACACACACCTGCATATTTTGTGCACACCCACGTGTACCATGTGGTAAATTCGAGGAACTTAGGCTTTCAAAAACAATAAAACAGAAGAATTCACGGGTTATAAAATAGATGATTATTGTCTTTCTCATATGGGGGAAAGGTTATTGCATAACTTTTATTGGCCAAGATGTTATTGTACGGGACAACATTTTTGAACACCTGTGACACAACTGTAGACCTCACATTTATGAAATGTTTGATGTACCTTATGTTACTGAAAGCCCATCATTTGAATTTTGGAGATAGAATAAAGACAACACCGTCTCCTGATTCTGAAGAAGCAGTATGTTTATTTATGTTTCCCTCCTAATAACTTAGGGCAGACTCACAAACTTGTGAGATAGTGTGACTGCTTTATATACATGACTTGGAGCACGACTCGGAGAAGAAGGTATGTTAGAGGATAAGTGCATAAGCAAACACGTGGCCCCATGTAGAAACTGACTGTCACGCTCCCAAGACTGAATTGTGCATCTATGAGAAATGGGTTGTCCCAGTTAGAGGGGCTTCCCTGTGAATTTGGATCCTATCTGAAAGTAAGGTTGTATTGGGAATCAAACTGTCTGAGCAGATTCCAGAGGTATCCCGGAAGTTAGGTAATGAAGGAAAGCAAGATTAAATAGGCAGGCAGAGGAGTGAGAGATCAAGCATTATGAAAATGGCTTATGGTTTTTCCATGAGGGAGTGAGAAAGAGAGAGAGTGCAGATACTTCCAATTTGATTCACTCACAGATGCTTCAAACTCTGCATGTGTTCGCCACAAAATCCATATTGTCTTCAGGCATTTCATTGTGAAAGCTGAGAGTCCACCACAAAGTATTTATAGAGCCAAGTTGAGGCTGGACGTGGAGAGAAGGGATGTGGGCCGTAAAAAGAGGAAAGGAGGATGATTACAGAGGAGTTCGCTGCAGGGGAAGTTTGAGGGGCAAAGAGCCAAGGGGAAGACTAGGACAAGGAGTGAGACAGGAGAGAAATGAAGAGGAGGATGAAGGAGGGTATTATAGTAAATAACTGAACAGATTGTTTTTGGTTTGTTGAGTAACGGCAGTAAGGTAAAGGTAGAATTAAAATAATGAAGAAGTTGTCCAATAAAGATCACTCATGGATTACAAATTTTACATATAATATGTAAAAAGTATGTACATCTCTTTTTTAATTTAAGTGTAGCTAAATTGTTATTGGTGGTAGTCCAAGTGGCACTAGTTTTTTAATTTAGATGAACTCAATAATGCATCTTATGCAGACATTTTACTGTATCTATTAAATGTAAAACATCACTCAAACATATCAGTCTCCCTTATCAAGGATAATTTGTAAATCTGCTCTACTAAAAATTAAATTTAGTAGAGCACAAGAGTTTCACACAAATGGAATATTCAAGTAAAGTGAAAGCACATTAAAACTGTACTTATGAGGACATTTTGCTGCTCGATGGCACAAAAATAATCTGAGAGTGCAGTCAGGCACTGACTTCTGTGCGTGTTATTGTTTTGACATACCAACTGTCACTGTATCTTTTTAATGACACTTATGACACTAGGCTTTTCTGGGATCATAATGAGACTGAAAACATATACGTTGTTTTATTGGAGCAAAGTTATTGTTTATTCTGTACACACATCATCTATTGCATATCTGAAGATGTGATCCCTCCTTTGTTGCTCTTCAAAACTCCTTGGGGGAGGTTTTCCTGATCTGAATCATAGTTCTAAGAATAGAGGGTGTCGTAAATTTGTGATAATGGGCTTTATAAATGAATATGACTTGACTTTACTTAACATCTGGCATATTAAGAGGAAACAGATTTGGAGAATATGTAAGAATCAGCCAGTTGAAGGTTTCTGTAGCCAGAAGGAATTTGTTGCTGTGTTTTGTTGCTCATATCTTATCGCGGGTTACATCTCAAGGCTATGTTTCATTCGTAGCATTATACAAACCAAACTAATATTTTACAGACATTATTACAGACATTTCATGATTACCTGATCAATTATTTTGTCTATAAAATGTCAGAAAATAGTCATTCCTATAACTCATGAATTGCATTTTTGGCTTGAAAAGTGACTCAAGCAATAAATTGATTATGAAAATAGTTGGCAGTTAACTGTCTAATCAATCACTCAACTATTGAACTCGTGTTGTGATGATATTTTCTGAGTGCAGGCCTTCAGGTTAAGTCTTGCCAGAGCTGCAGGTTTCATTTCTGCCCAGCGTCAGTGGATGTTAATTGCCCTCTGGACAGACCTCATGCAGTTCATGTCCTGAGCCTCAACTCTCCCCCCCTAAAGTAGGCCTACTTTTGTGTTTGATGAACATTCCCCATATGAGAAAGAAAGTCATTCTCCCTGCTCTCCTTCAATCTTGGTTCCTTCGTTCTTTTCAGAGGATGGAATTGGTGAGGCTGTGTCCGTTGTTGCCTGGACAACAGGTCGGGGATCATTGTGTGCGTGCAGGGCTGACAAAGTCAACAAGTTTTCCCAGGGCTGTCAGAAAAGGAATAGGAGGAGAGCAGAAATAAAGGGGGATGAATGAAGGGGGGAAAGGGTGGCAATGAAAGAGGATTGCAGCAATAAGATCAGCGTGCATGAAAAAGAGATGAGAGAGGCAAGATGTGGGGGTTGGAGAAGAGGAAGAGCGGGGGGGAGGGGGGGGCGCTCTGTAAAAAGAGGTGGTGATGGAGGGGTGGTAGGGAGAGGGAGTAAAGAATTTGGGAGAGGAGAACGAGGGGAGGGAAGGATGAAGAGGGGAGGAAGAGGATCAAAAAGATTTGGATAAAAACCCAAGTACTGGGCATGTTGAGACAAGAGGAACACAGAGGGCCAAAGCGGGGGCAATAGGTACACCCATGGACACACACTAGCACACACACACTTTAGTATGCACAGTGACACATATGAAAGGAACACATACATCTCTCTTCACACAAAGCCTGCTTCGTCTTGTACTGCTCTGAATGAAGATAATGACCATAATAGGAACTGACACAATGAAAATACAACGCCAGTGTCATTCCTATTGAGGCAGCTTGTCCGCTTCCAAATCCACTGAATGGCCGTACTTCTTTTACCACCATTATCCCCACAAAGTCTGTTTAATACTATTAGAGCTGTGGATGACAGTTTAGCCCCGAGGCTCTGTGACTCCATCAAAGTTCGCTCTGCCATGCATAAAACTTATAGTATTTTCTCTGCAGCGGTTTATCAATTCTAAGCCATGATTGTCAAAAATATTTCTTATGCACCCTTAAATCAAGTTGTGGCTTTTCAGTAAGGCCTATAAAATGAAACTGATGACAAATTTTTGGTTATGTATAATTTGATAGTATCCAACCTTTTTTTGCAGGAATGCAAACGCTGCCAGACATAGAAGGAAGCAGAGTATTTATCTGTAATTTGATCAACAGCTTTTTCTTCAGCATTATGCTGCATCTGTGTAAAATGTTGCTCAGTGTTGTACTTACTCAGCTACAGTACGTTCTTTGCTGTCTTTTTCTCCCTGGCACAAATAGTCAGTTGAGGTAAGGCTGTTTATCTGCAACTGACATCTCTGTCTGCTCGCTGTGTTCACAACAAACTTACATCACACTTGGCGGACGTTGAACTATCAAATAAAAGACTGGGATTTGAACGATGCCAAATCACTTTGGAGTGAAACTTGAAAACCACAGAAACACAGTTTTATGACAAGTTTTCAAAGAGTTTCTCTGTAATTTAGTGCATATGAATGTGCAGTATGTAAACAGATGTTCTGTATTAGATCCGCCCCTGGGTGTTGTACAGTAGGTGTTTTCTCACCAGTAAAGGTCAAAGTCAGATTATGTTTCTTGCCGCTCTTTGTTGTCATAGATAGTTAGTCAGATAACCTGGAAGGATGTATTCCACCTATAATTACAACACCTTTTCCCAGGCTAACTGTATGCTCACAGGGACAGTCAGTAACACATTTATGCAGCTCTGAGATCATGGGACAGCATGACAAGGGATGATAGGGATGTTTGTTTTTTTCCAAATGCAGAAACAACAACAAAGACAGGAATATGCAGGATTTATTATTAACTTAATCCTGAGATTGCTCTACTCTATTTGAACATGCCTTCACTCTCTTGATACTATTACATGTGCATTTGATTTTTTATTTATTTATTTGTTATTTTGTGTTTGGCAACATTTTCTAGTTACCGAAACCAAATATGTAATTGTAAAGGAAATGTGTGTAATTAATTTAAAATAATGAAATGGATGCTTGAATCTACACTGTTGGTGAATTAATTCATCAATTGATCAATCCGTACACACAGAGCTGCTACATGCACTGCTGTTGCACTGTTGCTCCACCTAAAGGAAGTGTTTGAAAATCCAATATCAATTCTCATTCTGTGCAGCATACTTCTCTCCTCATTCATTGTCAAGTCATGCTTCTGATAATATGAGCTAAAGTGCAGGTACCAGTGGATAACTAATTATTTGAAAAACTTTATGGAGGATAAACCCTGCAGCACTGATGTACAGTAAAATATATGATATGTCCCTTTCAGGTATGGCCGCTCTAGACAGCCGTGCATCTGGTAAAATGGGTATGAGGGCGGTGATCTACTATACCACCACTACTGTGATTGCTGTGTTCATCGGGATCGTCGTGGTGCTCATTATTCACCCTGGAAAAGGATCCAAGGATGAGTTTACCAAGCAACAGCAGATAGAGCGGGTCAGCCCTGCTGATGCTTTTCTGGACCTTATCAGGTACCCGCACACCTTCACCACACCTTCAAGAACCGAACATACACTCACAAGATTTCCCCTGATTTTCCCTTTGAAATCTATACTAATCACACAGATGGAGGTGTTGGTAAAAAGACTAATTAATTGCAAGGAGGACTTAAGTTCTGTGACAGTTGAGATGTTGCTCAAAAGGGCTGACAGTTGCAAATCATTACCATATCAGACAATGACCTTTACATTTTATACATTCCATCTACTGTAGGTTACTTGGTTCTGATTGAAGTGCATTCTTCATTTGTAAGTAATTTGTTCATCCTAATAACATTGTACTGTTTTGCAGAAACATGTTCCCTCCTAACCTTGTGGAGGCTTGCACTAAACAGGTAACTCTCTCTCCACATTCTTACACTCTCCTTCCTTTTCCTGCCCAGTTACTGTGAAGTTTTATTATTTTGGACTATCACCCACTTAGCAGAGATCCCTGTTACAATACAAATTCATTTTATACTACTGTCAGCAATGAAATTAATATTTTATATCTAAATAAAAACACAAATCTTGTGTAAATGTTAAAGAAACGTTGAATTAAATCTATTTTTTTTCAAATGGTTTCTTTTTGGACACTTAAGAGTGATCCAGTCATTCTAAGCTACCTGATGTATACCTTACATGTGAGCCTTTACAGTGCACCACTTTCACTTCCTTATTCCAAAAAATCTGTACATTTTAGGAAAGATGTAAAGAAGCTGGCAGGATTTTAAAATTTGTACCAGACAACAAACAGCCAATTGTGTTCTGTCTGAATGGCTCATTTATTGAGCTCATGTAAATTACTCATCTTTTCCACTGTTTAGTTTTCTGGAGACATGATTTCTTCATATTCAGCCAACTAGATATGTTCTGGTAGTCATCAATGACTCTGAACCCCTAGAATTTTTATTAATTAGATGAAAATATTTACACAAGATTCTACAGCCATGCTTGTGGCTCCGTGAAGCTGTTATTAGACACAGCAGTGCTCACAATGACAATGTTAGCATGCTGATGTTAAGCAGGCATAATATTTAATAATTTCACCATCATAGTTTAGCATGTCAGCAGACCTGATGATGGCCATAGAGGAAATGTCAGGGGATTAACACAGTCATTACAATTAATCCTGAATGTGTGCACCAAATTTCCTGGCAGTCCTTCCAAAAGTCGTTAAACCATTTCACTCAAAACCAGAAATGTGAACTGTGAAATGCAGGAAAAGTCAGAGGATCACCAAAGTCATTACAGTTCATCCTCTGGATAATGTGAATGTCATGGGAAAACAAATTCATGGCAAGCCATCAAATTGTTAGAGATATTTCAGTCTGGGCCAATGTGGCGGCCCCACTGACTGACTGACATTATCAGCCGAAAACCAGATTTGAATCACTGTTTAACCCATTATTTTTCTTTTTTAAAATCTAGTTCAAGACGCAGTATGCCAAGAAAGTAGTCCATGTTAAGATGACAGTGAATGATACAATATTCACAGTCAATGGCAGCCAGGGGATAGCTCGGGAGGAGATGATCCCAGTGCCGGGGACAGTGAATGGAATCAACGCTCTCGGCCTGGTGGTGTTCTCCATGTGCTTTGGTCTGATCATCGGGAGCATGAGAGAACAGGGGCAGCCCCTGAAGGACTTCTTCGACTGTCTCAATGAGGCCATCATGAGGCTGGTTGCCATAATCATGTGGTAAGTGCAAACAGGGATGCATGAATGATAGATGAATTATTGGATTTTCCAAAATACAGACAATAACACCTACTGATCCTCAGGTATGCCCCTATCGGTATCCTGTTCCTGATTGCTGGTAAGATTGTGGAGATGGACGACATCACAAGCATGGGTGGCCAGCTGGGCATGTACACAGTGACAGTCATCTGTGGCCTGCTCATCCACGCCATCTTTGTCCTGCCAACGCTCTACTTTGTTATCACCAGGAAGAACCCCTTTGTCTTCATTGCAGGGATTTTGCAAGCACTCATCACTGCCCTGGGAACATCTTCTAGGTATGTGATTGTATTTTGTGTAACACAATACAGCTCAAGTACACTTGAAACCTGGAGGGCCTTGTTGTTCTAAAAGTACTGTAGGTTTGGCCCAGTAATGGTTTATGGTGAACAAAATCTGTTTCTTCCAAATCTACATAGTGTGCAGATTTAAAATTACAAATGTTGCAATTTATAGTCATTGCTGGCTTGCAGTGAATTGTTTTAGGCTTTGATGTGCAGTTAGGGTGATCAGGGTCAGTATGTTTCACTACTATTTCTCACCTTAATTGACTGGTCAGTGTTAAAAAAGTCAGAGCAACTTACTTTCCCCCTTCTCTCTTTTTCTGTCAATCTCCCTCTCCCTCTATCCTCTCTCAGTTCTGCCACTTTGCCCATCACTTTTAAATGCCTTGAGGAAAACAACAAGGTGGACAAGCGTGTGACCCGTTTTGTGCTCCCTGTAGGTGCCACCATAAACATGGATGGCACAGCCCTGTACGAAGCCCTGGCAGCCATCTTTATTGCTCAGGTTAATGATTATGACCTTAACTTCGGACAGATTCTCACCATCAGGTATGCAACTTACAGTACACTTGCAATTCACCTTTTTCTCCTTAAAAATTCATGAATTGTTTCATTCAGTCAGTATTTTGTGTCTCAAATGGACCTAAAAGGAGCTGATTCAGGAAACCTTTCCTGCTCTTTGTGTTGGATCATTTTTGGATATACAGGAGAATATTTCTATTACATTTTTTTTTCATTAAAGCAAGAAATACTATTCAACTAGAGTGAGGCATCTTCAAGCCACAAAAGCACAGGTTCCAGCTTCATGGCGACCATCCAACCACCAGTTCAGCTGTTTGAAGCAGTTGGGGAATAGTATTTCAGCCAAGGGAATTATTTTTAGTGACCCTATCCAATGCTGTTACTAAGGAATGGTTTAGAGTTCAATCCTAGGACGAGTCTGTCTTTTTTGCACTGTAATAAATAATTTTTTAGACTATTTAAATGTCTCTCTCCCTCTCTTTTTTGCGCTTATTTCCACCAGTATCACAGCCACAGCAGCAAGCATTGGAGCAGCTGGAATCCCTCAGGCAGGACTGGTTACCATGGTAATAGTGCTAACCTCTGTTGGCCTGCCCACTGATGACATCACACTCATCATTGCAGTTGATTGGTTCTTGTAAGTATCGGCTGTATGATGTAAAATGTAAATGTTGATGAAAAAAAAACCCACAATCAAACCAGTTTTGCATCAAGATTTTTCCTCCTAGTAGAACCAGTTAACTATTGAGCAGCAAAATACTGAAATATTGAGAGGAATGAAAAGGATTTTGTCATGAGGAAATAAAAAAAAGGGGGGAGGAGGGTATGAATTCAATCAATTTCCACCCTGGGGGATTTTAAAGGGTTAAGGGATCACATGCTGTATACTCCCAAGTGGATTACAGGACAACTTCCAGAGACACTCCCTTCACATTCCACGTCCCTCAATCCATCTGGTTTTTATTCAGTCGGCATCCAATCCCGATGAAGTCCCGCTTCCCTCTATCTACTGGCTGTGTTTCATGTGATATAAAGTTTGCCTGGAGCAATTAAAACTATGCCTCCAGTCTTCAAATGATATTTTTTTTATGTACACACAGATTTAATTTGCAGTCTCCTTAGTGGAAATGTTAAATATCTTGTAATCATGTCTTCCTTTGTCTTCTCTTGTCTTGTCTTGTTTATTCTCTGCTTTCCCTCAGGGACCGATTGCGCACAACCACTAATGTCCTCGGAGACTCCATCGGTGCAGGTATAGTGGAGCACCTGTCTCGCCATGAGTTGCAGAATAAAGACCCAGAAGTGGGCAACTCAGTGGTGGAGGAAGCAGACAAGAAGCCTTACCAGCTCATCTGCCAGGAGAATGAGTACGAGAACGAGAGGCCTGCTGACAGCGAGACCAAGATGTAGTTGGAGAGATTTTTTCAGAGGTTGCATGAATTCTTATGAAAAACACTACATTGAACCATTTTCTGTTCTAATCTCTACTTTATTTCCCAGTGTCAAAACCTTCCTCTGACAAAATTGGAGATCTCACCTGATCACATGTAACTAGAATAAATGAGCCGAGATGAGTTCCAACAAAGTGGAAGGTCTGATGTGGGCTCTCTTGACCTAATGTAGAGAGAAATGGTTCACTGTTGCATTGTTTTTCTAAGGTTTTATGCTATGTATCTGCCATAGGGTGGCAGATGTTTACTATTGAAAATGAACTACTCTAGAGCCTGGTGGTTTGTGGCCTGCATGCCATATCCAACTCCTCTCAGAACTGTCATAACTAATCTCACCCACTAGAGGCCAGTATTGGTGCAAGTCTTGACACCACAGCAGATTTACAGCCCAAAGTTGCACAGACTTGTTCCTGGCTTTAAAGTTGTTGCTTTTGTTTCCGTTCAAGTGGTGTTGAATGTGAAAAGATGTCAGTGAAGTGAGAGTGAAAATCTGTGGACTGATGTGAGTGTTGGATATCATGCACATACACTGTGACCAGGCCAACTTCTTTGGGGGAAAAGGGCTGTCTATTTACACATTTCTGTACAGACATTAGTGGCTTTATTTTCTGTGATTATGGTGTTTTTGTACAGGTATAAACTGAATGAATTGTGTCATTTAAACACATGCTTTCCCTGCCCCCTAACTGTCCAAACCAGTCTGCTATTGTTAGGCAAAAGAAGCTGTTAGAATACCATGGCAACTATCATTGTGCCTGCCCTACCAATCTTAATAGGTGACGCCATCTTTTTTTTTTTTTTGTGAAACATAATAGTTTGTTCTTCAAACCACTCATTACAATGGCCAAGACTGATGAACCAAAATCACTCAGCCAAGCTTTTACCTGTAAATTTGCTTAGCAGAGAATTCTAACTGTAATCACTTCAGAATCTAAAGCAATTATATTTTGACCAAAAACAACAACAAAAAACAAACAACACCAAAAACGTTATCTAATTTTTCTGTAAGATTTCATTTCACACAATTAAATCATACCCACCCATTCCCAAACAGATTGCTAATACACTCAATAATGCAGCACTGTTTTAACAGGAAGATAGTAAGATAGTGTATTTCTAATAAATAGTTATGGTGATTGTGACTCAACACCTCGAAAAGTAAGCTCTTATAACGGAGCAGACCCTCTAACATGGCCATGGAACTCCAAATTATTTGGTTAAAATATTCATTAATCAGTGTGGAATATCTACTTTATATTAAATTAGTGAAATAGTAGTCAGTAGATTGGATATATGATTTTCTAAATTAGCGAGGTTACATTCAAGTCGTGAATATTTCCATATATTCTTCAATTCTTATTTCATATGGTCTAATATGGATGCATGTTGTAAAGTAATGGATTTAATTTCATTCCCCAGCTTTTAGTTAGTTAGTTTGGATTTGTAAGTGCTGCTTTGTATTTGAACTAATTCATTATACATAACAAATGCAACATTTACATAGAAGCTGCTTTGTATAGAAGATTCTTCTGAATATAATGTACTTGTATAGAGAAATGTAGATAAAAGTGTACATTAATTGTAGATTCAAATTGTAAAAGGTTACTTGACGACTGTGTATGTAAAGATGCTGTAACCCTGCTCCTATCAAACCTAATGACCAAACTAACAATCCCTCATTTTCCCTTTATAAATGCAAAACTGGCTGATTTAATGGACCAAATGATTTCCTTTACAGACTTGAGGAAATGGAATAGTTTGTTTACAGATGCTGGTTTCTCCTTTGATATGATAATTTCTCATGTGGGTGCACATACACATGCATGCATGCACACACACACACACACACACAGACACACACACACACACACACAAACACGCAAAGACTGAATAGTTGTAGTTTTGTCTTGCATGAATTTTTAAAAATAAAAACAATGAAATCATTGGTGTGTATTTATCATTTTATCATGAACACCTGAAAGACACAATATGTAATCTGTGATTTTCAAACTAAGCCTCTAGAATAGATATTTTAATGAAATGACTATAGGTGTTTTAAATACTTGCTTATCTGGTAAGTTTGCACGTACCTGTTTTTGTAATGTACAGGTTGTATCTTGCTTGAGGTCATATTAGTGGTAATTGGAACTGCAAATGTCAAGCTTCCTTCAGGCTGTTGCTGTCTCACTCCAACAACCTTTTCTAAAAGTTTCTTGAGACAATTTGAAATTACACATAATCCTCATATTTAACAAATGCCAATGCTGGCACCTTGAGGTCAAACAGTGATTTGACCTCCTTTAAAGTGAAAAAAGAGTGCAAACACAACAATTTGCTTTGCAAAGTAGTCTGTAAATTGGCCATCAATGTCTGATCAAACAACCATGTCCTATTTTACACATAAACATAATTACTGTATATCTTGTTGTTGGCACATCTTAAGATATTTATTAACTTACGTTCATATTCTTATCCTTTACCTGAATACTTCTATTTTAAATACTAATGATCACCTTGCCAGCTGAGATCTAAAAATTGCCATGATATAAAAATGTAAACCATAAGTAGACTACTTGATGTGAACAACCAGACAAGACCCAGATGGAAACACATAGTAGTGGAAACATAAGTGCATTTAATCAAGCGCAGTATTGAAGTATTTGTAGGATACTTAACACCTACTCCTCTACAATTCAGAGGTAAATATTGTACTTTTTATGATTTTTTTGACAGCTATATAGTTACCTTGAAGATTTTAATATTTTATAAACAAACATGTGACCTATAAAAGCTTATAAAATATAATACATTATTACAGATTAAACAGCAAAGACAGTATATAAAAATGAGTGCCATCTCAACATGCCTCAACATTAAAATTTTGCTTAAGTCAGTACATAAATAATAACAATCCAATAATACAATAACACTCTGAAAAGGGTCATTCTGTATAATGAGAAATTTTACTTTCAATACTTTAAATAAACAGTATGTTGCTGATAATACTGTATATTACACTTTTTATCTTTTTTATTTTCGAAATGATGAATGCAGGACTTTCACTTGTAATGGAGTATTTTTTTAAATTGTATCTTACCTAAGTTATGGGTCTGAATACTTCTTCCATCACAGCACACAAAAAATATTTTCTAAAAATATTACTAATATTGTAATATGAGTGTGTAAGGCAAGCATTTTTTTTGGCATAGCACCTCAGTAGTGTAAATTATAAATTATATATATTTTTTCCATCACACACTTCAGGAAATAGAATAGTTAATTTGTTTACAGATGCTGGTGTCGCCCTTGATAAGATAATTTCTCGTGAATTTCCGTGACACACACACGCACAGACAAACACACACACACACACACACACACTGAATAGTCGTAGTTTTTGGATGGATCATGGATATTTAAAAATAAAATCAATGAAATCAGTGGTGTGTATTTATCATTTTATCATGAACATCTGAAAGACACAAGATGTAATTTGTAGGTTATTTAAAATGAACGTTTTAAATATCCTGCATGGGGTCATAATTGCATGTTTGAAGTGTATGCAAAAATAGGATGTATAGATTTAAAGTGATAGATATGTGTGGTAACTCCTTGGCATGTTTCATCACCAGCAATTTTAATAATGATTTGTTTATATATGTGTAATATATATGTGCTGCCAGACTTTACAGTTGTTTGTACTGTAAGCTATAAATGGGCCAGAGAGGGTATCGTTGTGTTACAGCGCCCTCTAGCGGCTCAAATATGAAACGTTGCATGGCATTTTGTTTGGCGCCGATGGAGGGAGTCACTCCTGAGATCTTTGGTCAGTCAGACGGCAGAACTTCCGGTCGGCATTTTGTTCTACGAGAGGAGAGCCTCTTGATCATCGCAACAATCGTCATATTTCTCATTTACGGTCGAAATTGGCTGCACTCATTGTTTATGTCAGCGCAGACCGACTGAGACTCCGAAGAACGAATGTTTCCCCGTGAATGTACGTTGAAACATTCACCCTTGAGTGACGGAAGAAGAACGAATCAGTCCGACCCGGATTATTGTTGATAGCTAGCAGGCTAGCTCAGCAGCTAGCTGGCAAACCAGTCGAGTTCCTTCTGGAGGAGCAGCGAGAGAAGAAAGGGGGAGCTAGAGATACGGACACGGACACAAACCGAGCTAAAACATTCCCCTCCCTTTGGGCGCAACATCCCGAAGGTAAATATATCCACCTACCTATCTTTATTAAGCAAACTTTTAAAACTGCGATTATTAATAATAACATGAATAAATTCTCTGCTGCGGGACCACCTACGGCGTCGTTAATCGGTGACCGGGAGGTAACGGAAAGCTAGTGGACTAGCCAGCCAAGCTAGCTAGGTGTGTTTTCGCTCCGCCGAGGCGCTCGGCCTCAACTGTATGTCATTTGTCGAGCCCGAGGATTGGGCCGTTGCTTCTACATCTACTCACTCAAACTCGCCACCCTTTTCCTGAGCTCAGGGGGGGAAATTGGCTAACATTCATTAACCCCGACTAGCGCTTCCTCGTATTATGTGAATTGTCTTCCCTTTTATTTGAGCTGGTAGCAGCGTTAGAAGCTAACTGACAACAGTTAGAGCTAGTTAGCATAACTAGCTAGCTATTAAAACACGACTATTGTTGATAGCGAATGAGCTGTAGTGATCTTAGCTGCTATAGTAAGTGGTAACACTAGCTTCGCGGTTAGCTTGGAGGACCCAGGCAAGCAACTTCTCGGCAGTGGTGGTTTTTGGTTGCAAGTAGCGGACAGGAGCTGGCGTTTTAGCTAACTAATATAAACAGTGAAATGGATGCTAATGTCAACTATACGTTAGCTAACTGTTAGTTAGTCATTATTTTGTGTTGTTTGTCTCCTAGCGTTGTGTTTTGGTTTGCTGGAGCTTTTGGCAGGGCTAATGTTGGTTTTGGTTGCTATCCTGTTTTGAAATGTTTTGACTCGAGTGCGGACTGTGCAGAAAGCTACGTTATGGCTGCTATAGTTACTTTCACTGTTACTATCATAGATTAGTGGACTTGTTAATGTTGCTAGTGGGAATCGGTAGATACTTTTTGCTTCCTAGCCGCGTCAAATGGAGTTTGGTTGCTTTCTGCAGTTAGCAAGCTTGCAGAGAGCGCACGGTGGCTGTTTGCTACTGGAGGATGCAGCCCCCCACTACTGCCGCCACCATCACAGTGCATCTGTTCCTTTGTGCTGCCTCCTGCCTGTCAGTCTCACAGCTGTCAGCCTAGCCCCTACGCACTGAAGTGAGAGCTCGTAGACTGAGCATGCTAACGTTGCAGCGAGCTAATTCTATGTTTACAAAAATCCATCTGTTGATCCTGAGTAACAGTTATGTCGTGCAGAATCAGTTTCGCGTATTTACTATTTGACCTCGATGATTGGCTTGCACTCAGGCTTGGTAGGAACTTTGTGTTTACAGATTTACATGCCATCAGTGTTGTGCTGAAGTTGCTGAAAATGTTGTTGCATTTCCTTAGTAGCAATTTAAAAGAGGGTTTCATGTTTGGTTAGCAGAGCTGCGTGCTAATGCATTCGACACTGACAGGTCATTGTAAATATTAAATGCATGTTTGACAGTGGATGTTGTGATGCTCTGTATGCTGTTGTTTTTAAACCGTTTTCTACCGACATGACTTCTTCCTGTTATTGTCCCTAAGAAGTGTAATATGCAGTTGCATGTCAAAAAGTCTGATGCAGTGCCATGTTCTCTTTCAACAGATTGTAGGAGTAAGACTTTTTATCTGAAATGTCAGTGAGTCCACCCGAGACTGCACAGAATTCTTCAAAAAGGTATTTGTGAAACAAGGCAGCGGTTATGCTCATGGTTTGAATCATTGCACAGTTCACAACATTGACTTGTCTTTATTTATAGTATTAATGCCTGTTTACTTATTTACTTAACTGAGTCAATTAAGACTGTTTATAAAGTGTTTAGAAAGGGGTTGAGACTAGTGTGGGTTATCTTTTTCTTTGTCCTGTGATGCAAAAGCACACCAATTATCATTTTTTGTCAGGGAAGATATTTTAGATTACAAGAGAGCCCTGTAGTGGCCGTCTCTCAGCTTGTTGTAGCAACCAGGTTTATCCGTGAAGCGTGGGCTGTGTCTAGATATTCTGAAAATTGCAACTGGTTTTTCGCTGTGTTTTTCTTTGACCTACTGTACAGTCTTTCATGAGAGGTCAAGGACATCCAATAAGGAAAGGGATTTAAGACAAATTACGAGCAACACAGGGTTCTAATTTGTGCACCTCTATCATAATAAGCTGTGAGAGAAGAGCCCTATGGTTTGAAATGAAGGAGGTGGTGTAGACTTCTACGGTAGTAATACAAGATGTACATCATTTGACTGATATTAAGTGTATATATAAAATGTAAAATTCAGTTACTGGAGAATTGGGGAGAAAATAGTGGAAATATATTGTTAATTTTTGGTATGTACCCACACATGGTATAGTATTGTTTACTAGGGCCAGTCAGAATGTCAAAGGCTTATTCACTGGAGTACATTATCACCGGGACTGTATTATTCAAAACATTTCTAAACTGGTGTCAATATGACACATACATGTTAATATTGTGCTGTTGTGTTTACAACTGTATGATAATATACCCTCCATGCAGTGGCTTGGCAGCCACCAAGATGTATATTACATATTTGGTATTAGGTGACCTTGTTCTCCAACCAAAAAGCCTGGTCCAATCCTCTGTGCATTTATATCTGTGAATAGTATAATTGGCATGAGTCTAACCTGGACTCATGCCAATGCCATGGTATTCCTACACCTGTGTCCCTGTATTTCAGACAGAGAGCATTGAAAATTCCCTCCTTATGGATCAGTAACATATATCAAATAATAATGTACTAGATGTGCAAAAGGAAAGGGTGATTTTCTGCTCGAATATATATAGCCAAGAACATGGCAATTTATCTTGATAGACAAGATCTAATAAGACACATGGATTTGCAGCTTACATGCAACAGGCACCATGACTTCTTCAGAAAACATGATTTTAACATCAGGCCAGACATGGCAGTATATACAGCAATAATCATTGTGCTTTTGACTCCATGTTTTTGATATCCCTGAATAAGATTTAAGGATTTGTGTTAATTTCTTCTTCTCCCTTCATTTCTATTTCTACTTAACTCCCTTGTTAATTTTGCTTTCTCGACGCCACTAATTTGCCTCTCTTTCTCCACCCTTCTTCTGTCCATCACTCATTGTTTTTCTTGTTTCTCTCCCCCTTACTAACCTCCTTCTCTCCAAGGTGTCAGGAGATGTGAGGACGGGTGTCGTCCATCGACCCCCGATCTACCTGTGTATCAACACACTCCCCCACCCTCACCTTCAGCATGAATGGGGATATGCCTCATGTTCCCATCACCACTCTCGCTGGGATCGCTAGCCTCACAGACTGTGAGTGACACACCGCCATGTTCCAAACACACACTGTCACAGTTTTTGTTCTGCCTCTTCAAGTGTAAAATGCCAAGCTCAAATATTCTGTCTGAACAGATGTAAATTTGCAATTGTGATTGCATTTTCTGTCTTTTGCCATGTCTACTTCCCTATCCTTATTTTTCTACCATTGCATATTCACGCTCATGTCTGTCTCCTACCCTTTTTTGTGTCTGTCCTTCCCATCATCTCTCTCTTCTTGTCTCAGTGTTGAACCAGCTGCCCCTCCCCTCCCCTCTCCCGGCCACCACCACTAAGAGCCTCCTGTATAATGGGAGGATCGCGGAGGAAGTTACCTGCCTACTGGGCTGTCGGGATGAGAATCTGGCCTCCCAGCTAGCCCATGGCCTCAACCAGGTCTCCACAGAGCACATGTGAGTTTATACAAGAGAATGTTTGCAAAATTGTGTCTTGGTCCAGAGAGACAGGTCTTGCATGAGGATTTTAGGCCTGTTAGTGTTAGAGTGTGGCCCTGCATAACTTGGCTTTAAAAATTATTAGTCAAACAGGTAACAGCTGAAGGGATGCCACTGTTGACTTGTGGAAATGGAGTGATGTTTAGTTTCTTTTTTTCTAGTGAAAACTTAGAGATGCATTTTTTATGAGACATGGCATAACACTGATAGCAGAATAAATGGCAAAATTGCTCATCAAGAACTGTTTATTAAATGATAGTAAAACAAAGTTTTAAAAGCCACTAAAGACACAAAATAAAATCAACTTCAGTTTAGCTTATTTGTAGTAGTGGTGTGTAATGAGGCTAACATTTTTATCATGGTATGTCATTTTATATTGTGGTATTGAAATATTGATATAAATCAGCTGAAATAAATAACCAACAAATCGATGCAAGTCATTACATTGATGCAAAAAATCCTGTAAATCCAATTTTGCCATGAAGCAGTTCTGCTCATTGATTTGAAACATTGCTCATTAAGGTCTCATACAGCAAAAAATATTAAGGGCACAGCTTCTCTGTACAATGACAAAATATCTACAGGTTGATAAATGTCTTTCTTCTCATGTTATACTGTATATCATTAAATCTCTTAACCCTAAATTGTAAGCTACATAATTGTAAAAGCAGTCATAGTTTAATACATAAATACAATTTTGTAATGTGACTGAACCAATTCTTTGTGTGTCTTTCCAGAGAGCTGAAGGACAACCTGGGTAGCGATGAGCCAGAGGGAGATGCACCACTGCTGCTGCAGACCATGCTGGCCAGGAACCCTGGCATCTTCAGGGAGAAAAGTATGGAGAAACCAACCTAGACAAGCTTCATTTTGACGTTATTAGCAAAATATATTGTATTTTCTTACTTCTTGCCCTACTGTGTTCAGTGTTTCCCCTATAATTGTACAGGCCTGGTGGGCCACCAGGCCAACGAGAGGCAAAAAATCTTTTCTTTAATACCACAAATAAGGCTAAATATCCATTCATTCGGAAATCAATAATTATTTGTGTTTGGGAGCCTCTGTGTGGCACTGTTCTGAAATGTGAGTCAACCTCTGCGTCGTTGCCTGGGAAACTCTTGACGCGATGTGAGTGCCTTGTCTCTTTGTCTCTAACATCTCAATCTTTTTTTTTTCCCATTTCTAAGCAGATGTTATGCAGCAGCCAATGGTACAACAATACAAGATCACCCAAAATTCCATGCATAGCCCGGCCCAGTCTGCAAACTTCCAGCCGGCAGCAATTTCTCCCAATCCATCAAGGTGAGTTAGGCTGGAAAATTGAGCTGACGATCTATGATGATATAAACAGAGTAGCTAATGATATAATTGTTGTTTACTGTTTTTTTCATTAGTATATTCCAGTTGCATCACAATATTTGGTAATATGTAGTTTCATCGATGAATTGTTTTATGTATATGTAGCCACAATTACTCCACAGTAATAGTATAATTATTTTACTGAAGGAATATAATACAAATATATTGTCCGCATGCCGAATAATGGTACTTGTCTTACTGTTAACCATGCTACATCATTCTACTTGCTCACTTTCTCCTTCCCTATTCTTCCCTCCAGCCGCTTTGTGGCTCCCCAGACCGGTTCCAGTAGTCGGTATATGGGCCAGCAGAATAGTCCGGTGCCCAGCCCCTACACTCCACAGAGCCCTGCCACTGGTTACATACAGCAGTATCCCCACCAACAACCACCCAGCTACAACCAACACCAACAGATACAACAAGGTGAGTGTGTGTGTATGTGCGTCGTATGTTCGTGTGCATGCATGAGGGGACGCCAAGGTTTTGTTGAATATAGATAAGTGCTTCCTTGTCTCTGTGTGTGCGCACATCCATCTCAGTGATTTATTCCAACACATCGGTGCAGTTTCAGACTTGTGTGTGTGTGGGGTTCACATGCTAGCAGCATAGCATTAGAAAATTTTAAGTATATAAAATGTGAAGGTTTGGGATGCTTTATTTCATATAATTTACAAAATGTCTGCAAATAAGAGCAAATATTAGAAGGAAGGTTTGAGGAGATTTGTTTTTTGATATGATTTGTGGGGTTCTGATTTTAAGCTGGTGATAGTTTGCTGGTGCCGTTTTGCTTTCTGACATAACGGTGATCTCTAGCAGATGTTATCAGCTTTACATGAACTGTGATGATTTGGTGGCTGTGACTGAATTGTTTTGTCTTATAAATGCACTCTGATGCAAGTGTTATACTTACATATAATTTGCTGCTGTGGTTTTGTAACAAAATTCAGTTCCTTCATTGTTAGCTGCTGCTTCTTTTCTTTTTCTTTTTCGGTATATTTTACTGCTTAGAATATACAGTTAGTCATCTTTGCCAAAGATGCTTGCCAGAATTTGTGGTGTTTATGTAAATATCAGCCAGGTTTTTGGCTTGGAAATTCATGCCCCCTGAACATGAACAGAATTTGCATTTGAGAGCTGCGCAATTAATTTTATAACGGCTTTGACAATTATTGCTTCCACAATGAAATGTAATTGGTTGCAATATTGTTGCCTTTAGAGTGCTTACACTGGTGCATTAAATTAAACTCCCACTTCACAAGAGAACTGTCTGACCAATAACAGGAGGAACAGGTTTATTTCAAGCAGTCATTTAACAAATTTCTGCTTCCTCAACAGACTTGCAGCTAAAAGCTAGGAAGGTTTGCAGTTTTATAGACTAACAAGTTTTGATTGTATATTTTTATGTATAGTGTTTGAATTTAGTGATTCAACTAGCATTTTGCTGGGTCGCTTGAAACCACTCGGTGATTCCTGAAAACACTGAAACCCCACTTAAGTTTCTAGTAAAATCCTTGGTCCAGTAAATGCTTGTTCATTTTATTAGCATGTTTTGTTATTTGTTCTGTAATAATCAACAACTCACTAATAGATGATGAAAAAATGACTCCTTCTCTTCTTCCATCTGAAAGTGTCTGTGGCCAGCCCCATGGTTCCAGGCAGCATACGAAACATCCACGAGGGCAAAGTATCGGGGCAGATGGCCAATGCTGCCAACCATCACTCAGACAGACATGGCACTGAGGACTACCTGAACATTGTGCACCGACTGGGCAATGAGGTATGACTGACAAAGTCTAGAAATGAATGAATAAATTAATTATAATGTGCTAGCCAACCAAGACAAAAATGTATGAATGAACTGCAAAGCCAAAGTGTTGAATAATGATATTTTTAAACAGAAGTTCAATCCAGAAGTTTGGAATATCTATATATTATATAAACTATATATAAACACTACTAAAATGATAAATATCTATTACGCAATTGACTGCAGTAACTGATGAAAAAAATTCAGACTCAAGATTTTACAAACTGCTTATGACTAAAGAGTAAACAAGTCAAATGATAGTTTCTAAGCAGTTGTTGTGTAATGTCAACCAACGGCACGGGTTGCTGAATGACACCTGTCGAGCCACATATCTAGCCACAAGTGTGTGTGTGTGGTTGCGTTAGTCTTATTTTTTTCATTGCTTAATCTTAAATGAGTTCAGTTTTGAAAATTCTGTTCTTGTGTTACTCATTTTCTGAATTGACACAGGTTTTGATGTAGAATCTTGATGATTTGTTTCTGTTTTTTTGCCATTAAGGGAGGAGGCCCCAAAGAAAATTAGAGAAATTTTGAATTATCGGTTAATCTGTTGATTATCTCGATTTCATCAATTGTTTGTTCTGTAAAATGAAAATGATGAAGCACGTCGATCACTATTTCCCAAAGCCCAAGATTCAACCTCAAATGTCTTGTTTTGTCCCAACCCAAAGATATTCTCTGAATACTTTATAGAACCAGAAAATATTCACATTTTAGAAGCTGAAATCAGAGAATTTAGACTTTTTTTTTCTTTCAAAATGACTTGAAACGATTAATTGATGATCAAAACAGTTGGAAATTAATTAAATTGTTGACAACTAATCAATTAATCAACTAAACGCTGCAGCTTTAAAACACAAAGCACCAAATAATGTGCTCATCTCATTAAAATAGGCTTTATTGGTGACATTTGGACAAAAATTAGTTGTATAAAGCTATTTTTCTAGCTAAATTTTGGTTGGAAGTCTAATGTGAAGCTAATGCCGTAATGGCTTACATCTGTCTTGTCTGTATGTTATCTAGGAGGGTGACTCCACCATGAGGAATCCTTCTTTCCCTCTGAGGTCTCCACAGTCAGGCTGCTCTCCAGCAGGGAGTGAAGGAACGCCCAAATGTAAGGATACTGGAAGAGGACGGGAGGCATTGCTATGCAAACACCCCACCTATATTTTTTAATTTAGGGAGAACCCACTTTTGGCTCTGAAAATACTCAAAGTGATGATATGAGCTGAATACATCTTGTGTGTTGTTCAGTTATCATCACAGTGTTGGATGTGGTTTTATGAGCATTTTTACATGCCTTTATGCCTTTGACCCTCTTTTTTTTGTTTGCTGTCTGCTTCCTCACAGCGGGTTCTCGCCCCCCACTGATTCTGCAGTCACCACCTCCCTATGCACCCTCACCAAGGGAGGGAGGACCTGACCAGAAACAGCAGCTCCAACAAAGGAAGAAAACCCCAGCGGTGAAAGAGGAGAAAGATATGTACGACATTGTTAGCTCTCCAAACAAGGACTCCACCAAACTTACCCTCAAACTGTCCAGGGTCAAGTCAAATGAGTCCGATCCCCCAGGTAAGTAAACATTTTGGATCAGATCGATTTTAGTTGGATCTTCATTTTTTAAAATCAGTTTAGTTAGTTTTCTATAGTGTTATAAGGTTTCCAACACATACATCCAGTGTCACACAATAACCTCTGCAACTATCTTATCAATTAGCAGCATTACAAAGAGGTACGTTTTTAAAAAAACAAAAAATCTCGTCAGTTGGAAGCCTTCTAGTAATGAAAACTATCAACCATTTAAATACAACCCTATATAAGTGTTTTTGTTAATATTTCAGGTGAGGTTGTGCCAGGCATGGACCAGAACTCGGACAATATGGAGGCAGAACTGGGCTTTCAGCAGGTGCCTGTCCTCCAGCAAAACCTAGCCCGGCTGCAACAGGGCTCCCTGGCAGGTGGTGCCGGTGGTCTCCAGCCGCCCAGTTCCCCTTATGATGAGGCAGAGCTAGATGCACTCGCTGAAATTGAAAGGATAGAACGAGAGGCAGCTAGTGAGAAGTGTTCCAAGGAGGTGCAAGATAAAGGTGTGCAGGATATCTCTAAATTGTATGAATAAAAACTGAAAAAAACTTTGAGTGTTTGAGTATATTGTTTTTATATTATTCTCTCTCTGTTTACAGACAAGCCACTGAAGAAGAGGAAACAAGACTCTTTTCCCTTGGAGCCAGGAGCGGGGGGACCAGGTGGCCCCACAGGTGCCCCGGGCAGTGGATCAACAGGAGGTGGCAATGCAGGCAAACTGACCCCGCAAGAGGCCACCGCAGCTGGGAACGGTGCCAGCCGACCTCCCCTCATGGTGAGCATCGACCTCCAGCAGGCTGGCCGAGCTGATGGCCAGCTCGACCCCTGTCTGGCTGCCCCTATTCCAGCCCTTGAGGCCCAACGCTGGCCTGAAGAACCAGCTAGTGGGCCTGCTGCAGTGGAGGGTTCTGACACAGCTTTGCGGTTGAAACCAGATGGACGGCCGGAAGTCATCAAGAACAGGGTCGATAAACATGATAGCAGGAGAGAAGGTCGGGAGTCATCAAAGCACCGGCATGATGAGAAGTCCTCAGACAGACGGGGAGAGATGCCGAAGTCTTCAAACCGAGGGGAACCTGGCCGAGACAGGGACCGAGAATCTGACAGAGACAGAAGGCATCGGAGTGAAACAGGTGGTCGAGACCGACGCTCCCCTGATGCTCGCTGCCGAAGTGACCGAGATCGTTCTGCCTTCCGGGCTTCTTCCATTGGAGAGCCCGGTCGGAGCAGCCATAGGCAAGATGGTTCCAAACCGGCCTCATCTGCTTCTGGTCCTAAACTTCCAGATTCTTTCCCTGCTCAGCTCCTGGGAGGGCATAGTGGCGCACTGAAGAACTTCCAGATCCCTAAGGTGATCTGGGCTGACCCAAACCAAATACATACCCACCTACCAATCATTCAGCTGTCACTGCCTGCAATCTCACAAAACCAAATCACACCACTGCTCACTCTTGTTTTTGTTTTCCCATTTATAAGCCTTTGGTTTATCCCAGGGATTGTTTTAAGAATTTGATTAACACATTAACCTTCACCTAACCATCTATTTAAAGTAGAAAAGTTTGATTTATTAAATTGTCAATCCTGTGTGTATAATCAAGAGCAAGAATCTTAAAGAAATGCTCCACTGCCGTTTCTCAGATGCCGCATGTGGGTAAATGTCTCCTGAAACGACTCAGTCATTCACCCTGTGGAAACTGATTTTTATCAGTATTGCCGAGCCCAAACACCTGGACTCCAAAAAGCCGTTTTTATGTTGACAGTCAAGCTTCCATTTTTTTTCAGCCTGGTTTTTTTTTTGTTGTTGTTGTTGTTGTTGTTGTTGTTTTGTTTTTAACAGTACTCTATTGTCAATGCAGTGTTCAGAGGTGCAACCCACAGCCACATGCCATAACCCAGGTGCATGCCCCCACCACAGTAAAGTGTTAGTCAGAGCTAATATTTTCACATCGCAGCTTTTGTGTGTTTACTTACAAAAAAGCAAACACAATTTTACATACATTGTTTTGATGCATAACATCCAAACAATGGCCGCTATTGCACCACTAGAATGGAACATAACCATATGACATTGTACTGTTTGTAGTTGTAGTTGCAGTCATAGTCTGTAGGAAATCATGCGTTGTTGGTTTTATTTGTTAGTTTCACTTCTAAAAATATCTCTGCAAACCAACATACAGCAAACAGCTGGATGTATTTTACAGAATGCACAAACTTTGGTATGCTAATATATTGGCAGCAATTGAAGTGTTACTTCCTTGTAGATGAAACAACCATGATCGCCATCCTCAGCTTTGGCAGGGGGGAGTTGCTACCTTGACACTACATTGTTGAAAATGTACCATGTGTTGATCATTACTCTGTAGAGTAATACTGTGGAGTATTCCTTTAAGTCTTTGTTACCAGAACTATATTGGAAACTAACATCAAAATCACTAATCTCATGTCAGTCAGTTTGATCCATTGTTTGCATTTTATTATCTTGTATTATTTTTTTGTCTGTAAACAAAGCTCATATTTTTTCTGTCCTAAATTTAAAAGTGTGAATTTTATTTAAGTTTGAACTTCATTGAAAGACAACTCAGAGGGCTTTCTTGACTCTTTTCTTTCAGATCAAACGCGATAAGGGTAGCAGTGATTCAACCGAAAGCCCAATCTGGTGCCAGCCAAAGGTTAAACTGGAGAGGCTGGGTTTGGTGCAGGACTTTGAGAAAAGGCCCAAGCCTGTGGTGGTTCTGAAGAAGCTCTCCGTTGACCAGATCCAGAGGATCATTCGGCACAGCAAGTCTGGAAAGAACAGGCTCTCCTCAGGGAAGTCAAGCAAAAGTAAGAACAACATACTATGGAAATGAAAGCACTTTTGTTCATTTCTATGTTATTGTAATTAACTTGAATATAATAACATCTCTATTATCTCTATTATGCTAGCATTGTGTGTATCTTTGAAATCCTAATGGATTGTCACATGTTTAGGTGGTATGGACCCGGCAGTTCTGAAAGAGCTTCCCCCAGAGCTGCTGGCAGAGATCGAGTCAACCATGCCCCTGTGTGAAAGAGTTAAAATGAACAAGCGGAAACGAAGCACTGTAAATGAGAAGCCCAGATATGCTGAGGTCAGCTCAGATGAAGACACAAATGGAGAATGTGAGTCAAATTATTTTAATTCTTGTCAATTCTCGCTGCTAATCTTTGTATAAAGTACAGTTTATTTAGTTTGCAACAATATTCTTAAAATGTAAAGAACCTAAAAACACAAGCTGACGGTTGAAGCCTGTTGAGACCATTTTGTTTGAACATTTAGCAGCATGAATCTAAGGATAGCAGTGCTAGTCTGTTGGTCCACTTTGGTCCAGACTGAAATATCTCAACTATTATTTGATGTCCTGACTTTTCTTCTGGCGCCACCAGCAGATCAAATTTTTCACTCATCCTGTGAAATATCTAAACATCTACTAGATTGGCACTAAATTTTGTACAGATATTCCTGGTGCCCAGATGACGTATCCTCTGACTTTTCCTCCACAATGAGGTTTCCATTTGTGGTTTTTAGTGAAATGTCTCAACAACCATTGGATTATTGGATGGATTGCCATGAAATTCGGTACAGACATTCATGTCCCCCTCAGGTTGAATTGTAATCACTTTTATCTCCTGATTTATTATCTAGCGACATCATCAGACATTCCCATCATCCTCAGCTGTGGTTCATGTTATTGCTAATTGGCAAACATTAGCATGCTGTGTTAGCATTCAGCTTAAAGCACTGCTGTGCCTATGTATAGCCTCACAGAGCTGCTAGCGTTGGCTGTAGACTCTAAGTCTTGTTACTGTTGCAAGGAGCTAGTGCTACTTTGATATACCGGTTTCTTTTTATATATATTTAGGGCCTATTTCTTTCAAAGGATCTGTCTGAGTTCTGAATGTTTAATCTCTACAGCCGCAAGGAAGCGTCAGCGTCGAGACAAAGACAGGTCCTGGGACTTTGAGGAGAGGGAACGCCGGGGTTCAGGGGAACATCGGAAAAGCGGGCACCGGGACGGCCGAAGAGGCTCAGGGAGCCGCTACCGAGACTCCTCCGAAGAAGATTCACCGCCACCCAGCATGAGTGAAGGTCTGTGTTCAAGTCATATACCACAGCATTGCACATTAATTTGTTTATTTGTTTGTTTTTCGTTTGAACTGTGTGTGGAAATGATAGAACTGCGTAGATCTTCAGAGTTAAACCCAATGCCACAACAGATTGAGGACTAATGTTCTTATTTCCATATAGAGACACATACATATAAGACATGGCATCAGACTAGAAAGCATAAAAGTTAAGATTTAAGTTTCTCTCACTCAGTTGCCAGAAAAATGAAGATGAAGGAGAAGCAGAAGAAACGGAAAGCATATGAACCCAAGCTTACCCAAGAAGAGCTGATGGACTCGTCCACATTCAAGAGGTTCTTGGCAAGCATTGACAACATACTGGAGAATCTGGAGGATGTGGATTTTACTGCCATGGGTAAATATCATAGCTGACTGGCTATCAAACTATCACTGTAGGCTAAAATTAAATGTGGCTTTACAAATCCAAATACATCAACCTCATCATATTCTATTGTGATTTTGTTTTATGTTTTTTACATTATGTGTTCACTGTATGTTTTCCAGCGGCAGATGATGATGAGATACCTCAGGAATTGCTGCTGGGTAAACACCAGTTAAATGAGCTGGGCAGTGAGTCCGCTAAGATTAAGGCCATGGGCATCTCCAGCAGGGTAATGTGAACTATATTACAAATATAAATATACTCAGGCTTTAGCTGGACTGTTATGGATAGTGACTAGTTGCTGTGTCCTACACAGGTCTAAATAACTGTTTCTTCTTCTTCTTCTAGATCCCAGCAGACAAGCTGGTGAAGCTGCTGAACATACTGGAAAAGAATATCCAGGATGGGGCCAAGCTTTCCACCCTGATGAACCATGTGAGCCCCCTTTTGCTTCTTGTGTTAATATTCTGCACAGTGGTTCTTTATTGAGATGTGATTGTTATGTGATTTATTGCAAAAATCCATAAAGTATCCATGTAAAAAAAATTAAAGAAATGGTCACTGGTGATAATAGAAAAACTTTGATTGATTAGAGTTTTGTCATTTCACGAATAGATCTTTGCTGCATTTCTATAGCATATATAAAATGCTGTACAAGGTCGCTTTGCTTTAGTGAGTAAAAATCTTTGGGCTCCAGATAGTTGCTGTAAAATGTATTCACATTTTTTTTTCCAACATCTCTTCCAACCTTTCTTTCCAACCTTTCCAACCTCAGGACCACGATGCAGAGGATGAGGAGAAGCTGTGGAGAGACCTCATAATGGAGAGAGTCACAAAGTCAGCAGACGCCTGCCTAACGGCCCTTAATATTATGACCTCATCGCACATGCCGAAGGCTGTCTACATAGAAGACGTCATAGAGCGGGTGCTACAATACACCAAGTTCCATCTCCAGAACACACTGTATCCACAGTATGACCCTGTCTACAGGGTTGGCCCACATGGAGGTGAGGATAAAGAAAAAAACGATACCTCATACTGTGATCTGAATGAAACTAACATGATTGAGTTTTTGGTATGTGGCTGATGTGTAGGTGAGTGAGAACCCTCCGCCAGCATTTTGTAGAAATGTATGATTGTCAATAAAGTTATCTAAGAATCTGAGCAGAACTAAGCTCGATGATGGACAAACTTGTCAGAAAATTATCCCTGATGTCTGGGAATCATAGGCTATTCCTTCCAAATCAGAGGCCATCACTTCCCATCACTATCCTTTTCTGTCTTCATGGACTGTTATGATATACCACAGAGTCCCTGTAATTCAGGAAGGGTTAAGCTCAACAGAGTGCCTGCAAAATATATATATATATTTTTTTTTTTTTCCGTAATGAAAACCCACAAATTCTTGGTTCAGAAAAAAGTCTTGGAACAAAAGCACTTTGAAAAATGAGTATAACAGGGTTACTCTCATCCATGTAGGTGGCATGTTGAGCTCCAAGGCAAAGCGTGCGAAGTGCTCCACACACAAGCAACGTGTAATTGTCATGTTGTACAACAAAGTGTGTGACATCGTCAGCAACATCTCTGAGCTCCTAGAGATCCAGCTACTTACAGACACCACCATACTCCAGGTAAAAACTAAAAATACTTAAAAACTGTATGGTTTCAGTTTTCTATATATCCTGGAAAAAAAGTGTTTGACAAAGTAATTAAACTACATTGGAAACCGGATGATGTAAGATGAATCCGTCTTTCCTGCCAGTACCTCTTTGTTCACTACAATAATCTTTTTTTCTCCTTCTAATTTCCCCCCTTTTCTATTTTTGCTCTACTTCTCTCTCTCACCCCTCTTCTTTTTCATTCTATCCTCTCTTTTTCCCAGGTTTCTTCTATGGGAATCACTCCATTCTTCGTGGAGAATGTCAGTGAGCTGCAGCTGTGTGCCATTAAACTAGTTACAGCAGTAAGTTTTTTTTTTCCCCTGTCAAAAAAGTACAGACATTCAGTACTTATCCAAAGATGTTGCTTGCTACCATCTGTATGAATTATATTTTATTGCCTACAATTTATCGCCTTGCAATTTACAGTTAAACACCCCCTCCTCCTGACTTTTATGTGCATCACCTTGGATGAATTTTTACAAAACCACTAAACTGTGAAGGTAAAGAAAACCTGCCTTATTATTTCTTCCCTCCAGGTGTTCTCACGTTATGAGAAGCATCGGCAGCTGATATTGGAGGAGATCTTCACGTCTTTGGCTAGACTGCCCACCAGCAAACGCTCCCTCAGGAACTTCAGGTATGATGTTTCATATGAGTTCACATTTATTTAAGACCATTAGGTGTTGCAGGGAAGATGCATCAAATGAGAGGCTTGGTTATTGTTCAGCTACTGATGTAGCAAGTGATAGATGAGGCAGAGGTGAAGATTTCCCGATGCAAAAGTGACGTCCTTCTACCAACTCTATTATTTTCCTGAATAATACCCATGATCAATGTATCTCGTATCCCTATCTCTAAAGGCTGAACAGCTCAGACCAGGATGGAGAGCCAATGTACATCCAAATGGTGACAGCTCTGGTGCTGCAGCTCATCCAGTGTGTGGTCCACCTCCCCAATGACAAAGACGTTTTTGATGAGTACGACAGCAAGGTGGGAGAGCACGCTCACATACAAATACACTTCACGTCTATATGAACACGCATTCAGACATATTATTTTCTAGCACATGCTGTTCAGGCTAATCTTACAAGTTCATTTTTCTTTTTTTAGGTGGATCAAGATGTGTTGATAACCAACTCGTATGAGACAGCAATGAGAACGGCACAGAACTTCCTCTCAGTCTTCCTCAAGAAGTAATTACTTCCATTTCCATACTGCCCTGTGTGCTTTATACTTGTTGATTATAAAGTTGTATTGTACTAACGCTGTACACACAGTACTGTAGGTATTTATCCTAAACGTTATCATAATATATCTCCATAGAACTGCTACTTTCTGCTCATTTGGAACATTGCTACCTTTCAGGTGGATTACTGCCAGTATTTCTTATGCCCTCTGCAAGCAGCAGAAATGTGCATCAAATCACCCTGTGCATGCTGATTCTGCAGGAAATACAAATAATACAGAAATCCTTTGCCAAATAAATAAATAGCCAAACACTTACCTGTGTTTGAAATCTATTCTACTGACTTGTTAAGCCTTATATATTTTAATTTTCTGTCTTAATTTTCTGTTTGCAAATGCTACCAGTACTTTTTTTCTCATTATACTTTGCTTCTGTTATCTCATTTCTCTGTTATTATTTTCTTGCCTTATGTGTTTCCTCCTCTGCCACTTTCTCTCTTCCCCACCCCCTCAGATGTGGCAGTAAGCAGGGAGAAGAAGATTACCGGCCACTGTTTGAGAACTTTGTCCAGGACCTGCTGTCTACAGTTAATAAACCAGAGTGGCCGGCTGCAGAGCTGCTACTCAGTCTGCTTGGGAGACTACTGGTTAGTGTGACAGAGCTCTTCCTTTCAAAGTGGAAATGCAAATATATGTATTTTAAGTGTTTCCAAGAATAGATCATCTGGCAGAAGCTATTTTAACACTTTAGTGGGTACATCCTCCAATCGTATGCATTTTTTGCATTCTAAGCAAAGAACATGCAAGTGAAAGTCAATCATGGTCTTGAGTGTGATATTATAACAGTGTCACAACTGTGCTTTTCTTGCTTATGTCCATCAGGTGCACCAGTTCAGTAATAAGCAGACAGAGATGGCTCTGAGAGTGGCATCTCTGGACTACTTGGGCACAGTGGCTGCCCGCCTGAGGAAGGATGCAGTCACCAGCAAGATGGACCAGAGATCGATTGATCGAATTCTTCAAGAGGTAGAGAAACCATTTCACTGTTAATGACTATAACTTATAAGTTGATATTCATAGTGACAACAGGAAGTAAAATGGAACAAGCATAGAATTTATGTAGTTTCTCTTTGGATATGGATTATGTGAGTTGTAGCTTTTTATAATCTTCATCTCTGGTTGTGTAGTCTCCAGGTAATGATGAGACCCAGCAGCTGCAGAAGGCTCTACTGGACTACTTGGAAGAGAATGCTGAGACAGATGCTTCACTGGTGGTGGGTTTACATTAGACAAGTGGTGACTTTAAACTCTGTGTAAATATATACAGTCATGTGCATGTTCTGTTAAATTGTATTTTTAGCCACAGATGTAATTTTTCTTGCACCATCACACAGGTAACCTGCATATGTCAGATAAGCATAAAAGTGAAAAACATTGTTTTTTTAAAAAAAAACAAACAAACTGTAAACCATAAACTCACATCATAATTCACTCAGATTACTCAACAGTGCACCCCATCTTTCTCTTTATTCTCTCTCTTTTTTTACTGACTACTTAATCTAAAGAAATATTTATTTTCTTAGAAGCTTAAACTGCTACTCAGACGTCCTTTCTTTTCTTTCTTTCTCTCTAGTTTGCTAGAAAGTTCTACATCGCCCAGTGGTTCCGGGACGCCACCACAGAAGCTGAGAAGTCCATGCGCAACCAGAATCCGAAGGATGAGGACTCATCAGACGGACCACAACATGCCAAGGAGCTGGAGACCACCGGTGAAATTATGCAGCGTGCTGAGAAGCGCAAGAAGTTCCTGCGCAACATCATCAAGACCACGCCAGCTCATTTCGCCACACTGAAGTAAGAGCATGTGAATGTTTTACCAATGTTTTGAATATCAGTCGTAAAACATCAACCTATTTGATAATTATAACCTTTCACTGTCCTGTCGCTGTCTTTTTTGATATCACAGCTGTCTTTCAGTTACAGTCTCACTCTATAACTTTATAATCCTAAATATATTCTTCCTTTTCTCACTTCTCTGCAGAATGAACTCTGACACTGTGGACTATGACGACTCCTGTCTGATCGTGCGTTATTTGGCCTCCATGAGGCCGTTCGCCCAGAGCTTTGATATTTATTTAACACAGGTAAGATATGAATAATCTTACCTTATGTATCTTAATTGTTTTAATGACTTACAACGGCTGCAGAAAATATCTTTAAATCATACACACATTATATAGTACAAGTGAAGCAAAGGCTGTTTCTGTTATGTAAACTTCTGAAATGAAAAAACAAAAAGTGAGTTTGTGCAATCATAAATGGGTGTAATTTTTACAATTAATTTTTTTGTTTTTATTAGATCTTGCGAGTCCTTGGGGAAAGTGCCATCGCTGTAAGAACTAAAGCCATGAAATGTCTGTCTGAGGTTGTGGCTGTGGACCCCAGCATACTGGCAAGGGTATGTGTGGATCTGTGTTTTTAAGACAGTCTATCAGGTTTGATATGGGCTGTCTTAACCTCTGTTCCTCTGCTCTGTTAAAACTTTGAAAACGACAACGTTATCTTGCAGTATTAGGTTGTTTTTTTTTGTTTTTTTTTTTACTGTGCTGACAGTCTTCTCTATGTCTGCAGTCGGACATGCAGCGTGGTGTCCACGGTCGTTTGATGGACAACTCCACAAGCGTGCGAGAGGCAGCTGTAGAGCTGCTGGGCAGATTTGTGCTCAGCAGACCCCAACTCACTGAGCAGTACTACGACATGCTTATAGAGAGGATACTGGTAAGTAGCCCATTCATGCGTAATAATACTATAAGTATTGTGTTGTATGTTCCTGGATCTCCATTTGGAATATTTCAGCAAATATGTAAATATAAATATGTGCTCAATCACCATAAAAACAGACCACTATTGATACTGGCCTTCATTCAACACTATGTCTGAACACATCCTGTGTAGACACACTGTTAGCACTTCACAATTGCATATTGTGACGTTAACCATTGTATTGTGGACTAGCAGTTGATCGTTATAGCCTAAGCTGCCCGTTGTCCCCCATGTTAGTTCATCAACCTTTTACATAGTAAACTTTTTGATGACTTGTCTTTGAGTTGTGTTCCATTCATCATACACCTTTTGAGATTGTGAGTTTTACACTTTATAACCCTTTTGAAGCTTATTTTTGGTAAACCCTTCACATGCAAAACCAGTGTAAGTGGTAATGGAGCTGCTGTTGCATGTGCCTGTTTCGGGGCCACATCTTCTACAGTAGCAGGAATACTATTTTCTCTGGTCACTATGTTTACATGAGTAAGCAACACAGGAATTGCTTTTAAAGTTGCTTAAAGTTGTCCCTTACTTTGGATTCTTCAGGTTTGATTTTACCTTATTGAAATAATTATATAAAGAACACGTTCAGTCGCAGGATTAACGCAGGTCATTAAGGCGGCTGTTGTATACGTGCTATTGATTTTGAAATGCAATCCAACACAAAAGATTTGCACTCATTCTTTGTACTCAGCATCTGAGAGGTGAACACATTGCTGTGCCTGTTGTCATGGAAATGTTCATGAGGGTTCATGAGAAGTTCACTTTTCATTATAGTCTTATACTGCCACTTATTGGAAGAAAAATGCTATTGCATCCCATGCAGACATTTGTAAATGGGAACAAAACCCTTGTTTTTGACAAATATTTGCAAGATGTTGCAAAACCTGTATGGATTGAGTTGTTTTTTTGTGCACAGGACACTGGTATCAGTGTGAGGAAACGGGTGATCAAGATTCTCAGAGACATCTGTCTGGAACAGCCGACCTTCAGTAAGATTACTGAGATGTGTGTGAGGATGATCCGCAGGGTCAATGATGAGGAAGGTATCAAGGTATGGATCCACTCAATCAATCTGCACCTTTTTGTCTCTTCACAAATTTAGTTGTTTTGAGACATGACTCGATTCTTTTCTCATGTATAAGCCTATTTTGTTTGTATCGATTTTCATTGTCATTCATAGAAATTGGTGAATGAGACATTCCAGAAGTTGTGGTTTACTCCAACTCCAGCCCATGACAAAGAGACCATGACCAGAAAGATCCTCAACATCACTGATGTTGTGAGTTCAACTGACGTAACAGTTTGTTGTATCCAGTAATAACAATAATAAACATCAACAAAGACTATATTTTTCATCAACTTGATCCCTTATCATTTTTGTCTAATTTGATCACTGTGTTCTTAATCGTAACATCTGATTTCTTCCTTAGGTTGCAGCGTGCCGAGACACCGGCTATGATTGGTTCGAGCAGCTTCTTCAGAATGTAAGTATTTGGTTTTGGTCTAGCCTGTTGCGAAATATATCAATTTCTAAAACCTGCTAAAATGAACATTTTCCCTCTGGCTCTAGCTTCTCAAGTCTGAAGAGGATGCGTCGTATAAGCCAGCTAAAAAAGCCTGTGTTCAGCTTGTCGACAATCTGGTAGAACACATCCTCAAATATGAGGAGTCTCTTGCAGGTATGTAAAACCATATGAGAGTGTACTTGCACTTAAACATTTAAACTTAACTTTTTTTGCAAAAAGCAATCTGTAAACTTCATGAGTAAAAAGTTTGTGTTTTTATTTCTTCTGTAGAGAACAAAGGTGTAAACTCAACACGACTAGTGGCGTGTATCACCACCTTGTACTTGTTCAGCAAGATCAGGGCCCAGCTCATGGTCAAACATGCCATGACCATGCAGCCTTACCTGACCACAAAGTGTAACGTAAGTGGCGTTCATTAAATTAACTTAATAAGTAATAATGAAGAAGCTGCCATAATTAAGACATTTTTATTTATTTGTTTTGAATGTTTGTTTATTTGTTTCACCTATTTTGTAATGATTTTTCTCATTGGTGAATTTAAGAACCATCAATCGAGTCACTGTTTTACCAGTAATGAGTGTTATATTATGTCCCCTGCAGACTGCCAATGACTTCATGGTCATCTGTAACGTGGCAAAGATCTTGGAGCTTGTGGTACCTCTGATGGAGCACCCCAGTGAAACTTTCCTTGCCACTATCGAGGAAGACCTCATGAAGCTCATCATCAAATACGGCATGACTGTGCGTAGCAGTGGCTTTTTAGACATTTATATTGCATGCACCACTGTAGTACCAGGTTTACTCTGTGAAATGTAATCCGTGTTGAAGCATAGCGATGACACAATGCTCTTCCTTTCTCTAGGTGGTCCAGCACTGTGTGAGCTGTCTTGGAGCTGTTGTTAACAAAGTCACGCACAACTACAAGTTTGTCTGGGCTTGCTTCAACAGATTCTATGGTGAGATATACAATTAGCAACTTTGATGTTGCGTGCACTTTTTTTGCAGTCTGCCATGTTGAGCTTTGAAGTGTCACCTCTTGTACATTCCAAAGTACAAAAAAGTAAAATAAAAAAAGAGAATACCAATATAATACTTACTGTGATATACAGTAAGTATAACACTGTATATAGACACCTAGACCAGTGTGGTGGTCCAGAAAGCAAACAGGTATACAGTTTACAGTAATACTTAAAAAGTACTTCAATCTACGTCTCTTTTTTTTTTTTCTTCCAGGTGCACTTAACAAGCTGAAGATTCAGCATCAAGAGGATCCAAACAGCACGACGTTAGTAGCAAACAAGCCTTTCCTACTGCGATCGCTCTTCACTGTGGGTGCCCTAGCCCGACACTTTGACTTTGATCTGGAGGAGTTCAAGGGCACCAACAAGGTAGACCACAGTTTATGATTAATAATGTTTATAATTTGAAATTAAAATTGAGGAAAGCAATGGGTTGCAGCCACTGATGAAAAATGTTACTGTAACTGCCTGTGACCGCCATGACCAAAATTAGGTCAGATGTGGGACCAAAACCATTGCTTTACCACCTTTACTGCCGCTACAACAAATAATAAAGAATACACTGTCTCACATTATGATTTTATGTGTGTTGTGTACAGGTTGTTATCAAGGAGAAAGTTCTCGAGCTGCTGCTATACTTCACCAAACATGAGGACGAGGAAGTCAAGACCAAAGCCATCATCGGCTTAGGCAAGAACATCATTTTTTTTTAATGATTAGTTTGAAAAATGTGAAAGTCACCATATTTTTGCCTGTAAATTTTATAGCCACTAAGCCTTTAAATTGATTGCCAGCATGAGATGTACTAGAGATGTACTAGGCAAGATTAAGATTTTCTTATACCAGCAGTTGGAGATGGAAACTGTATCAGTGTTCTCAAGATGTCTCTGCTGTTCTCTTCCCTCAGGGTTCCTTGTAATCATGCATCCCAGCCAGATGTTTGTGCCAGAGGTGAAGACCTTGTACAATGGCATCCTGGCTGATGCCTCCTCTTCCATCAACCTCAAAATCCAGATCCTCAAAAACCTGCAGACTTACCTTCAGGAGGAGGACACACGGATGCAGGAAGCAGACAGAGAATGTACGGAAAGTTGTGGTTATTGCTGTAATGTAGTTGTGATTGTGAAACTGTTTAATACACCGTGATCAATGAATTGTTGATTTTAGAATTTATACATTGCAAAAATACATTGTGCTACATAAACTTAATACACACACACACACATATATATATATAGGCTAATGAACAAATTGTATTTTGTGTCCTTGCAGGGAAGAAACTGTCAAAACAGGAGGATCTGAAGGAGATGGGAGACATCTCTTCAGGGATGAGCAGCTCCATTATGCAGCTTTATCTGAAACAGGTGTTGGAGGCGTTCTTCCATACCCAGTCCAGTGTACGGCACTTTGCTCTCAACGTCATTGCTCTCACACTCAACCAGGGTCTCATCCATCCTGTACAGGTAAGCAGTGAGAGCTAGAGAGACAGATTTCATAATTAAAGCATGAATTCACCCGTGAATTCTTTGGAATCAGTAGACTTTTCAAAAACATGGCCAGATATCGTTTTTTCCTGAATAATTATCTGCATCAGAAGAAGTAGAAAAATTGTCAATATAATATCAATATTGCAATATGAGACTAAATTAAGTGAAGAATCTAAGCAGTAAAGTATCTTAAACATTACTCAAACACGTCCATTATTTCATGTCAAAGCAAGTACAAGGAACTTTCATTTTGTGTTGATTTTGCGGCCCCGTGGACAAAAACCGTAGTGTTTCCCGGAATGAGGACTGCATTTCCCATGAGCACCACTGACTCGGGTTGTAAAGATCTTGATCTGGCTACCACATGCATTTGTTTTGGAAGCTAGAGAAAGAAAGACACAACTTATTTTTATTTCTAGCCTCTCAACTTTATAAACTTCTATCGATTACCTGGTGCATGTTGGTCATCGTGCTCATATATCACAGAAAGCTTTGCGGTGCTTGCTTTGCTTGTCAAATACAATTAATGTTAGCCACATTCAACTAACAAGGGCCATGCCATTGGTCTGACGGCTCATTATTTTGAAACCCCAATAGTTTGAAAAACTTCCCATTGGACCAAAAGCCCATTAGTCCAAAGGCCCGCTGCTGCAAAAATACACGCTCTCCCTGGATTTTTTTGCTTTTTAATATCGTAGTGTATTTTGACATGCAAGTGATCATTTTAACCCAAACCATGATCTTTCCCTTACCCTAACCAAGTGGTTTTGGTGCCCAAACCTTAACCAGACCTTAAACACAGGGTTGGCAAACCATAAAACATATTTCTGTTTTCTTTTTTTTTGCTCCTTCTGAAGCTCTGTCCTCCAAATTCATGGATGCTCTTGGTCCGAGCAACTTTCTTTGTTTCCCATTTACAGAGCCAGTGCTGTGTATGAGCACCGGTATTTTTTTCATGTTTGTGTTGCTGCCTCGTCATCAGTCATTTAAAATGTAAATTATCTTATACAGATTTTTCACAATTCACAATAGTTGCTTTAACATATAACACAATTGTCCTATCTGTACAGTGTGTGCCCTACCTCATTGCCATGGGAACAGACCCAGAGCCCAGCATGAGGAACAAAGCTGACACGCAGCTTGTGGAGATTGACAAGAAGTACACAGGATTCATCCATGTGAGTTGGTTTTCATTTCTGTCGAGTTCAATAATTATTGCACAAGGCAAGCTTTTTGTACCTGGATGAAGAATGAGGAATTCCAACTTAGCCTCTTCTCCTCAAATAACCTTTGTGCAGCTCCATCTGGAGCCACAAAAGGCTTTATACAACTTTTTTCACATACTGTATGTAGTCGTACTCTGCAACATCTGTAAACAGACTAAAATGTATAAAGTCGGCGCAGTTCCCCTTTCAATCCACCACTTGAAACTGTCATGTTCCATAGCTGCTTTGTTGCAGGTACTTATTGTGACTGACTTCCATATATGGACCTTTTGCTTGTGCTGGAGAAATGCTCTAACGTGTATATCAGACTTATTATTATTTTCTTGGCATTTTCCCATTGCAGCAGCTGTCTCAACATTTGTCTCAACTGCTAATTTGGTAACACTTCCTCCTCACTTTATCTGTTACCAGATGAAGGCAGTTGCAGGGATGAAGATGTCATACAATTTGCAGCAGGCCATTGAAATGTCTCGTAAGACCATCATAAGAGGTTTTAGACAGGACGAGACCCACTCAGCACTCTGCTCCCACCTCTTCACCATGATCCGGGGGAACAGGCAGCACCGGAGGGCTTTCCTCATCTCACTGCTGAACCTCTTCGATGACAGTGCGGTGAGTAAATGTAAAGTGGTGTATAGTGGTGTTGGCTCATTGAACATGTCAGATTAAAATGACTTGAGCTTGCCAGCAGTCTTGTTGCAGTTGTCTTGGCAAGAAATGTGATAAAAGGTGGCAAGTGTTTTATATGACTCTTATGGATACAGACAACACTATTCTTTTTAAAGAAATACCTTTCTGTCTACCAGAATAGGTTATTTTTGTATAGTATCAATAGTCACAATTCTTACAAGTGAACTGTGCAATGTGTGTTTGTACCAGGCATTGACCCTCAACCTTGCTCTTCCCTCTTTTCTTTCCTTCTGCAGAAGACAGAAGTAAACATGCTGCTGTTCATAGCGGACAACCTAGCCTGTTTCCCATACCAGAGCCAGGAGGAGCCTCTCTTCATCATGCACCACATAGACATCTGTCTGTCTGTGTCTGGCAGCAACTTGTTGCAAACCTTCAAAGAGGTAGGATAGCATTTTTCAAAGCAGCTCACATCAAACCTCTAGTTGGGGGCACATGTCTCTTCAAGAAATATGGTTGAAAAAAATCCTGAAAAAGCACATCACAGAAAAAAACAGAGAAAAAGTATTAATATTATTATGGTTACATTTTCTTTTTTCTCTGTTCAGCTTCTGTTGAAGGAGCCAAGGCGTAAGGAGAAGAAGGTGTGGAAGCACACATCAGATGGGGAGGATGAAGAGGAAAAAATGAACTGCGACTCTCCCAGGAGCGACGGGGAAGGAAACAGCAACAGTGATGACGATGTGGTACGGCGGCCCAAAAAGGCCAGAAAACCAGTAGCAGACTCAGAGAGCTCAGAGTCTGATCTGGAGGATTTGGATGTGGATGATACGGACAAGGTAATGAGGCTCCTCCCAGACAATCCCTCAGGTCTCTTGGACTTCGCTAATGCTGTTCAGGGCATCTTGTTGCTGCTGGTGCTCAAACAGCATCTGAAGAACCAGTATGGATTCTCTGATGGGTAAGAGCTACAAAAACTCTGTCTACAGCCTTTATCTGAAAAAAATATATCTGAACTTTTTTTAGTGTGGATTACTTTTACTACTTCTGACATTCAGGCATGTTTGTAAGTCCCAAGTTTTTTGTCTTTCAACAGTAAAATTCAGAAGTACTCTCCAACGGAGTCAGCCAAGGTGTACGATAAAGCAGTGAACAGAAAAAGCAATGTTCACTTCAACCCACGACAAACCATCGACTTCATCTCCAACAACATGGCTCACGCCACATTGACAAGCGATATCAAGAGGCGGATCGTCAAACAGTACCTAGATGTAAGTAATGAAGCTACATCAGATTTGGAGTCATTGACAACATTTTACGTATATCACTAATAGCTGCTGCTTACAGAGCTGTTGTGTTGTATTATTTTCTGTCTTGTCGTATAAATCAGCATTTAAATGCAAAGTGATTTCCACTCATCTGATAAATACATTTTAATAAAAAAAAGTTTGTTTCTTTTTCAAGTTGGATTTGAAATGAATAAAACATGAGGAGTGAACTGCCTGTATTTTACATTCCTGGTGGTAGCTTCTGCTAAGTTTCTCCTGAGGAAGCATAGCAATGTGCAGACGCCGCTTGTTTTTTATACTGTACATGACCTTTACTTGTCTGGTATCTGTGGGATATTTTTGTGCCTGTGTCTGCTCAGGAAGAGTTATGCCCTTCAAATCATTGAAAAACCTGTTAGTTTGCACCCAAACTCCACTCCATCAAATTTGTTTCTTAGATGTAAAGTGTGAAACTTGACTCTTAAAGTTATTTTCTTGTCTTCTCACTCCACACAGTTCAAGGTTCTGATGGAACATCTGGACCCAGACGAGGAGGATGAGGAGGGAGAAGCGTCTGCCAGTGCTAACATCAGAAACAAAGCCATAAACGCCCTACTGGGAGGCATGGGCCCCATGTCAGGACCCAGTCCACGCAATCAGGCGGGACCAGAGACAGATGACGACGACAGTGATGGCGATGAAAGGACCCCAGGGGTGAGATATATAGAAATACATGATGTTTATAAAATACATTTTTAAACTATGGAGAAAAATAGCGCAACCATTTTTTTTTCTTCTTCTATCCTCTCTGCAGTCCTCGCGAAGGTCAAGGCGAGCGGGTGACTCCTCAGACCCCGGCAGAATGAGCGAGACGGTGGATGCTATGGATGTGATCGCCCTTTGCTGCCCCAAGTACAAGGACCGGCCGCAAATAGCTCGAGTCATCCAGAAGACGTCCAATGGATACAGCATCCACTGGATGGCCGGCTCCTACTCGGGGCCCTGGGCAGAGGCCAAGAAACGCGATGGCCGCAAACAGGTGCCTTGGGTGGACACTATTAAGGAGTCGGACATCATTTACAAGAAGATTGCTTTGACCAGCAACCACAAACTGAGCAACAAAGTAGTACAGACTTTACGCTCACTGTATGCAGCGCGGGAAGGAGGGGCTAGCTAATGGCTCCCGTGTGTTTTTTTTTTTTTTTTTTTTTTTTTTTTTACTTTTCTTTTTGTTTCTTTTTGGTCCCCCTGCTCCATTTCTACTTTATCAAAATCCTCTTCCTCCCTGCTCCTGCTCCTCCTCCTCAACCTGCCACCTCCAACGACACAGCCAAACTTCACTGGATTCCTACCCTCCTCTCCTTCCTCATTTTTGTAAGAAAACACAAGAGGGCAAGAATATTTGACACTACATACTTTTACATGAGTTATTCTTGCAAAAATGAAAATGACACAAAACATAAGACTTATTATATTAGAGGGACTGCTATGTTTTGTTTGTGTACAAGTGCAGAGGATAGAATCCAGAAGGCATTAAAGGAATAATTCACCCAAATTATCCCTTAAAATGGTTATCAGAAAAGAGACCTGGAGGGAAATGTTTTGTCAACATTGTTGTGGGAGCTCCTTCGCTGTTGTGCAGCAGATTCTAGTCGCTCATTTCTACTCCCACTGTATCATAGTTTAACACGACAAAAAACTAAAATGTTTATATCTCTGAAGACAAAAAAGCTGTAAAAAAAGAATAAAACCTTAAGTGAATGTTGGAAATTAGTCTTTTTGATGTTCTTATTAAAGTGTTTTTGGAGTTTATTATACTACTAGCACCCTGATGGTTTTTCCTTTTAGCTTTTAGATATTTGAAAGAAAAAGAAGAAAAAAAGAAAAAAAAATAAGAATTTTTATTTTTGTTCACTTTTATTTGTCCATGCTGTACAATGGCAGAGTGCTCTGAATATAATTTATTCTATTTCGAACTACGCATGCAGTATATGTGGCCTATTGCAGGAGGATATTTTGTAAATGTAGATTTTGTTGTATTAGGTCACCCTAGTAATAAGAGGAAAGGGGATTCATACCCTTTTGGTGGAACAAATACTGCAATAAATTTTCTACTTCTCTTTGTCACTTGTCTGCTCCAAGTGTTAATCTGATCTTTTCATTTTGCAAATGAACAAAAGTGTAGGACCTGGTTACTGCTAAAACACAGACAGGCCTGAAAGGACTAAGAGAGTTGATCATTCACCTGAAACAAGTTGTTCAAACAAAACAAAAAAGTGTTGTTTCTATAGCACTTGAATATATTTTAATTTATAATTTTGATGTAATTCTGAGTTCTTGTGACAAGGTTTGCTCCTAGGATAGTCGGGCCTCTATGAAAGATACCTGATAGTGTTGTTTTATTGGATATTTTTATGCCAACTGTAAAGACAAGTATATACAAATAGTATGTTTGATCAAAATGATAGTCTTGCTATAATCAGAGCTACATTGGACAATGCATTGGTACATTACAAACTTTTTAAATAATTTAATTCATCCAACTTGGTGACTGATGTGACTTCTAACTTTTTTGCCCTTATAGCTTTTTAGATCACATTCAAATTTACAGATATGAGTTGAGAGATTTTACATGCTGAACAAAAGACTCATGCAAGAAGCACGTACGAATGATTTAATGTGATATTTCTAGCATTCATCAATTTTCATGAATAGATCATCTCTGATCATCTTTTTAATTCTGCGTGCCATATTTTCATCATCATGGCTGCCAATTTATTTAAAAGGTTTTTTTGGGATTTTATGATTTTTATGGCCATATTTTGGCGCAGCAGCCTCTAGATTTCAGTCAGAAACTTCTCTCACTCTTGACAGCTGCCTCTGTGTCTCTCTGCAGCTCTCTGTCCATATCATGTAGTGTTGCAGACAGTGTAACATCACCTACTGTAGACTAATATTGTCCTCCAATATCTCTGACTCACATGACCGCCCCCCATCACGGAGCGCTTTGCTTTAGAAAGACGTTTTTTGGCAGCTAACTAATAAAGAGGGAATACTTTGACCTGATCAAAGTATTCCCTCTTTATTTCTATCACAGTGCAGAGCTGTTCTGATGACATGTCAGCTGGATTCATATCTTTAATTGTTTCGGATCTCCTGCTGTCACTCCTCAATTTGTTGTGTGTTTGGCTTCTGATTTATGAAAGCAGGATTTGAAACTGCGTGGTGTTTCTACTCTTTGGGATTTTTTGCGTGAAACTCGCTCACAAACAACAACACGGATCCTAATATGGCAATTTTAGGGGCTTGGATTATACTAATGATCACATCTCACGAACGGGCACTTCTTCATGAACATGTTGCATTCATCAGGTTTGAAACGAGCGATTTATGACAAGGTCAGGCAGTTAAGAGACTTTCATGAATGCCACGTAGGATTTACTTATTTTTCTCTTATTGCTTTGTGCAAGAACAAATATGCATGAGGCCCACTGTTCGCACAAACCGTGTGTGTGACGCTGTGGGATAAGTACTATGGTTTGTGGAGGGCGCAACGACGCATTCTTGGACCAAGTGGCTCGCCGTAGTCTAGTGACGTCATCATCCGGAGTTTTGTATTGTTTTGGCGGGGTTTCCGAATTGGACGGTTCAAATGTTTGATTCGTTTTGTAAACATTAGCTCTCCGGCTGTGAAACATGGAGCGGTATGTCTTCAGTTATTAAAGTTATCTTGTTTCACTGAAAATATTCAGCAAACAACATTTTGATAAAATGTAACGGTTTTGGTAATTTAACTGAAATATTGCCAGCCAGCCGCCCTTATTGTGGTTTTACAAGAGCCGCTGTTAACGTTAGCTACCGTTACCGTTGACGTTACGTTTCGTTATCAACGTTCATGATATTTTTTCACTTAACTTTAAGCTACAACCCGGCAAAGATGTGTGTTTATACTAAGTTTAGATAGACTACGTTTTATTCGGCGGGTTGAGTTCAGTCTAGTTAGATCAACAACTGTATTAGTTAAGAATAACGTTACGCTGGTTGGTTAGCTGAACTACTCCATAACATAGACTGAGATTCTGACAGATATCGCGTCAACGTAATCTGTGATCAAATCCGCTGACATTAATGTAAATATGTAGCCAGCGTTATCGTACTAATATGTAGTTGTATGTATGTTGGATGGCTTTGCATACAGTAAAATGGCGTTAATAAATTACATCTGTTTTTGTGTAATAACTTGTGTGCAGTGGAAGGATGAGTCGAGCATCGAGCAGCAGGCCATCGGAGCTGTGCGCTATGCGAGTGCAAGACAGCAACAGGATGAGCACGGTGTACACAACACCTCAGAGGTTGGCTTAAAGTTCCTCTAATATTAGTCCTCTAATAATTTGTGGTTGGTGTAATATTACAGTTATACACTTTAGTCTTTGACTATTTCTAATATAAGGTTATATTCATAACAAATAAGAGACAAACAAAATGTTGGTATAGTTTAATTCTGTTTACTGTAGGTGTGATGTCAAACTGGGACACGTATCACGACACTATGTAGTAAGAGGCTTCATAGTAAAGACCTCTGCTTATTTTTGGATGATATTTAGAAACTTGATGACTCTGTGAAGAAAGATGAAGAACAGATTAGTGGCAGTTTGTTCAAATGTGCGTAAGTCAACAAGTGTAACATCCTTTTTTTCTTTACATTTTTTGTTTCTTTACAGTAAACCTTCTTTTGGAAAGCTCAACATACCCAAACCACAATCTGTGAACTCTGAAAGGCGGACTAGCTTCTTTGGTTCACGGTATGTGAATATTTTCTTAAAAACAACTATAAGATACTGAGAACATACAGAGTGTGTGCACACACAAATAAAATTAGTTTAACACCGATTGTACCAGTACAGTTACAGTAGTAGTAAGATGAAGTAAGCAATGAAAATTTATATTCTTTATCTTACACACCTCTGTATATGAATATCCTGTGAATAGGATCCCAAAGAGAACAATACCTCTGTGAAAACTAAATTATAAAATTTAGTGTATTTAGAGTAAATTATAAAAGAGAAACAAAGTTTCATTGTAAATTACTAACTTAATGAGTGTGTAATTTGCTTTTCCATTCATACATTTCTGTGATGCAATTTTTTGGATGCGAATAACATGATCATTAGTTTCATTGTCAAGTAACAAAATTGATGTGTTTCAGTGTGTTAATATTGTGTTTATATATTGTTTATATTTATTGTATATTTTGACTGCAGGACTAGTGGAGCCGGCATGCGTCGCAACAGCACCATGTCAGGGTTCGGAGGAACTGAGAAGATTAAAGATGCCCGACCTCTGCATGATAAATCTTTTGTCCAGCAGTGTATCAGACAGCTGTATGAGGTAAAACACTTCTTCTCAGACTACATAGTATACATACACACAAAAAGGCTTGTCTATTTTGACATTGCAACACCTCTTAATGTTCAGTAAACCTCTGCAAAAACTCTGACTGACTGTGGAAGTGGCTTTTTATTCTAATGAGTATATTACAAAAAGCAATCAGTCCCCCCAGGAAATTGCAATATTTGAGAGAGCTTGCAATTTTGCTAAATTACTGCAACTTTTCTGTATGAAATGGCCAAATCAACAGACCATTTATGATTTGGAGCAATTGTGGCATTTTGTGTCCTGGTAACTTATGTCATCACAGCGAATGCAGCAAGGATTGAGGTGCGTATTCAGGTGGAAGATGGACAGATCTCACCTGGCAACAAAAATTACCGCCATAGACCAAGCAAAACAATTCCCAAATGTTCCCAAATGAGGTTTGCATTCAGTTAGTCAGAAGAATAAGTTGTTGTTCAGACATCAAATCTACCTCAAACATAAATATGGGCAATTTGGAAATGAAACTATATTTTTATGTTCATGGATTTATTTTATTGGCATTATTGACTGATTTTATTTGGTGCTAATGTTGATGTGAAAGTTTATTTAATAAAGGCCATAAATGAAAGTACAGCTTTTTTATATAACTTTGAGCCCATGGTTGTCATTTTCAGAAAATGAATTAAACAATGAGCACAGATAGTTGTTTTTGTGATATGCTGTATACTAACATATGGCAATATGATTTGCATTATTTTCCTTTGCTTGCAATTTTTCCAAAATTCTGCAATTTTACCACTATAAGAGCACATAAATTGGAAACTGTCATGCAATTTTTGAGAAAAGTTGGTGCAAAACCAAACATTTTTGGCTGCAGTAATCACAAAAAAATTATGCGAAATCCTAGAGGGATTGAACAAATAGCACATTAGCAACTGAATTATAAATAATATGGTCTTAAAATGTAGCTTGATCTTTTTTGTATTCACAATTGCAGAAAAAAATATATAAATGTTGGACAATATTAGTTGGAATCTCTAGCCTGATATTCTCTTTTACATCTTTATAGTTCTTGACTGAGCAGGGCTACCCTGGCACTTTGTCCGTCAAGACCCTCCAGTCTCCCTCTACCAAGGAGTTTGTGAAGATGTTTGAGTTCATCTACCGCCAGCTAGACCCAACTTTTGAGATGCCAAAATCAAAAGTAGAGGAGGAGGTTCCAGCAATCCTGAAAGCCCTGAGGTAAAATGCTTTATTTGTATTATTAATTTGATTTAGCATCCGCACAGCCTTTAAGTTCATGTTTTGACATACATTCGGTGGCTGGACTTTATCTGATGGAATATGCAATAAATAGAGCAATGCTTATATTGGCACTCGTACTGCCCGCTCTACTGAGTTCAGTATTCAGTATCTGTGTTAGCTCTGAAAAAATGGTCTGGGCATTGGCCACTTGAGCTGTGTGTATTCACATGGCAGTTTAATACCTTTCAAATGTACAGAAAGTTAGAGATTAAACAAAGCAAGTTACATTCATAGAAAGCAAATGTTTATATATAAATACAAGAATAATAGAGAAAATATCTTGAAAAAGAATACAGCATAATATAAAATCATAGTGTAAGAAGTCTGTACATGTAAGTACCCTTTCCTCATCTATAGTTTAAGAAACATTGCTGACTGTCTCTGTCTTTATTTCTCTCCCTGTTTCTGATTTTTAGGTATCCGTTTGTTCTCTCCAAGTCTTCCATGTATTCTGTTGGAGCTCCCCATACCTGGCCTCAAGCGCTGGGTGCCCTCATGTGGCTGATTGATAATGTCAAGGTTAGAAGCAAACAGCATTTTACAATAGAAATTAGTAGACCGGTTTTATATACAACCAGCTGATTTGGTATGATATGAATGGAAATTGCAGCAAAAAGAACAAACAAAAAAAAAAACCCAATCTCATGTAGCATACATCACAAAATGTCCTAAAAACTATGTTCTTATATTTGATCTGTGTGTGTTTGTGTCAGATCTACTGGGGTTCGAGTAAGCAGGAGCTGCTTTTCAGTGACTTCTGTGAGGACAGTGACAACATCGAGGAAGGAGCTGAGTATAACAAGGTACAGACTGCTTTTAATAGCACCCAGAGACATGAATACTCCACTATTCTTTTAACTAATGCTCTATTGTAAAACAACACATAAATCTTCCACTCTTCTCACAACTCTTCCCTTATTTTGTCTTTCGTTTTCTTTTCATCTTCTCTTGGATTGGATTCCTGTGCAGCTCTTCTTGGACTACACAACCGAGACATACTCCAAGTTCATGCAGGGTGATGACACGTATTATGATGAGGATGACACATTCCTCACTAAACTAAGTAAGCACAGCATCTCTCTGAAACAAGTTGGTTTTAATATTGAATTGGTTTCTATTTATATTTGAGCATCATGTTTGTTTTAACAAAAAGAATTTTGTTCTTGCTGTTCTGACTCCTTTTGACACTAAGACTTCGATTTAGATTTTTTATGTTAATCATGTATTGTAGAGTTTACAAATCAACAAGAAATAAATATAAGTATGTTACACTTAAGTGTGTGTTTGTGTATGTTCACAGAGAAGCTTTACAATGTTGACGAAGCCCTGTTGGCCTCGATGGCGGAGAAACACAGAATACTAAGTGATGAGGTTGAACGACTGGAGAAGGAGAGCCAAACGGTGAGAAGACTTTTTTATATGCACACATCCTCACTCATGCAGAAAATACAGATTAGACTTAAAATCTGTATTTGAATTTGATTATGTGATATTTCAAATACTAGTGATATCAAACATCTTCAATTAAATCAACAAATATTTTTAAAATTTCCTTCTCCTGAAAAGGATCGTCTAATGACCAAGAGGATGGAAAAGGTGAAGCTGCAGTCAGACCTCAAGAAGCTGCAGAGTTATCATAGCAGTCTGCATGTCTTCAAAGCAAACCTGGAGAGCAAAGGCTCAGAACTGAATGATGAGCTGGACAACACTGGTAATTATGGGAAATAAAAAGTTCCACCTACCAATTTCAATCAGTCAGGTCTTTGGCAGGAAGGGCAATGAGAACTGAGAATTGGATGTGATTTATATTTATATATAAATCATAATAATTTTATTTATTGAAGCAAAAAAGTTATCCAACACCTATATCGTCCATGTGAAAAAGTACTTGGCCCACTCTTCTTTGCAGAACTACTTTGATTCAGCCATATTGGAGGATTTTCAAGCATTGAACTCCTGTGACAGCATCTCAATGGGGTTCAAGTCAGGACTTTGACAAGGCCACTCTAAAACCTTAATTTTTGTTTCTTTTGAGCCATTTAAAGCTGGACTTGCTCTTATGCTCTCGATCATTATCTCGCTGCATAACCCAATTGCGCTTGAGCTTTAAGTCACAGACTGATGACTGGACATTATCCCTCAGAATTTTCTGCTAGAGAGCAGAATTAATTTTTCCCTCAATTATGGCAAGTCGCCCAGGCCCTGAAGCAGCAAAGCATCCTCACGCCATCACGCTACACCACCATGCTTGACTGTAGGTATGATGTTCTCATTGTGGAATGCTGCGTTTGGTTTACACCAGATGTAACGGGACTGCTGTCTTCCAAACAGTTCCACTTTTGACTCATCTGTCCATAGAACTTTCTTCCAAAAGGTTTGAGGGTTGTCAAGGTGCATTTTGGCAAAACTGAGACAAGCCGTAATGCTCTTCTGGGTCAGCAGTGGTTTTCGCCTTGCCACTGTCCCATAGATGCCATTTTTGGCTGCTTTCTTTCTAACAGTGGAGTCATGAATACTGACCTCGATTGAGATGAGAGAGGCTTGCAGATCCTTGGATGTTGTCCTCTGCTCTCGTTTGACTTCCTGGATGAGTCATCGCTGTGCTGTTGGAGGAATTCTGCTGGGAAGGTTCACTGTTGTGCCAAGTTTTCTCCATTTGGAGATAATGACTCTTACTGTGGTTCTCTGGAGTCCAAGAGCTGGCAAGAAATGGCTTTTAACCCTTTCCAGACTGATGTATTTTAATCACCTTCTTCTACGTCTCTTCTGGAATTTCCTTTGATTGTGGCATGGTGTGCTGCTTGTTGAGACCTTTTAGCCAACTTCACATTGCTGTAAAGTTCAATGTAAATGATATGTAGATTGAACAGGGCTGGCAGTAATTAGACCTGGGTGTGTTTAGTCCAACGAAACCCAATTATCAATGAAGTCTGGTAGATTAGTGGATGTAGTAACTATGGGGGTAAATACTTTTTTACACATGCTCAGTTGGTGTTGGAGAACTTACTTTAATAAATAAAGTAATCATTTAAAAACTGTTGCTTTTGTTATATGTTAAATTTTGTTTAACGATCTGAAACGATTTCGTATGAGATACAAAAATAAAAGAAATTGGGAGGGGAGTAAATACTTCTTCACAGCACTGTATATCATTTGTTTGTTTTTTTTCTCTCATTTTGCAGTCAGTCATCTAGAGTCTCTGAAACATGAACGGGATGAACTGCAGCACCTTCTGCAGAACCAAAAGTTTACTCCAGCTGATGTAGAGAGGATCAACAGAGAGAAGAGGGAGCTTCAACAGACCATCTCCACTCTTAGCAAGTCTCTTGAAGATACTGAACAACACAAGTGGAACGAAGAGATCGCTCTGGCCAAAGTGAAAGAGAAGGTACCATATATACATGTCTACTATGTTTGCAAAGATGACCAGTAAGATGTCTCTTCCTAAATATGTGGGATTAAGTGGATGAGTGTTTAAATGGAAAATGCATAATTTCATAATTTTCAGGATATTATGATATTGTGTATCAGAGGTTTGTCAGTCAGTGGCAAACATTTTGACCTTTGATTTGACTTGTTTCTTTGCCCTTCCTGAGTCTGTCCTGTCCTGTTATTCTCCTCAATTCCAGGCGGAGTTGAAGCTAGCAGAGTATCACAAGCTGGCACGTAAACTGAAGCTGATACCACTGTCTGCAGAGAACGCATGTGGTCATGATTTTGAGATCAGGCCTTTTCAATGTGGACCTAGCAGCAGCATGGTTCAGCATAAAACACAGATACAGGTACTTAATGCTTCTGATTAACCAAAGACGTGATCTTGTTTACACAACCACTTGAATGAGCGTAAGAACAGACTTTCTGATAATGAGACACAGTTCAGCTTATTATCCCAATGCTTAACACTTTTTACTGTAATCAGTTATTTGTAACTTCAGTAATGTCTTAATATTGTTTACTCCATTGTACACTAATGAAATTGTGTAATTTTATCATGAGAAGATAGATTTTGGTATTCTGTGTCATTGTTCTAATCTTCGCTGTATGTTGTAGATGCTCCTGAGAAAGCTGAACAGTGATGTGGAGGAGGAGAAAAGTCGATTAACCAACACGAAACTGAGTCTGGAGGAGTCTTGTGAACAGGTAACAAAACGTCTGCAGTTGGCAGCAACAGCCACATCTTAGTCTGGTTGCACTGTGGCATTTATAATGGTTGCATATGTTTGTGTTTGTGTCTTCAAGGTGAATACTAATATCTTGGACAAGTCCAATGACCTGAAGCAGCTGAAAGAACAGATTCGCAAGCTGGATGAATGGCTGGGTTCTGACATGCAGGTACAGTCTTTATTCAGTCAGCTTTATGTTGGTAGAAATGCCATGTTAGTGACATGCACCATATGGCACACGAAGACCAGACCTTTTGATTACACATGAAAACAGACATTTAGAGAAAAAAACAATTGCACGGTCTTTCGTTTACCAAACCAATTAAAGATAACATGAAATTTGTATTTGCAGTGGTAATTCAGCACTGAACTATTGGTCTTCCAAGCTGAAAAACAGGAATTAATTAACATTTCAACAAGCTGGACATACAGAAAATGCACAGTGCGTCATATATGTACTAACTATAATTTTCCTATGTGTCCATACAGGAGTTAGCCCGAGACGAACAGGATTGGGCAGAGGAGGTGGAGTCAGTGGAGAACCATTGTAAACTTCTTGAGAAGAATGTTAGTTTTGGTTACGATGAGGCAGTGCAACAATTGAAGGCAGCAGAACAACAGTATGTGATTATTATATATTTATCAACAATATTAAAGTCTTAAGGATTATTTTTTCATACTGCTGGAGCCTATGACCACTAACAAACAAAGCATACCTCCACCTCTTTCATTCACATATGAGTAAAATGGGGCTTTATTTGTGAGCATTAGATCTCTTTCTGTCTGCCTAAATGATGAGTTTTTTGTTTTAGAATTAAAGATATGGTCTGTGGTTTTCTCTCCAGATACCACCTGGTGCTGCAGGAGACCAAGGAGAAGAGACGAATAGTGGCTAACAACCTCGCATCTGTGTGTACCACAGCGACTAACCACTTGTCAGTTACAGAGGTAACTTGCTTACAACTCTGCATCTGTCTCATCATATCATCCTGTGCTTTAATTTACAGGGTGTCGGCATCTACAGATTCCTCTAAACACAAAGTGTACATTTGTAGTAGCAAGTAACCAAGTATAAGGACATTTGAAGTATTTCACTGTGGTTCAGATGCTACTTTAGTCATCTTTGACTCAATATATTTAAGCTTTACATGCAGAAAAGATTTGATTCTATGAAATACACAAAAAAATGTTCGCTGATTTGTACTGTTTGACTAAAAATAAGAGAGAAAATATGTTTTTAAACCCTTAAAGCACAATAACTATCTTAATCTAAACACATTCAACATTTGGTTCATGATAATTTGCTAAGCATGCCTGGCCCGATAGTGGTTTTACTCATATTGTATTTGCACCTGTATTTATATTATTCTTATATGTCAATGTGCAGTGTCAATATGGCAATGCGAGCTTTAAGCTGCTTTTTGCTCACTGGTTGCTCTTGTTGTTCCTGTAAAACAGAAGTGTCTGGAGGATCTGCACAGCAGAGTGCAGAGTGTTTGCTCCAAGGCTGTAGAAGAAGATGAGGCAGCTGTACAGAAGCTGCGGGAAACTTTGAAGAGCTTCATGTGTAAGGAAAACAGTTTATAAGGAGCGGCAGCAGAATGGAAACCTTCAGTTCTGTAGGTGGAAGATAATCTGAGGGACTATGGAAGTTTGCAGGATTTCTCCTGTCAGTTGTGTTTTTAGTTTGTTTCCATCTGGAAAAAAAAAAAGATTTTCATTCATTTGATCTTATTAACAAGTTTTGGAAATGTATTGTATGACCTTATAACCATAGATCAACAACTAAACATAAACATAAACCAAACATAAATGAAAGCATTTATGTTAACTTTCATTTGTCCAAGCTGCACACTGGCAGTTTTCTGTGTATAAGTTATTCTGTTTTTGTAACAGCAGTGTATTTTTTTCCTCCATCACAGTAGGACGTAGCAAATACAAATGGTTGCATCAAGATGGAGGTTTTAAAGTCCTAATGCAGTTGGTGATGACAGACTGAATTCTCTCTCGTAGTTATCTCGTATTTACAAACTCCAGATTTTTATGTGCTTATATTCTGTCATTTTGTCAACATTTTTGTTGTTTTAATAAATAAACTTTCATAGGCACAATAAAAATGGCTTTAAACCCTCCAATCCTTATTTAAAATTGTCAAATATGTGTATTTACTGTAAATATGTGTCAACAGGACTAGAAAAAAAGTTGTAAGTGGCACATTTTGCACTTTCCACATCCATCAAAAAGCAGTTTTTAAAGGAGCATTCAGTACAGTATGTTGCTGGTAAACTCATCAGTGTTTGTGGTTGCCCTGCAGGTAAATCATCAACCCTTCCTCATATAAGATAATTGTATAGAACTGAAGCCACTAGAGGACAGCACATACCACTGTCTTCTCAAACTCTGTGTTCAGGTTGATTAGAAAAACAGAGATGAATATATGTGTTATGTTCTGCTTTAAATGTTTCCTTAGATTTTCATGTATTTAGTCAAATGAAGCAGTATTTGACATTATCTGTGTCAGTGGAGCATAAACAGACAGAAACCACTGCTGTCTTTAACCGCTGTAGATCACGTCTGACCTGAGCTGCTTCCATTTAGTTACCCACTTTTGTTTTTACTTTTCCTTCTGATGAAGGTAAACTGTAAACTTTCTAAACTGAAGACAGAACTGTTGGTTAAAATCTGCCCAGAAGTTTCTTCAATATCTACCTTTTAGACAATTTAAACAAGTAGCCTGACTCCTGACCAGAGAAAGCACCAACTGCGCTGGCATTCAGTTCTTGTAGGTTCTCTCCTTGCTCTATTTCTTCCCTCCAGTTGTATTGAATGACACCCAAGAGAGCTGATTTGTGTTAGTTTAAATTTAATCTAATTTAATCCACTTTTTTTCCTTCTCTACTATAATTTGATCAATTTCAGCCAATTAAATTACCTGATATTTTGTCAGAAAGACTTTTTTTCTGCTTATAAATTGTTGATCCAGTCTTTATTAAACATGAAAAATAATGGCTATTTAGAAATATTTTTATAGTACAAACCCATTAAGTTTTGAATTAACTTGACCGCAGCTAGACATCAGTTCAGTCAAACACTGGTTAACAAAGAAACAGCAGGCATAGTTTCCATTTGTTTTAGTCTAATTTATACTATTTTTACCGAAAACATTAGAGCATTTAAGTTCCATATCGGCCAAAACTCATAAAACAGACTGGCTCATTAGTAAATGAAGCGTTTATTTTAGGAGCGGATACTTTTCTGCACTTCTGGCAGGAGCATTTATTGCAAATCATTTGGCTGTAGCAGCGTTGGCAGTGAAGACACAAACAGGAAGTGGGCCATATATCCACAATGTTTTCTCCAGTCATGGTCAACATTGCTCATTGTACCAGTTTCTAATGTACTCTGCATACTTTGCCTTCAGAATAAGTTTTCTTTAAAACATCTATATCCAGTCCAGAGATTCAGTCCAAAGATCCCGGGGCAATCTGTACATGATTCAAACTACAATTTTGATTTTCAAAAAAATATTTTGAATCGTTCTATATCCTGTAATAAATGATAAACAGACTGCATTTACATAGCTCTGTTATCCGAAGTGGCTTTGATCCAGTGTTTGTCAAACTGTCTTATGAAACTTCATAAAGTTCATACACCCAAGGGATCTTTTTCAGATAAAGATGGGTGTTTTCTGATTCAGCTGCTCTTTCGGACATGGTGGTGTTGATTTATGATTTCACATAAGTGCATCTTTTTCCAATTCTCTCATGTTGTTTCACTTTAAAGAGAGAGTCCACCCGAAACTTGTACAGTAATGTAACGCGGAGAGACAATTTTGTTGCAGCAGTAGAAGAAAAATGTCTCCGAAAAAAAGTCACACCTTCAGTAAATGTCTTAAAAGCCCTAAAGGGAAGCTCAGAGGTGCATTTAACTGCTCTAGTATTCCTGCAGCCACTCAGAGAAGTAGCTGTATGTAGTGCCTGGTGTTCTCTCTCTGGCCAAGGATTTGTTGCTTTTTTAACCTGTTGAAAAGCATCCTGGGAACAAAATTGAAATTAGAAAAAAATGAAGTAGAACAATGTCTTACTTTATACAGAATGACAAAGTACAACAGTTTAGAGCTGAAATTGAAAAATTATGATAATTGATCAATGATTTGAGTCATTTTTCAAGCAAAAACACTTGTTCTAGTGTCTCAAATGTGAGAATTTGCAGTTTTTCTCTGTTAAACATCATTGTAAACTGAATATCTTATATATCTGCAATAGACATTTGGTCATTTCATAGATGAAACAATCAATTAATCAAGAAAACATTGATCCACAAAATAACTCCTGACACTGAACATAATTGACATATAATATCTACCAGTGCAGCATTTCCTCTTCAAAAGTCTTTCAATCAAGGTTGGAGAGGCATCGTGGGATTTAGGGCGTGGGCCAAACCCTAAGAACCTCACATCATGTCAATACAGTGAAGTCTACAGACATTTTTACAGAGGGAGGGACATTTGAAAACCGTCAGTGCTGCAAGCGTGAGAGAAATGTTTTGGCAGATGTGATGGGGAGAGATGAGGTGATTGTGAGGGGCTCCACGGAGAAAAATGTGATGGATAACTTCCACCACTAGCAGAGTCAACCCGGGACTGCGTAAGTGTGTGTTGGGGTTGGGCGGAGGAGAAGAGAGGAGAGGAGGAGGTGTACAGGAAGTGAAAGAAAGGAGAAAGGCCGGTGCCATGTGTTAACAGCTACAGAGACTTAATTCAACTAAACAGGACAGACCTCACTGTGTTTATCAGATCCCATACAGACAGGTGGCATCCATAAAAGCCGTTTTAAAAGATTGTATGTGTGTGTGTGTGTGTGTCCCTTTGCATGTGTGAGAAAATGAATGTCATGATGTGTCTATCTTTATACCCCTGCAGGCATATACATGGTGGGCTTAACGTCTATGTATGTGACTCCTCGTGCAAGAATTTGCGTGCTTATTTCAGCGTAAAAATGTGTTTGCATTTGTTTATTTGCTTGTTTCCATGTTTCTGTTTGCATGTTGTGTGCTTGTGTCCCCTTTTTTCCCCCTCTTAAGTGTTTGTCTGTGTGTGTGTGTGTGTGTGTGTGCTCTCCCCTTGCCTCAAAGACATGCACCATGAATTGTTAATACAATGTATGTTCCTGCTCTCACACTAGGGACGTCAATATGACCCCGCCGGGGGCAAAGTCTTAACTCTTCCAGGGATTGTGTGTGTGTGTGTGTGTGTGTAACTCTCACGGGGCCTCTAAATGTAAGGAAGAGGTTATGTGATGGTGCGCACATGACACAGAGACTCAGGTGCCAAGAAAGAAGCATGAGATGTAAAAACAAAGCCAAAATGCAAAGGTTATATCCCTCCCTGCTCCGTGACCTGGAAAAGGTGTGTGTTGTTGCTTTGCTGTGTACAGCAAGGCTTTCAGCAGTTAATCCGTCATACCACAGACAGGCAGACACAGTAGAGCGGCGAGGTGTTAATGTGGAGTCTTATTAGGGGTTAATCTCACCCATCCGCCACTACAATAATCTGTTCTGCAGATGTGGGAAATAAGAGTAGAGAGAAGCAAGCTGTTTTATACTGCAGCCATGCTCGCTCCTATTTTCTTTCTCCCAGCCTCCCTGTCAAAACATAATTGTGTAGCTGAAATCTGTCTTCCTTAGACCTACATTATGACTAGCTCTGGCATTTTGATTTCTGTTCCAGCAACTAATTGTCTCCAGATTTAGAAGACAGATCGACTTCTGTTATAGCTGTGTGGCAAACAGAGCACAGAGCTAACGCAGCGGTTTGTAATGAGATTCAGATCCGAGAAACGTCGCCCGTCTATCTCATTGCAGACAGACAACTGTTGACATTTCAACCTCAACACAGGCATTAATAGCAATAACACAAACAGTTACACCAAATTACGCTGTACATGTTGTGGCTTGCTCTTTGCAAACTTCTTGTTGGAGCTGATGTATAATGTGTTTCTGATGCTGAAGATTTCTGTGCAGTAAATCACATTAGCAGTGTCAGTTTGGGTTAGTTTAGTCTTTGCGGACTGGAGGACAACATCTGTTTGTCCACATGGATTTGAAATAAATTAAAGATGATACAGGCAGAAATACTGCAGATTGGAGAGTTGTGTGTGCAAGATGTGCAAATATGTAATTTAGCCCAAAATGTGCATATTCCTGGAAATGTTTTCTTTTACACACTGGGTGGACAGGTGTCTTGCCTTTCCATTTTGTGGTCACTGTTGTTGTGGACTCTGCTCTCGATTTCTAGTCTGGTATTAATTTTGGAGCCTCTAGACAGTTACGTAAGTTGTTATTGCCTTGACATGGTTTTCATGTATTGTATATATGGTGTTTCTGCCCACTAGAAATAAACATTATCTGATAATTGCTTGAATGTTATACTGTATGTGGCACATTTTTTTGGTGTTCATTCTGTGTAGGAGAGTTTGAATGGGCAGCTCAGTGTTTTGGCAGAGACTCTGCCTTAAGTTTTGGAGCACAAATAAGACTCAACCTCTCATATTTTTAGTTCTGTGTGCATGCTCTTCCTCTTGGACTGTGGGTCAGCTTTTAACAGCCTTCAAAAGCCTACAAAAGCTAATTATAAAAAGCTGACTCTGGTCTGCATATATCCACTTGCAAACATGATTCTGGACTTAATCACAAACAAGACTGTGATCCCAAGAGGAAGCAAATCTCCCGAAAAACAACATATGTTAACATTCAATTGACAAACTCTCTAGGATTTATGACTTCTGTCTGTCATGAGCAAAGAAGGAAGTCAGGTGAAATTATGATAGAGCAACAATGAAATACTGGAATTGAACTCTTAAGACTGCTGGTAGTTTTTCGTGTTCATACTGACAGTCAACAGTGGTTTCTTTAAACCAAGGCAGTTGTTTCCTCACCTTAACTAAGTACTCACGGCTCTTAAAAGTTGTCGGTCCCATGTCTGATTTCAGGTGTAGAGCGGTTTTAAATTCATATAATACATAATTTAATACATTGTACACACATTCCTCCTGAACAACTTTTCATGTTCACAAATCTGTTCTTGCTTTAATCCCTGAGTACTTATTTTAACCCAAACCACAATCTTTCCCAAAACCCCACCAAGTTGTTTTTGTGCCTAAACCAAACCAAACCATAATCATAGCGATTTATTTTTCCAATAGTGATTTCGAACAGTTTTGGAAGGCACAGACAAAAATGTCCTCTTGTCGATCGTGTTGTCAGTTCATAAAATGCTTATAGGTGTTGTATTAGAGAGCATGGACATACCAACAAAGTCTTTTGTTATTTAATTTGGAGGACTTGTTGCAACAATATACCACAAGTATTAGTAATACAACAAAGTCTCTGCAGAGCAACACAGTTGCCTGCCCGGGCAGCTGTCATGTTACACATGAAGATCAGTTTACTCGGCATGGGGGATACTACTTGGCTTGTGAAAACAGTTGAAGGGATGATGGGGCTTTGCCAAATCTGAGAAAATAACCCTGATGACAGTGAGTCCCCAAACTGTATGGAATAGCAACACTACATTTCTGTAGTACCCCTTTAACAAAATGTAGTATTCAATTTTGCTGACGACTCTACAGTCCACAGCTTGGTCCACAACAGTGGTGAAACGTCATACCAGAAGGAGATTTGTCATGTAAAAGGAGAATGATCTTGTCCTAAGCATTGACAAAACACTGTCACAAAAACACTCAGAAAACATCTGGACACAGCAGGCAGTCCCTGATCTAAGTCTACTGTGGACTAAAGTAGCTACTCCCGTCATCACAAGTGTGTGTGTGTGTGTGTGTGTGCGCGCAACAGGTTTTTCCATGGGCTCTCCCACCGCTTTCATATGCACGTGTGACACCAGTGTTTCCCTCTTGTTATGGTTCCTTTGATGACAATGTGTCATATTGACACTATAGTAGCTTCCCGTGCGACTTCAGCTCACGTTGACAGCTTCCTGTGTGTTCAGCCTCACTGTGAAGTGGTGTAATCACGGTATCTTTTGTTGAATAATAGATCCAATGAGTGACTGGTTCACACACAGCGGGTTTTTCCATTTCAGCGTGCTCATAATTCAACTACAGCATGAAACAAAACAGTTTCTTAAATGTTATTCTTTTGTGTCAGGACAATTTATCAGTATGGGAGATCCACCACAGATTTAGCCAGACAACAAGACAGAAAGTGTGTCCCACAGTCACGTAGAGTTCCCTGTAGGAAATGAATAAAAAACAGCTGGAAAACCTTTACACACCTCACACACTGTGTTTTTCTAGGGGGATTACAACACTTTTTGTGGCTTACCTCCAGCAATTAGGTCATTTTAATATAAAGACAAATTACTGGATGTCCATGTATCTTCATCTTCGACTTTAACTTTATTGTCCCCAAAGAGAAATTTGCCTCACAGCCAAGCGAAACATAGAAATCACAGACTTGAACATTAGATACATAAAACATAATATTTTCTTTCTTTTGCACCTGTTAGATACAAAAAGGTGACTTTTTTTTTTGTTCTACTTGTAAGAAAGCTTCTAAAATACCTTTGGACTTCAGTTGCTTTTAACACTAGAAGAGCAAATAAAACGTTTTCCATCTTAGAGCATCACATCGACTTCTATTAAACTGATCAAATTTAGAATATGTTTTATCTTGGTTTGCAGATTCATTTTTATCTCCTGCAGAAACATGGAGCTATTAGGTTAATCGTGTTTATGGGAGCGCTGGAAAATGATAGAAAGAATTGAAGTTGTTAGCTTTGTGTTTGGTTTTTACTTAATATCTATGGTAAAGATTTTGTGTGAGAAGAGATGTTTTCTTAGACCATTACTGTTCTGTGTACCTCAAAGGTTAGAGCATGGCAAAAACACTGCAGAGGTCAATGTTTTATTTCCTGTATTGGTAATCTCTGTTTTTACAAAAAACATGTCCACAGTGGTATGGGGCACTTTCCACCATATGGAATAAATTAAATGAATCAAAGGCCAAATAAACATGCCATGTTATTATCCACCTTCTTTTCTCTGTGTATCTCTGTTAGATCCGAGTGAAAAGTGGCTTTTCTGTCAAACCTGAAACAGTCAGTGAGTGTGTGTGTGTGTGTTTGTGTGTACATGACTGTGTCCCCGTTCAGCGGCTGCATGCTTGCAAGCAGATTGCACTTGTATGTGGATTTTTGTCAGAGCTAGATGATGTGTGTGAGTGAATTACAGGGCAACGAAGCATCAGATATCACATTTCCATCAGCTCTGTCTCTGCTCACTCAGGCCTGGATGGGGGTTATTAAGGCACCACGAGGGGTCATAAGAAGGTTGTTCTAGACTATGAAAGGTTATAGAGGGGTTATAAAGGGGCTGTGAGTCAGAGGTTTGAACTGTTTGCTCCCTGCTTTTGCTATGTGAGTCATTTTCTGGCTTAGTAGGATCCATTTCAGGGTCCATTCACCTCAGGGGGGAAACAGATGTCTGTTAAAGGATCAGAGGCTTGTAAATACTTGTGTAGGTATTTTTGGGATCTTACACACTAATATTTGGATCCGGTCAGGAGTTAATAAGTGTAATTTTTGATGGTTATCTTGTTTTTTTTCAGTGCTTTGACTGCTAAGTTGCAACTTGTTTCTTTACATGAGTATATGATGTGTTTTTGTGCATTTCTTAAGTTTCCTTTTCTGTTTCGGGCACTTTTGTGGATCAGTGAGCTGATCTGGATGTGTAATCACAATGTTGTGAATCTGAATGTGGCTCATGCTCTTTGTGCACATGTCACTTTGAATACATCCTCCTCTGCAACATCTCTCCTGTTTCTCTCCTCCGTGTACTATCCACTACTGCAAATGTCACACAGAAACCATCACAACTTAGTTTAAATATTTACATTTTGTTGAGGTGTAAATCTGTTTTTTAAACTTTAAATGATCCCCAACTGTTTGTTTTCATGCTATGAATGTTCCTTAAAGGACAAAGATGAGAAAACACTTGTGCAATGCTGCTTTTATTTCATGATCTGTGCATAGCTATCACAGAGGAATGCTTGCTTATATGGTTAAGGAGCCCATATTGTTTTAGCCTCCTGATGAGCAGTAGATTTATGTATACACACGTGGTTCGGTGGTATGTCAGTTTTTGGCATGCTGCAGTGTTGTTCTTTCCATTTGGCTTGAGTTCAGAGTATGGATGTGGTTTGTGTTAGATGATAAGGATACAGTGCTTATGTGTTTGTATTTGTGTTTGTGTGTGTCATATTGTGTCATATTGTCAGTTAGATACTAAATATGGCACCCCCCCGATACCCAAGTTATGTTAATCAGATTTATTGTCTTGTGAGGCAAACACACATGCACAGTGCTGCATCTCCCCCCCACATAAAGACCACAGAGACACAGAGAAGGGCGAAGTTTATGAAACTTTAATTTAGTTTTTGATGAATCACAGTCATTAAAAACAGGAAACAAAACATTAACAAGGCCACAGTTACAACTCTGTGCCATAACAATATAGTGACTTACATCTCACCTCATGAAAAAAAACATAAAACAAAATCAAAATGTCCAATAAATGCACTGCTAAAAAAAACCTACTAGACTAGAACGAATGACTGGAAGCCCATTTCTGCTACTTGAAAAAAAATCCATTACCATTTCTTTTTTTCATAATTCAATATTTTGTTCTCATCATTATGACTATCTCAAAATTATAACCTTCTCGTAATTAGTATGAGAAGTATTATCTTATCATTATGACTTAATATCTGATACAGTAGTAATTAGTTACTCTCTCATATTATAATTAAGCTGTTATGTTAAAGTTTCCCATAATTATGAAATACTGTGTCATTTTATGTCATAATCATGAAGAAAAATTTTAATTATGAAAAAAAAGTGTTTTTCATGAAGTCAGGTTTACTTTCTATTAAAAGTGAAAGATATTTAGTCATCCCCTTTTAAAGAAATGCCAGCATGTTTATTACATTTGATGTTAATTGTTTTATTTTGGGTTTTTTTATTTTTTAAAGAAAGTAAAAATGGTCCTTGGGGAAATATCAGAAATGCTCCTTGTCATTGTGTGTCGGTGTCTGTGTTTGATTGACAGCTGCTGGCAGGTTGAGCTCCAGCAGGAGAACAAGAGAAAAAGTAAACAAATGTGTGCTGTAGCTCACAAGCCACAGTGTGTAGTTAGCAGTAGCACTGAAGAGTAAGGACCACACCAGTATCTGAATGGACAAAAGTGACATTTGCAGATAGGTTTACATTCTGTTTAATGTGCCACAGCTGAGCAGAACAAGACGTGCAACCATGCTCGTAAGTTGGATAAGGAGATTTCAGCAGGAAGGTTAATGCAGGTTGTTTAAAGTCTGTGGTGTGTTGTGTTGTGTAGCAACAGTTGATTTCAGTTGGACTTTAAGACATTTCAATAACTTTTGATGTGTCTAATTTATGAGGCGTAACTGCAGTTACGCCTCATAAATTAGAAGTCAGAAGCCCTTGCTCCAGATCCTTTGCATACCACTGAGGTGTTCATGGAGGAAGTGAAAGGTTCCTCCCTTCAACACCAGGGAATATACAGACACTCAAGTGCATGTGGATTTACACACACAAACACAAGAGGTTGCAGACAGCAAGCCAAGTCCTGCGTTTATTCACAGGGGGTAAAAGAGAACAAGAAAACAGTGGGACAGAGAGCAGGAGGCATTAATGGATTAAACTGAGGGGACATGAAAACGCAGGGGGACACAAGGGAGAAGAGAGAGGTGGGAGGATCTGTGGAGGTAGTGAAAGATATAAGGAAGACTGAGTGATAGTGAGGAACAAGAAAGGGATAAAGGGAGGTCTGCATTTTCCTCATGAGGGGAGGATGAATGGTGAGTTAGGAGTCTGGTTTGCCTCCTGGGGTCTTAGACACATACACACACACAGCACCACAGTGTTTACAAAGGAGATTAGAGCAGTTCCACTCTGTACCTCAGCGTAGCTTCAGAGCCACATGTGTAAACGGTGAGAGGAATGCACACTGATGTATTGACAATGTATGCTATGTACATAACATTTATAACCTTTATAACCCCAGAGGGAGCAACTGTGGTATGTCCCGAATTCATGTTTTCTATCATAAGTGACACAGGCACAAATAACATAACCTTAAAGGGGACATATGCTTTTTTTATTTTCAGTTATTTTTATACTGCTCTGATGTCAAAGGTCCAAAACTTGAGGTGAACGTATGTAAAAATGCTCACTGCAAGTCAGAAGCCAGGGCTACAGCCTGCTCTGAACATTTCGTTTGCAAAGTTACCTCTACTTCCTCCTCGTGATGACATCAGATTGTTCGTGCATGCCCACAAACAGCCGTGTATTTGAGACGTTTCCATCTTGAGTAAAGAATGAGAAAAAGAAATCTGACTACAAATGTTTGTTTACGTCGCCTCCAGAGCCAGTGGAAGTTGGCTGTGACACAGCTTCTGGGAGCTAACCAATCAGAACAGAGTGGGCTCATTATTAAGGGGGCCTTAAAGAGACAGGAGCTAAAACCAGTCTGTCCTCACAAGAAAAATGGGAAAAATTCAGGCCAACAAAAAACACTTACAGTTACATTTATGGCATCTAGCAGCTGTAGTAATTATGACCTGGGGAAGTGATGCAGTTCAGATCACGTCATTATAAGGTGACTTTATAAGCTATTTTTGCCTTATTAGGAGGAGGCAGGTTGGGTGGATGGGTGGATGGCTAGATAGATGGTTGATTCTGCTGCAGGAGACCACCGTTTGCTTCCTGTTTCCAACTGCATGTCGGGACATTTTTAGAAAAACATAATGTCATGGTGTTTACCGTTGCCATGATGACAAAAGTTGCATAACTTTGAGGAAGTGATTATTTTAGCTTAAACCATAATCTTTCTCTAACCCTAACCAAGTGGTTTTTGTGCCTAAACCTAACCAGACATTAACCACAGCGTTGTCACACCAAAAAAAACATCATTATTTTTTAACAGTGATTTGTAATGGTTTTGGGAAGTCGGAGTGCATTACTATGGCTGGTAGATGGTGTAAACGTAACTACAGGTAATTTTTGACAGCTTGAATTTTACACCTATACTCTCTATACTTTATGAGGATGTCTTGGCTAAAATGGCCTGTTTCAGACAGAGGCTGAACTGAGGGGCATCATAAAGAGTCAGTATAAGATATATGAGTTTTTAAAACTGTGAATAATGCAAAGATATTTCACTAGAGCCCAAGAATAAAAATATAGACCTGAAAATATGCATGATATGTCCCCTTTAATGACCTGAAATTTAAATTATATAAAAAAAATTATGACTACCATTTACAGTTGTTTAAGTTCATGTTTGAGGTTGCTGTTTTCAGGGATTTTATAGGCTTTGACTTAACACCAGCAGGATTATCAAATTAAACAGATGAAAAGAAACTACAGGCACAACTTTAGCTGAGATTACTTGTTATTCTGCCCCCGATCTTACTCTTGTTCCAGGAAAACAGTAATCTTAGACAACGCTTTTTGAGTTGGTGTTTTTCAGATGCCAACTCAACCACCAGCTATATGATTGATGGCTGACCCGCTCTAACACCTGAACTACAGCCTCTTTTCTTCACATTTTGATGGACAGTAATGTTTTTCCCATAAACTATTAACAGCCAAATAGTTTTATGTTAACAAGACTCGTTATGCTAGAATGTGTTTATCCAAGAGTCCAAATTCTCAAACAAAACTTAGCTATTAAATTTGAAGGGTTAAAATGTCACTGAGCAGTCACTAACAAGCAAGTATATTTACGTCATTGTTGGACTGAGTTGATTTTGAACACATTTTTCTCCGATGTAAATCTTGGCTGGTCAAATAGAGGGTCAAATATGTGTCTGCGTGTGCGTGTGTGTGTCTTTGGCTCTGTCATTCAGGATCATCACACCCTTTTCAAACATGCAGTCACATCATCTCAGCAGTACCCTCTTTGCTTGATGTAGTGTGTCACATTGGACAGGACAGTTTCCATCCCAGCAGCGTTACTGTCTGATGTGTCTGTGAGCTGTTTCTTATCATTACACACTGACAACACAGACAGAAGTGGATGGAAAATCACTGTCTGCACAATGCCTATGCAAGGGCATACATTCAGAAACGGGCTTACACACATGAGCTCCCAATAGTACTTCTGGCAGTGTAGAAGAAGAAAGTTTAAAAATTCCAAAAGAACTGGAAACAATTTCTATTTTTACATTACTGTTGAGCTGGAGGGCAACGTGATTCAGCGGTCTCAGTGGCTCCTAGACACAAGTCCTGAGCTTTCTGAGTTTCTAAAACTGAAGTAAAATGTGTCTCTCATATTCCACAATGCTCATACAGAGAGATGTGCATGTGCTTGTATGAATGCACGCACGCACACACACATGCACACACAGACACACACACAATGATGTACTACAGGTGTGAGGCAGAGACGTTGTAACGCACATTCTCAGATTTCACTTGAATATTTAACCATCTGAGCTAACACCTCATAGACACCCACACGCAGGTGATAGTGTTACATTTGTGCCCCTCGCCACTTCCTACTGTAGCACTAAAAGTCTGGAGAGCAGGTGAAATATAATAATGTTTTACAGTACAGCAAGTGCCACAATACTGTACCAAAGAAATATTTATGTCTGACCCTGAACTTCAAATGATTTAGATATATTTTAGTAATAACAATACGTGTGATTACATCATACGTATTGTGAGCTGCAGACTTATCTCTTAGATGCTCTCTTTCTTTTGATCCTCTTGTCGTGTCTCACCACTATCACTGTCTCCTGCAAGCTCACAAAAAGTTAAATCCCGACAAAATTCCCCACATTTTCTCAAGAAGTTCACTTTCTAAAGATTCTGGGCTCTTTGTGAGTATCACACTGCTGTGTTGGGAGAGGATGTAGATTGTTCCCTCTCTCTGGCCATTAGCTGAATCAGTGTATATTCCATCTGCTTTTCACTACAGTGATGACTGATAACACGTGTCTATGTGTGTGTGGTAATAGTGATGAGTGGGGAGCCTGCGGTCGGTGGTCCAGACTGGAGGTCTGGCGATAGGCCAGTTGAAGATGATCAGTGCAGCGCGGTTACAGCTCCATGTTAATTCCCTCTGCCTCTGCTTTGTGTTGCAGCCGGTCCAATGACAGCAGAGGCAGTGTTTCCTGATCTTCAACACAGAGCACTGAACGGGTATTTTCTTTAGACTCTTTATTTCATATAGCAGAACTTTCTCCTCCTTTTGTATTTTAATTTATAACCTTCAGGCTCTTATACTTGTTGAGAGAATTTCTGATTAAAAGATCCAGACTCATGGAAACAAACTACTTTTATCAAGTGTGAATATAAAAAGATAACAGATCTCAGAGTTTCTTTAGATCTTAAAAACCGGGTTAGACAGCCTCAGTATTGTGTTGTGGTAAAACTCCTTGAGCTGGTAGCTCCATTGTTTTCATCTGTGATGCCTCTCCTTTCTCCTTCTGTGGTTGTCTGTACAGTTGACTCGTCATATAGCCTGAGTCATACGGACAGATTCCAGAGCAGCAGCACAAAAAAAGAGCTCCTTGTGGTTTGACAGATCACTCATGAAGAACTGATGACATGTTTGATATAACCTTGATTACATTTAGGTTATCGTTTGTATCTTTTCTCATGCCAGCTGGCACAATAGTGGCTGACAAGGCTCTGCCCACAATTGCTTCCTCTTGTAAACAAACTGGTCACTGATTTGAATTGAATGTTGAGAATCTGAGCTGCTATGCACAACTTCTTATAACATAAATCTTGAAACCATCATGAACCCAGAGGGTGAAACAGAAAGAAAGTTGGCTTTTCTCCTGGAAATCAGAGCGATCAACCTGAAAATGAAGAAAAGGGCCTTGAGTCTTCAACTGCTCTAGCAAACAGCCAGTCTTAATTTTTAATACTTACAAAATGCATTTCATTATTTTCATTGATTTAAGTTTTGTTTTATGCTGTTTTCTGTATAATTAACTCCAAAAGTATTCTTTACTTTCATGTATTTAAAATACCACATATGCAAAGATCTCATGGATGTTTCAAGCTTTGTTTTCAACACTTAAAGTATCAGTTCACCCAAATTATGAAAAAACCATTTTCTCACTTACCTCTAGAGGTATCTAGCCATACCGATAGTTTTAGTTTTATTTCTCCAGGTTTCAAGATATTTTAGATTAGATTCGATGTTAGATTTAGATTTTTGAAATGTCTTCCATCCAAAAACAATTTAGGTGAATGTATTTTGTTTGTGGGGCTCACGGCGCCAAAACAAATTATATTTGGAATATTTAACAGTACCTTGTGTCTCCAGATATATGTCCTGGTTACTCTGGATAACCCACAGGAGTCGAGCTGAACATTCATTCAAACGTCTTTTTACAGAAGAAGTCAAGTTCCCATGAAAATGGTTCTTGGTGATGTCTGTGTGTTATCCAGAGTAACCAGGACACTGTTGGAAAAATGTATTAATGTTATATATTAAAATAAAATATATTTTTTTGTAATTCAGGTCAGCCCTTTAAAGTTGTTAATTTACTGTCAACATATCAACATGTACAGTTCTGCCAGTATTTAGCACCTGTTTGGAACACCATCCCCTTTACCGCCAACACTTGTGTTGTATTACACTACAGTGTCCTCTGAAAGATTATCTCTCATTACAAGCTCCTCTGACACCATGAACAAAAGAGCAGAACACTCATCTGACTAATGACACTATCCTCTGTCAGTTGACTCTAATGGTTTCCTCTGCTGTCCATAGTTGGGCCAGTGACGGTTTTGGAACCGTCAAAAAAGTGTATAACACAAATAACAAAGAAGCCAGACTACAGTTTACTTTAAGCCGATTTACTGATACGTTGGGCCATGCAAGCCACACTGTGGGTGTTACATTTTAAAAATATTTATGTATGAGGTTTTTGACTCTGGTTGTTTAGTACAACTGGTTCATTTGTGGTTTGGAAACTAATGAGCAGAAGTAGAACAAATAGCTGTGGAAAGTGTTGACTCACTTTGTGTGCTGCATTTACAAATTGACACAAAGAGTGAGGAAACTATAAAAAATCAAACAGAACTTGGCACTCAATTTAAAATGATAGAAATCCTGTGAGCAACTTATCAAGTTACTGCCAATCATCTATAAACACTGGCTGTGTGTATTTATTCTATAAAAATGTTACTATGGTGAGGGTTTAAAGCATAGGGATGTAAACTTCATGACTTCAAGTTTATTTGTAATGCCCACAGAGCTGAACTGTAGAGCTAAACACAACCACCCGTGAAACCTCAACTATCAAACTGTATTAATCAGCGACTCTGAGCATGACTGGTGTACAATCTCTGGTTGCAAAATCACAAAGTGTTGTTTATAGAGATAATGCATTGCATAAAAAAATGAGAGAGACTTGGCTAGCTCAGCTTCTCCCTGTAGTTGTTAAACCAGGCTGTACTGACTCACAGTTCAGGGGACAAGCAGAGGAAAGGCTGTGAAATATGGGAGAGCAGTGGATGGATCAAATAACGACCACTAACATTAGTTAAGCAAGACACATCTTCTCTTCTCATGTTCTCTAACTCCCACATCATTGTCTTCTCTGGATATTTGCCACCTTTTAATCATCCTGTCTTTTCATTGTCTTCCCGTCCTCTTCCAAATCATAGCTACGTTAGCTCTTAAATTCATGGCTCATTCTTCCATGTTGTTTTCTTTATGTTGCAAGCACCTTTTAACACTCCATCCATTTATCTTCCATATGCGTCTCATTTTCCTTTTATCCTTTTAAAATACAGTAGATATGGATACTCCATTCCCTGTGTTTACTGGCTGTTCCTGTCATTTGATAACATCCGATTCTGTTAATCTTTTTATCTTTTCTCTCATGTGTTACAATGGGCTCAATAGAGAGGTTCATCTCTTCACACAGAAAGTGACAGATTAATTGCTACTACCATTCTGTTTCTTCCCCTTAACTTAACGGTTTTTGATCGATGTCAGGTTTATGTAATGATGTTAGAAACCAGAGGTCTGTTTCTGAGTGTAGACTAGTTGTTACAAGGTAGACAGATTTATAACAGCATGGCTTATTGTCATCTAAACTAATTTACATCAGACTGAAACACTGTTTCCTGTGTGTTGGTAAATAGAGAATACACTACACTGTGTAGAATGCATTTATTAACAATTAAATGTGACAATTTAATATGATTACTGTATAAAAATAAATCTTTAAAGTGAGGAAATCTTATTTCACTGACACAGCAATTAATATGAGGGGACATGTAATTAACAGTGAATAATCCTCTACTGTTCTTGAGCTGGAACATTTTGAGACAAGCTTTTCTCATCTCAGTCAATTTAGAAACAAATGGACACAAAGCAGTCAGATGACACCAAAACTTAAAAGGAAAACATGGAGGGATTGTAACTCAAAAAAATGCCTGTGAAGAAAAACTTTAACTTAAAGATTTTCATTAAATCAAACCCTGTTTTTGATACTATTTCCTTCCAGCAATAGTCATTCATTGTATTAACATTTAGTAATGACCCCTCTATATAATAGTTGTCATTGTTAGTGGCCGTGTCCACCACAGGAGATTCACAGGAAGTGATTCATGCATGTAATCCAGCATTACTGTTTTTTTTTAAAATTTTATCTCATTGATATCAGCCTCACTGTTTACTGTCCACTCTCCTACATCCATATCAGAAATGTATTACATTACTGCTAATGCATACTGAAAGTTTCCTACTATTGCTGCTTTAAAAGTGTTCCACTGGTGAAACACATGGTGGCTTTTTGTGAAGCAGTCACAGAAAACGCAATGTATTTGTCACTGTTATTGCTAACAATGGTCATTTTCAGCATTTTTAAGTCAGCGGATCATTTTTTAAATATTCCAGGGAGTAACGGAACAAGACAGAGAAGTGACAGTGAGCTATTAGATGATGCACACCGCTAAACCATCAGCAATATAACCAACACCTTTTATTGTTAAAACCGTTAAAAGCACTGCAGTTGCTTATAACTAGATGGAAAAGGGGCAATTATTGACGGAGTTCTTTATTAAAACAAAGTAAGTTTGTTTGGCTGCACTGTAAACACATACAGCAATTGCTAAAGGTGTGTTTGCTGCCCCCTGAATTCAGATAACCTGTTGTATTAAACCATACTTGCTGTAACCACCACTAACCACAGTTTAATGGTTAATGGCCAAATCAACCAGGACTAATATCTTAAGGATTGAGATAATTTTGCAATGTAAACCACTCCGTCCTTGACTGCTTTTGTATTGAAACCACACATAAACTAACATTTTAATTTGAACCTTTGGCATGATGCGAAATATGACATTACAGTAATAAATAACATTTATTCTTTATAAAAACAAAATAAATATCAATAAGTTAATAAATTCAAGATTTCATAAATACAATTCATGTGTATAACCTTTTCATGTAACATATGTGCTATACAGTAGACACAGTGAGCCTGCTGAATCATCGATTGTGTCTGATTGAGTTAACTCCTTTAGGATGAGTATCCATGGACGTATTTTAAATAAAACTGAATACATGAGTGATATAAGGTGTAGACTGTAAAGGAAATCGTGGATATTGTGATGAACCCAAGGAGGGGAGGAAGAGGATCCCTTACTGATGGACTCAAGTATGCCAGAAAGTTTCCTCACAATGTGAAAAACTCAGAAGAAAAAAAACACTCAACATCATACTTCAAAGTGGGAGTGAATGTAAAATTACACAAAGCCTGACACCGGCTCCCACTCCTTACACACAACCACATTTCCTGGCGGAGTGCTTCCTCATGGTGTGGTAGACAAGGTTGTCATCCAGAAATGAGAGATCGTCGTCAAACGCTATTGGCCGACAGCAGGCCTGAGGTGGCGTGTCTTTGGGAGGAAACCTCCTGTTGTGAGCGAGGTTGTAAAGGATTTTGTCGTAGTTGGTCTCAGACTTCCTGCAGGGTCCAGAGCAGTACCTGAATATCATTTCCTCACCGGAGCGGTAGCCCAGGCCGAGGTCCGACACATTGAGGTGGATCTGTTTGAGCACGCAGCCCTGTCCTCGTCCACTGCCTCCTCCTCTAACCTTCCTTCCTGTCTCTCCTCCTCTAGCTCCTCCTCTTCCTCTTTTACCACTCTGCTGGGTCACCCCCTTCTTCCTTTCCCTTCTGAGTCGACTCCTGCTGCTCAAGTCATATTTTGAGGGGGAGGTAGTTGGGGAAGAGGAGGTAGATGAGGGCTTGGTGGATGAGGAGGAGCGACGTATCCTGCTGATGGTCACTTTGATGAAGTCCACCACATCTTCAAACTCATTGGGGAGGGGCTCCACCATGGTGTCTGAAACACATTGAGAGAGATGGCACTCTTACAAGGATGTATCATTTTGAACAGTGCATATTGTTTCACTTTTCAGCATCACACCTGATGGTGGAAATTCCATGTGAGCTTAATCATTTGAGTTAAAAACAGATCCTGCACTTATTTGTACATCAGACAGTTGTATGTTTGAGTGGACTAGTTGCCTTTAAGATACAGCAGCTTTTATGCAGCCAAATGTGATATATGAGCTACAACAATGAATTTCTGTTAGTGGATCAACAGAAAATTAATTAACAACTATTAAGATAATCGATTACTTGTTTTTTAAAGCAAAAATACAAAACATGAATTGGTTCCAACTTGTGGAACAATTGTGAGGATTGTCGGCATGATCAGGGTTTAGGCTGTTAGGAAACAAGCAATTTGAAGATGCCATCTCGGGCTTCAGGAAATTGTCATCGTTAGTTGCAGCACCACACGCCTCTATGTAAAGTAAAAAACTGAAAGCATGTTTTACGTGGGTATGAAGAAAGCAAAAGCATCAAACTCCACTGGCTCTGAATGAGGCGGCAGGCCCAATTAGTAGGAAAGGTTGAGGCCAGAACGAGACATCACTGCAAAATATTTCAATAATTTGAGCATCCACTGAAAAAAAAGTCCAATTTAAAAAATCATTCTTAAAGTTGTATTTTCCTTAAGTAAAACATTATGCCAACATAGTGGTCACTTTCACGTGTTTTTGTTTTTTTTATTCAGAAATAAAAAAGAATTCAAGGTTCAGCAAGCCTCCTAGCAAATGACTTCGTGTGGTTGTTGTTGGCACTTTCGGCACTCCATACAAAATCAAAAGGTCTTACATTTTTCTCCTCCAGCCAGCGTCTCCTCCCAGCCCTCTGCGTCCGCCTCAGCGCGGCTGATGCCCGGGGAAGTAACAGATAAGCGGACCTGAACCGGCGGAAGCTCCAAGGGACTCTCCTCTATGCGCTCTCTCCTCTTGGACTGCTGTCGGCTCCGGAGCAGCGGGCTGGCGTGCACGGCGCTCAGCAGTATCAAACAAGTGGTCAGGCTATCCCATAACTTCATTGTCCACCTCAGTCCGACAGAAGGACATGGCGCGATGCAAAATCAACAGGTATCATCTGGCAACAGCGGTCAGCAGCATTGTTAGGACGTTTTTAGTCGTTGAAAAGAAAAAAGGTGGATCGCACTCATCAGCTCAGGTTCCTGACACTAGATGATGTTGAAGACCTATGTAGCTTATTATTGCCTGCACAATGTGAGCAACACGCTATCCAACACGCTATCCGTCACATATGCCAGCTGGCAAATGTTGTGCAGCGTGGCGCAACATCCGAGGCGCAAGAAAGCGCAAAATGCGAAGCAACTTAGTCTTCCCTCCCAAGTTCCAACGACATGTGCGGGACAAAAATTACTCCCAGTTTACAGTCCTTCACTCATTCAGTTTCAAGCTTTCTATAGCAAAATGTAGCGACGCTGACTCCCGTCCATCCCCACTCACCATCAGTCCTGACTAAACCGTGAGGAGAAGCGAGAGGTCTAACCGGAGAGATGGGGAGTGGTGGTGACGTCCGATGGTCCATCCTCTGCCCTCTTCTTGTCTCCACCCATTCAGAAAACTAACCATAGGGACTTGGTCCAAATTCATGATTGAACTGGAGGTCTGCACTTGGCGAGGATAGAGGTCTTACTCTGTAATCTGTGTATTCAGATGGCCGAGAATGAGAGGGAAGTTTCACACTTTCCACTAACAATACACCGGATCCCCCATCCTGCTTTTTATGTTTGGTTGATATTGGATGGGAAACGTGCTTCTAATCAGCCCGTCAAAACACGAGTCTGGGTTGTATTGGTACTTAGAACCACAGTGTGCTTGAAATCCCGCTGTTTTCTCTCCTCTTTGCATTTGATGAGCAGATGGTATTTAACATCAAGGGCTTTGAGCTGATATCCATTACAGTTCTACATCTTTTTACACCAACACTTAGCAAAAGAATATTTTACTTGGTTGAGTATTGCATCTGAGGTGTAAAGAAAATGCTATTTTATTATTCTTTTGGCACAAAGTTAAGTGTAATGCTGTTATATTTCTTTTAGTAATGCCAAGGCCACACATGAAGTACTTAAAAGGTTCAAATAAACACTTAGGAGACATCTTGTTGAAATAAGTGGTATTGCCTCTAATATTATGTTAAGACTTTATGATTTTTTGTTGAGTAACATTTTTGGTAAAAATGTGCTTCTGTGTTAAATTACATAATATATTGATAAGGACAGTTCATGAAAATCAAGATGAATTCACACAACAAACAACATTTACTGTAGATCAGCTTACCGCACATGTGTTTTATGAGTGAAGCTGTTAAACAAATTAAACAATTGCTCACTGCCTTTGGTTGCCCGGGCTGTAAAACAGCCATAGTGTCGATAAGAGACTCACAACTGTGAATGAAGCTGCAGATGAAATCCTTCTGTTGTCACATTGCGGCCTCACCCGAACTCCCTCTGCTCCACACGTCGATGAAAGAAAGTGAACGAGACGAATTCCAAAAATGTCAAACGATATTCCAATCCGCCTGTTTCTTCTGTAATTTTTTTTTTTTCAAGAGAACATAAAAGTTACAAGACGTGAGATGTGAGTGGAGCTACAGTATGTTTAATGATTGAAACCAGAGCAAAGACAAGCGAAAGTGATCTGGGGAGTTTATGTGCCTGCGTGTCAAGTGTTCTCCTTCCAAGAGTAGTTAAAAGTTGTTTATTTCACTTTGGTCTACTCCACAGACTAACTACACACACACAGCTGTAAAGCTGTAAGACTTTTTGTCCAGAGTTAGCTCAACAAATAGTATATGTATGATAATACAAATCTATTTGATTCGAGGTCCAGTTATGACATGGAGTCAAGCAAAGCAGAGTCTGCACCATCACTGCAGCCATTTACAGTATGCTTGAGTGTACACATTCAGTCAAAAGTTTGGACTCACCTTCCCATTCACTTGAATCAGAAAGTGTGTCCAGATTTTTGACTGGTACTGTAGGTAAACAGACTGTTCATTATTATATAAAGGAAAGTGTCAAATTGTTTTTTTAAGAAGAAGCGAAATCCTTAATTTTCACTGTTCGTTTGCAGTGATAACTGTGGATTAAATGTACAACTGTTCTAGTGCTCACAAACTTTTTTTTTCCAGCACAATATTTCCAGGAAGAAGAGAAGTATTTGTTTGTTATAGAGCTGTTTCCTCAAAGCCACATGGACTTTAAAGTTCAATGAACAGCAATCCATATGAACAAGGATGATGTGAATTACAGTACGTACGTACATGTACATCCATGCACCCTTCAAGGGTAGGGTTTCACGATGAATCATGTTCGTGTCAGTGCAGCACACATGTTAGCCACATTGGATTGTAATCACCTGACTACAGTAAACATGCAAAAACCATCTGAGCATCTGAAACTGTAACTGTAAAGTCATAAAGAGCAACAGTTGTCTTCCGGTTGTGTTTTCATAAGTTTAATCACTCAGAGGAAGCTTCCCTTTGCACTGAGCTGCTCACTTAACTGTATGGAAATACTTCATCCTCAAGCAACTGCACCATTGCCAAGCAGCAAATACACCAAACAGATGTGCATTTCCCTTCTTGCAAGACATGAAGGCTAATCTGGAGCTGATCTGCAATTGAATCTGTCAGCCATTTTGGGGCTCAGTTTGGCTGACATGTAACGCGCTAATTGCACGGGTCATTTCAGCCATCATTACCGGCCAAAATGAAACTGCGGCCCCCAGAATGGCTTGCGGGAAGGAGGAGCTGACAGCTGGAATGGACGTCTGATTTGGGATACGGCTGCCGGTGTAGTAATTAGCAGAGAAAAAAGAATATCCTGACTCTCACACTGACAGGGAGAATGGGGAAATATATGTGCTGTAGTCATGCTTCCTGCATTGTGAAGTGCCTTAACGGACAGGTTCACAATTTTTCAAGTCTGTCCTAAAACAACAGTCAGGTGCACAAATGAACACTAAAATAGTTTTTTCTTGCCATAATCATTTCTCTTGTTCATACTGACCATTAAAAAATCCCTTCATAATACACTTACAATGTAAGTGATGGAGGCCAAAATCCACAAGCCTCCTTCTGTATTACATCTGCATCTCAGTAACATGATGTCTCCCTAGCTGGCAGTCTCTCTCCCCCTCCCTTTCCCTCTCTGTGTATGTGTTTGCTTGATTGCAGGAGTGGAGTCAGGTGTGTGGAGTCAGGTCACCAGCTGCCAGTCGTCGTCATCATCATCCTGCTCTGCTTCATATACCTGGTTCCTACCACAACACTCTGCTAGATCGTAGACTCTGTTCATACAGTCAGTCATGCTTCCAGCCTAACTTGTTACTGTTCTGTCAGTATCCAGCATTTTCCTAACTCTTGTTTCTCTGTACCTGTAGAAGACCTCAGCCTGACCCTGGCCCTGTCTCCAGTCCTCCTGCCTCGCCTGCCTTCCTGAGCGGCTCAGCACACTCCCTGCTCCCTGGATACCACTCTGCCTGGCTCCCCTTGGCATTTCTCCTGCCTTGCTTGGCCCCAGCTTCTGCCAAGCTCACCTCAGCATTCCCTCTGCTCTGCTTGGTCCAGTTTACACCCTATTCTCAGTCCCTGGGTTCCAGCTCCCTGTCCAAGCCCGTGCTCCAGTCTCACAGCTACCAACCCAGCAATAAACTATCTTTCTAATTTACTCACTTGCTTTGGTGTCTGCACTTGGGTTCATTAGCCTAGCCTTAACACTTCTGTGCAAAAATGTATTTAAAAGTTTATCTGAAGTTAACATGATGCTCCAGTCTTCCAAATAGAGTAGATAAGTAGAGATCTTTCAATGTTACAGTCTTTTTAGTGACAAAGTCCTTTTTGTTACTCCCACTGCAGCTCAACAGGGAAACACTGTCCGAGGAAACACAAAGAGGGAATTTGATACTAAAAAGATTATAAATGTGGCAGATATCCACTTGATATGACTAACTCAGACTGCTGAAGCTTCATACAAGCTTCAGATAAACTTTTAAATGCATTTTTACACAAAATGACTGTGTGGACACACTAAATGGATTTTGTCCCCCATCACATACATTGAAAGCACATTTGAAGGGGATCTTTTAATAGCCAGTATGAACAGAAGGAATGATTACAACAAGGAAAACCTCTTTCACTTTTCATATGGGCACCCGACTGTTGTTTTAAGACAGACCTAAAAAATTGTGAACCTGTCCTTGAATGTCACACTTAGAGGGGCAGAGAATTGGTTAGACATGGCAGTGTTGGTTGGTCAGTTCACCACTTTTGTCCAAACAACAACTATTGGATGGATTGTCTTGAACTCAGGAACACACATTCATGTTCCCTCCAGGATGAATTGTAATAACTTTGGGGATCCCTTGATTTTTCATCTAGTGCTATCATCAGGTCAAAATTTTAATTTGTCCAATACTTTGATTTAATGACATTCCCATCAGTGTCAGCTGTGTTTCATGCTAATTAGCAAATGTTAGCATACTAACACACTAAACTAAGATTTAGGTAAACAAGGTAAACATTACATCTACTAAACAGCAGCATGGTAGCATTGTCATTGTGAAAATGTTAGCATGTTGACATTAGCATTTAGCTAAAAAACTAGCCAAAAGTTCACCCTCACATAGCCACTAACATGGCTGTAGACTCTTCTAGTCTTGAATTATTTATTCTTGGTGGATGTACAATTAGACCAGCAGTCCCTAAGGTTAAGGCTAAGAGTCAAGGGGAGCTGATCACCTTTAAGCCCTCATGGTCAACTTTGACCATAGTGGGCTCAGTTTGCTTTGGATTCACTTAATTCATTAAAATTTAACATCTAGTGTGAGGAGTTAAAGTTAAAGTTCAAATAAGAAAAAATAAGAAAATAACAAAAAAATACTGTCCATATATTAGCAGATCAACTAGTCCTATCCCTGATTTTTTTTTCTTTGTCTAGGACACAAACTTTTTTAAAGCAAGTAAAGAACAACATATATTAATGCTCGTGTTTGTTGTACCAAATCAATTAAGAGTTGCAGTTAACTCCGTTTTTAAGTGTAAAAGTCAGAGATTCTGTTGGTGATGATTTTTTAACTGCTCATGGATTTGGGTGGTGGAAGGATCGTTGAATACACAGTAAAAATCACCTCCTTGGTGAACCACAGTGGTGCTTAGAAAGTAATCCACACCATATGTAGCCTGGTGCTGTGGAGCCTCAGGGCTGGGGGTGACCAGACTACAGGGGCTAGGCCGTCTGCTGAGCTGAATTGCTGGGAGTTGGCTAAAAAATGTTAAAATTGGGGTCAATAACATTTATGATGTTTAAGTAAAGGCCATTTACTCAATATTTGTCTCCAGTTTTGTAATCGTGAGTAAGTTTGATATTGTTTCTCACTGTGTGGCTGTGTAAAGGCTAAATGTCTGATTTCTTTAGAGGAATTAAAGGTGGAAAACAGTACATTCAGTAGTGAGACAAATGGGCTAAAACTATGCAAATTAGAAACCCATTGAAAACAATGAATCTCCAGATGTGCAGACTCCTCTCACACATGTGCTGCAGGATGTAAATGCTGCCCCTAGTGGTCACTGTTTAATACTGTTATTATCATGTGTTAAACATTTACAGCATTAAACAGCACATCAGTGGCATTCACACCTGATAGTGATCTTTTCTTTCTTAATCTTGTGTGTAACTACAATGACTTACAGACTTAGCAAAAACCTTATTTCCTGCAAAGCAACACTTTGTACCCTCTCACCTTCACGTTGAGGGTAAAAAATGGTACCTGGAAAGATTTTAAGTTCTTATTTACAATTAATTCCCATATACAAGGTAGTAATAACACGTAAGCTATATAATATACATGTAAACAACTAATAAACTAATAAATATTTTAAAAGTTGGGGAAGACCGCATAGCATAAATGTGTGGGAAAGGACAAACCCACTGACGCAAAGTAAGACTAAAATCAGTCTATCTTGACACTTGTAATGAGTATTGTGTGTGGTGAGAAAGAACCAATTAGTTCAACACAAATGATGTCAAATCCCATTTACTACAAGCTGCTATTTTTCTCATTGAGTGAAACAATTTTCTAAACCACCAGTCAGGTTTATTTGCTTGTTTTTAATTAAAATGAAAAAGTAAATTATTTTTTTTACACTTTAGATAAGCTAATACCTTTCCTACCATTGAGTGATTTGGAGAAAATTCCTCTTGGTTTCAGCAAACAATCATTGTTAAAGTGACTTTGGAATAAATAGACTGGTTGTTTTTATGACAATGTTATGTGAAAAAACATTGTTTTGTTCTGTCTGTGGCAGCACCTGCCAGTGTGTCTGTTTCTGTCTGTTTTTATTCCAGTCTCTCTATTTTGTGTTTGTCCAGGAGATGGAACCAGTGAGCTCCTCACATGCAATCTGGTGTCCCTCATCTTGACCACTGCACATCATTTCACTTCCCTTGTACAGTACATACTCTTAGAAGTTTTACCGTATGAGTAAAATCCTATTATGATTTTTGGATACACTAAAAACAGGTCCGCTTCTCAGTTTGTTTGTCAGTCAATAAGACATTCTCAAACTGAAATCAATACAGATTTGTGCTGTCAGTTAAGGTTTTGATTTTGATTCTTAGTGAAACTAATGTTTTCACCAAGAAACACCTACAGAACACAGATTCTGTGTTTGTCCAGAATTTGAATTTTATCAGAATAGAAAAGTGCAAACCTGACCTCAGGTGACATAATTTGAACATAACACTGTTGAACAAGTTGAATCCCAAACTGTCAAAATTCTCCTGTGTGTCTTCGTGGTTGTATGAGCCTAATTGTAACCCTGTAGATTCCAGCCATACATCTTAAAATCCAGGCATTGAGTCTTGGTGTGGTGTAAAATAAGAGAACAACACAGTTCAATTGACTGTTAGGCTGGGCAAGTCTACTGAGTAGAGTAACACTGAATACTACTTCATACAGTATATATTATAGAGAATACAAATGTATCAACATCATATCTTATACATCAAGACTTGAACCTGTGGTCACAGAATGAAAAGAGGTTTTTGTTTTCAGGAATGGGTGAGAACAGGTAAAAAAACAAATTGTTCTGAAAACATTTGATCTCTATTATTCCAAAGTTATTGACTACGCAAGGTTGGAAATACTTGATAACTAAAGACAAAAAAATGCCTTAGAGCTTGTCAAAAATGTAGGATAATCAGTGCATAAAATAAAGTTCTTCTCTTTCTGCAGAGATGTCCTCCTCGGGCTGTTCCTGTGTGATATTGAATTTATCTGGACTACTGCAATGCGCTCCTCACAGGGATCCCTGATGGAGGAGCATCCAGAAGCTCCAGTACATTCAGAACAACGCTGCCAGGATCCTGATGAGAGTGCAAAAACATGTAACACCAATTCTGCTTTCATGGCACTGGCTCGATGTCTCCTTCAAGGTTGACTACAAAGTCCTGCTACTGACATACAAATCCATCAACGGACATGCTCCTCCCTACATACAGCAACTGATCAGACCACAAACCTCCACCCGCACCCTCAGATCTACCAGCAGCTTGCTCCTCCGGGCCCCCAGTACTAAGCTCTGCACCATGGGGGGTCAAGCCTTCTGCTCTGCTGCACCACACTTGTGGAACAGCCTTCCTAACCATCTGAGGGCAGCGCAGACACTAGACTCTTTTTTTTTTTTTTTTTTTAAAAGGCCTAAAAACCTTTTTAGTCAGGAATACGTTTTTACTATTACTATTTTCTTTATGTTGTGTGTACTATATTATTAATACTGCAGCACTTTGAGTTCCACTATGAATGAAAAGTGCTGTACAAATTAAATGTATTATTATTTATTATATTTAGGTTGATAATAGCAGGTGAAGAAACTGGAAAAGTCAGATCACGTTTAGCCCCTGTGACCCAACGAGTGTGTGATTAACATAAGTAGCAGATGTGATGTGGAGATTAATGGAAGCAAGTAGAATAGAAATTAAGAAAGTATCATGATACTTCATAATTACTGGACACTCGCTGACATTTTTTCTTTTTTGCAAGGATCATAATTTATTATAATTCTCATAATTGTAATACATTGTAATAATTTTATAATGCATTATAAACACTTATCACTCACCAAGTTTTTTTAAGGAGTCACTTTTGGTGATCAAACATTTACATAAAAAGTAAAATATACAGCTACAGGTAAAGTAGAAGTTGTTTCAGGTATTATCTATAATTTGAGTCAATCGAGTCTTTAGAGTGAGTTTTTTGGGCAAACGTCCATCATACAGTTATTCATTGTCAAACTGGGGTACTCAATTCATTGTCTGTTGACCCGTTAAACAAATAAATTAATTTTACATTTTATGTTGTTCATGCATAGATTTAATGATATTTTTTTCATTTACTCAAAGCAAACAATAACCACTTATAGTGACTTATAACCAGCTTGTAATGTATTATATCTGCATATAACTCAGGAATTTCATTACTTCACTTAAAGCAAACAATGACCACTTAGAGTAACTTATAATCACATTATAATGCATTATAACAATGATTATAATGCATTATATAATGATTATAATGTATTGCAACTATGAGAATTATAATACACTTGCAAAAAAATGTCAGTGAGTGACCAGCAATTATGAAGTATTATGATACTTGACCTTATAAGACATTATGTAATGCTTTATGTGTTATAATTATTGTTGTAAAGCATTATGAATATTTATGAGTGCTTATAACTATAATTATACAGTGCTATAAGCAGATTATACACATTATAAGTATATTTATAATGTATTATAGACATGGGCGTCATAGAAACTGAAATGAACTTTAAATATTGCAGTAAGAACAAAATGCATTTGTTCTGAAGATCTTTGATGATAATTGGCACTCTGCTTTTTTGCAAATGTTTTGGTGATCATTGACAACTTAGAACTGACAGCTGCTCATCTGAAAGGAGACAACGCTGAAAAAACATAGATGAATGTAAAAAAACAGATGTAATATAATCGTCATCTGGTGTTGGAGCTTCTGATGCAAAAATAACAGCTATGCTTGACTATTTTTGTCCTTCTGCTTCAGGATTTTCAGTGTCAAAATCACATTACAAATCCTGGCACATCATTTGGAGAGCTACTATTACTACACCTGATATGAGATGGCTCTTTGACTGCAAAGAGGAATGCCATTACCGAAAAGAAAATGGACAACAACATTTTGTTAAAAGCAGTCAACACTTCAATCAACAGCAATCCTCAGGGGACGCGTCAGTAAGACAACTGTGTGGATTCTGAGAACAGGCATATTTGGTTTATTTTCCTCGACTTAACCCTTTCCAATCCCTCTTTTGATTTGCTCTTTTAACAGTCTCTTTCAATAGTCTTAAACCATAAACTTAACATAAACCAAGCATCCCCTAGTTTTTAGTTTTTTTAAGAAGTGTAACAGCGTTCAATAGATTGATGGCATTTTCAAGTTTAGGTAGCTGTTCCTCTTTTTAAACTGACAATGGTAAAACCCAGTGGCACTGGTTTGTAATAATGTTCAGGGGAGCACAAGTATTATGTTAATGCTGGGTGTATGGAAAAGAGAGAGCTGTGTCTTCACAATATTCACCTTCAGCAAGTCTTAGCCTCAGTTTAATGGCACCATTCTACCTTTAAAATACTCACTGTCAGAGGGATTTTGATGGATAGGGGGGTATTATTTGTAGTACTACCAATACAAATGGAGTCATTATAAAAAGACTACCAAGAATTTGTAAAACAACTGGAGGAGGCTGGACAATCGACAGCTTTGTGTATTGCAGGCCCTAAAGATTTAGTTTAAATTTCTACTCAGAAAGATTTAACTGCTGCATCAGAATTAGATAAAAACAATTTTCAAATTATTCCATACAAATTAATGGCTTGTGTAATTGCAGAATTATAGATATTCATTCATCGATTTGTGCTTGACATACATGTATACTCTTACTTGTAACAAAACTGCATTTTCACTTAATCTAATCAAAGCACTTAACTTAACACTTAATAGCACTATGTGCCTGGTACTACTAGTAGTATTTGTGCTTACAATTTTGCTCCCTGTCCTCCCTTTCTTTGGTCCTCCTTGATAAGAAAAATGCCTCTGATACCATGAAGTGATTTGATTGAGCTCTCCTACAAATACACACACACACACACACACACACACACACATGCATGCATGCACGCATATGAGTTTACACTTGCTCACAGACAATGGATATTACCACTCCTCTTATTCAAACATTCCTTCTTTTTTGTTGAGCTACATTTCGGTCTCTCATTAATCAGTGCAGCAGTTGCTTTAGGCAACATTACAGTTATTTTAAGGTTCCATGCATGGTTCAATACTACAGTCTACATCTTCAAAACTCTTCACTCAGTCAACTTTAGCAACACACTGCTGGGCACAGCAACAAATCCTTCCAGCAGACACTAACACAAGAACTCACGTGTCAAACAACACTAACAACAGACAACACATGATCTTTTTATGTCAGTCTTTGAAATAGTAAATCACTTTGTGATTTCTAGTATTTAATTGTCGATATTATAAGAAATGTGTATATTGTGTACATGCTAAGATTTGTTCCTCTCTATTGAATGAACTACAGTGTATTCTACAAGAACTAGATGCAGCGGAAAAGGTTTCAATAGACTGTTTTTGGACAGTTTTCTTGTTTTTTAGTGGGGGATTGGTTGAGTAGATATATTTAAATGTGGGTGTGACCACATGTTAGTTTTTGAACATAAACTGAAGAGTTTTGAAGTGAGTATGTAAACGTTTGCAAAATGGGCTGCAGATTCACAGAGTTGTTTGTGTTTCAATGGAAATGTGAAGGCTGTAGTCAATGATCGCTTTTTTGTGTGAAAGCATTAATGTCGTCACAGTTTGGTCCATAACTGTTGCTGTTAATTGTGTTGACTGTGTGAAGAGTTTTGAAGATGCAGTATTGAACCATGCATGTTACCAATCGTAAAAACTGTAATTAATGGATTCATTGATGTACACACACGCACACGCACACGCACACACACACACACACACACACACACACACACACACACACACACACACACACACACACACACACAGAGCGTATACTTCTATGGATTTTCTGTAGCTTGAGCGACTACCCTGCTCTGCGTCAAGACATGCTCTCCATCTGTGTCCAGTGTGCGGATTAGACGCTTATTATCCTCTTAGCTCTAAATGGCCCCACGTTCCTGCACATCGCTGTCCATCTCATCTGCTGTCTAAGACGCAGACCGGAGCTTGACACGAAAACGAGATTCATGCGTAAAAATGATCGTGCCCACCAGTCAGTTGTGCTAGTCGTTGCGCATTACGCGTGAATTGCCGGGACAACACTCTCCATCGTCTGTCAGTGTGCCTGTTGGGACACAGCGGCTGTTTGTCCGTCCAACCCACTGATCTTTTGCAGACTGTAATCTTATCAGTGTCAAACCGAAGCTGCCCTTTCCTCTCGGGCAGTTTTTTTGCCTCTCTTTGGATGGCGTTTGCGCCACAATTTGGATAAAACCGCGCTTTTATTAGAGCAAACTTTCATCGCCTTTACATTTACAGTTACCGACGCGTTTGTATTTGTGATAAAATGAACATTTGACCATTTGAAACTTGCGACCAGAAGAAGACATGGAATCTACATGTAAAGAAAGGAGTCTTTTATACTTACTTCTCTTTGCAATATTCACGGCCAACGTTTGCTTTTGTGCAAGAAGATCAAATGTTCGGAGATCTGGTAAGTTCACCAGCTAAAACCAGATTTGACATGATGTAATAATAATAATAATACTGATATTTTGGATTAGGGCACTTTTAAGTTTCAACTTGAATGTGTGTGCTCATCTGTCCATTAATTTGATTACATCAGTATTATTACAGTAAGCCTGATTTAAAACTTTGACGCATCACATTTGAGTTATTAAATGAAAGTCTATCTTAGTGACTGTGAAGTCCTAAAAACCTACTTTGTTGTGACAAATACTGGAATATGAATTATGAACTTCATTGGATGCACATCTTCAGGCAAACACATCATCATCATCATCATCATGTATTAATCTCCACTGCATCCATATTCATACCTCATAAAAGTGCTTCTATAACAAAAGCTACTGCACAACATGCTCTGTTTGGTGCTTTTAATCACTAAGTAGCTACTCAAAACTGTATTTTACCTATAATCAGTGTGCTACAAATTAGTGCATGAACACTGTTTGCATGATGACAGCCACTAACCCTGTCCACGTAAACTGTAATTTTGAGACTTTGCACACAAAGCTTAATGCATTTGATGTAGGAGTGTCATGACTAATAAGGAAAGGACACGGTTATAAGTTGGTAGTGTTTTTTTTTCTCAAAACATTTTTTGTGTTTTAAAAAATGTGACTATATTTATTAGTCTTACAATGTGTAAATAAGTGTTGAAGAAAGAAAGAAATAAAGACAGAACCAAAGCAAACAAACAAAGGAAAATATTCAGCTTTAGACCAACAGCCCGCCCATCATCAATCATACCAATGAGCTCCTTTGGGCGGAAAATCCCTGGATGTTGATTTCACCGTCTCCACAGTATCTGCTCTCTCCCCTTGTCTCTATCTGTCTTTGTTATCCTGTCACCCAGAACACTTTTTCCATCCCTGTTTCCTGCCTTTTCCTCCTCTTTCTCTCTTTCCATCACTTCCCTTTTCTCTCACTGTCAGTCTCGCCGACTGTCTGTCGTATTTCTCCTTCATTCACTCTCTCTCGGACCCACAGGCCATAGCAGGCTGACTATTACAGCTGTCTGTCAGCACAGACTCACCACAGTCAGGACTGTAGTTCTGTCTTCATGACTGCCAGTGACATTTGTACTTGTTTTTTTGTTTTGAGGTCTTTCAGGCCTCATTCTGAAGGAAGGGAGAATGTCAACAGGGCTCGATGTCTAGATGAATCACATCAGGCCTTAAATAACAAATCTGGTGGTACTGGGAAAGGGTTAAAATTGAATGACATCTCTCCTCAAGGTGGTCTTACTTTTTCAAGAATTTGACAGCTTTGTCCCCTGTTGAATTATTTATAGAATCATTCAGGAGCTTTATATTTTACACTTCACTATCTTCTGCTGCAATACACACCATAATGTGTATCCAAACTTATTAACCTTTTATGAAAATCATGCATTTTGAATGATCTGTTCTGTCGTGTCACTCAACACATAAAACATTGTTTGGTGAAAGACGATGAAAAATGTAACCAATGTGAGAAAGTGTTTGTTTTCCAGGAAATGACATTTTGCAGTATATCCCCTCAGATTCCATGTTCATATAGTATTCCCTGAGGCTAGTTTAAGTGCTGCATGACAGCATGTGTCTAGTGCTCATTCACTTTCGGATGATTCAGACCTGGAGAGAGCAGCACTTCCACATGACTGGCTCTCAAAGTATGACCACAGAATCAGGATGCTAGAACAGGTGTTTTTTTTTCTGAAAGAAGAAATCTGACTTGAATTGATTTTTAATAAAGTAATGGCAAATGTTATAAGAACATTATTAGAATGGGCACACAGAGCTATATTAAGGTGGTGGAATGAAGGTGCTATTTTTAAGGAGGAACGAAAAGAAATTTCAAAGGAAAGTCACATAGTGGAGGTTTTTTTTGCCATCTCACAGATATCTGAGCTTTGATGGCATGTGTGTATGTGTTTGATGGATTTGGAAAAGGCCTACGATCATGTTTGCTGTGTTCTTTGTCCTGTATGAGTTGCTATTCGAGCTTTATCATCTCTATATATATCAAGAGAGAAAATGCTGTTTGTTGACATGAGAACGGCATCCTGTTGTCTGTTTGATTGCAGCAAACATTGATCTCCAGTATGTGTTAGAGCTGTTTGTCTATGTATGTTTGGCAGGATGAGAGTCAGTACCTCTAAGCCTGAGACAAAGAAGGTCTCACATGTCCCATTTATGTATGTAGTGGGCAATACCCCAAATTTAGTGGAGTTAAAGTTGTGTGGATTTAAAGGGGATCATGTGTTTGACCACAGATGAGGAGTAATGGTAGAAAGAATGTACTAGCTGTTGTTTTATCAGTTACTTTTTGTTCTTTTCCTCTCTTTCGATGACAAACTCAGGTCTGAGTGAGAAGTTGAGTGTATATATATATATATATATAGAGACACTGTTCCTCTGCACTCTTTGAGTTGCTCTGGATGCACCCACGCTGTCCGCAGGCTCAGGACTATTTCTGAATGGCCTCTTACCAACTGGTTTGGAAGGTTTGTTGTGTTATCACAATATTTGAACATCAAATTGCAAAACATGCAGACATCTCTGATTTTGTAGTTATTTTCTTTGTCCTAATAATTAAGTATCAAATTGTCCAGGACTTGAGGAGAATGTTCTTTAAAAGATGCAGTTTGCTCAGAAACTGTTTGTAGTTTTTGCAAAGAGGAGACATTTACAGGAGCAAAGGGCCGCGATTAATAGAGAATCTTACTGGTCAAAAAATATCCAGATGTTCCCTGGATTTATGTCAAGATTTAGAATTTTTCAATTAATCTGATTATTGATATTTTGTACTGAGAACAATTATACTCTCACACATGATGTAGTGCTGTGCTGATGGACATAAAGATGATGATTTAAGGCGTTCCCTCTCTATCTGCTCTAATTCTGTGAGTTCACTTCACCCGTGCATTCACCGGGCCACACCCCTGGGGAGATATGAATGATCAGGGAATTCAGCTGACATATTGCATTACCCGCTCCGGTGGAAGAGCGAAGAGAGAAAGGTACGAGAAAGGAGGAGAAGGAGCCGCCAGGTGAGGATTCGGGAGGACAGGAGAGAGGTCAGCAAAAAGGAGGGAGAAGAGGGGAGACGCAGAAAGGAAAGTGGAAAGGAGCAGTGCAGGAGCTACATGAGATTTCAATTTACAGAGCTCTGCTTTGCTATTTTTGCTATTTTTTACTCAATTCCTATCTTTGTCTTTACCAGTGAATTCAGTTCATTTGTCACCCAGATATGAAAAGATCAGTTGTGACTAATATTTGGCTTTTCAATTAAATCCCAACGTAGTGCAGATTGTAAAAAAAAGACACAAACATTAACCTTCATTTGTAGGTAACTGTTCCATGTGAAGACAGTAAGAGATATTACATCCTTTTTACTCCTAGATCACTTTTCTGTATAAACAAATGCTAAGAGCCTGAAATCCATGATGTTCAGCTACTCAAAAAGGACCTTTTTGATTTTCTGGATATAAAAGTCACCTACAGTGTGTAGATGTTATGACATAAAATGTATGGCTAGGACAATGAGGGTCCTTGTCCACTTCTGTTTCTCCATTAAAGCCTGGTAATGCAGTAGGTCATATGGAACGTTGATGATCAACAGCTCTATAGCTCTTTCACTTTCTTGCTGCTATAAGAGCCTTCTGAAGTATTTTCAGGCCACAGCTGGACACTGGAGGTGCAATCACAATCTCTTGAAGTGTCACAGAAGCACCCAGGGTTTAATAACTCATGCAATGAAAATAATGACACCTGAAGTCAGAGTTGGTTGATATTATAAGCCAGCTCATCAAGCTACAGGTTATGTCATTTCAAGTGGTGCTTTTTTTCATCCCACGAAAAGACTAAGGTGAAATATTGTGCAGGTTCTGTTCAGGCTATTTGGTGAGATATTTCAACAGACTTGTTCAGATGTCACAAACAACTGACAAAGCAATGATTAATAATAGGCAGGCAACTGAGTGCAACTTTGCATATGCTGAGAAATGAAATGAAAAAAAAAATCAATTTGTCTCCACAAGGATGAAGTTGAATGATTTAAGTTGTAAAGGTGTGTCCTTAAGAACTTTAATTATTATTTACTTTATAGTTATTTTAACTGTATTTTATCTTCATTAAATCTGCATTTCTCTGATATTTTGACCACTTGAGTGCAATGGAAACAAGCTGTAAATGCAACATTGGCATAATATAAAGTTCACAGAGTGAATGTGTTAGCAAACAGTTGCTTATTTACACATCCAGCAGACACAAAGCAACATTAGTATTCATTCAAAGTTGTGATTTTGGACGCTTGGCGAATATAAATCTAATACTCACAGCCTTTTAGCTCTGGTTTGGTCTCCACTAACTCTTGAGTGAAATATCGGTCTCTCAGCTACTAAATATTCAGCAGCTAGTCAGTAAACAGTAAACTTGCAAGCAGAAAAACCAAAACAATGAGCTGAATGGTGCTAAAAAAGAGCTGAGGGGAGCTGCAGACTCAGGTGATTAATCTCTATGGGTTCATTGCTGCAAGCAAAACCTTTCACATTACATGCACCATTAATTAAAAAAAAAGATTAGAGCAGCTTTAACTTTTACTCTATTAGATAAGATTTAATATTTAATGCTGATCTTGCTCTCAGTTTTGTAAAATGCTACGATGCTATGATATTCTTTTACATAAAGGTCACAGACAGCCATGTAAATTTAGCATCAATTGTCTCTGGTTCATTACTCCATTGCAGATAATAAATCAAATAAACTATTTATTACCTCTGCTTTAATTTGACATATATCTTTATAACTTGTATTTTTCCCTTTGTATATCCTCTCCAGATCGTCTGAGTCCTCCATTAGACATCCAGTTGGAGACATTCAACTGCACCGCCTTCAGCGTGCGATGGAAGATGCCCCGGCGACATGTTAGCACCATCACAGGATACAAGGTAGTCCCAAATTGTGACGTTGTAGTAAATAATAAAACAGACATGGCAATACAGTATGTATCATTTACATTTCAATATGACTAAGTCACAATCACTGACCTTCATGTCAGTAAGAAAGGTTTATGGCTTAGAAAGATGACTTCAGAAACCAATTTAAAGAGTCTTCTGATATTGACTGACTCACGGCTGAAAATCAAGAAAAAACACAACATATTTAGCTTTGCAATCAGTGGACTAAAAAAAAGACACACCCCTTTATTCATTTTATGTGTTCTCTCTCAAAATGCATTGAAAGGTTTTCAACCTGGAAAACATAAAAAAACACTTATCAGATGTGTCATAAATCAGATTTTTGGACACTGTATGGATGCCCATTTTCCTTTGCAAGCCATTGACGTGTGTGTCCCCCACCTCTTTTTTTCTGCTTTTAAGTGCCTCTCAAACTCACTGTCCAGCAGCATGGCCTTGAGGACCAGATTGATATTTTGACATTTCTGGTTTCTTGATTGAACCCCTTCACCGACAAATATATGCTTTTTCTGAGGCAATATAGCTTGGAAAGATGTGGTCACAAATCTTTATTTAGTGCCTTGTCAATAGACTTTTTTTGCTCCACTCGAGGCAAGCTGTGCTTCGAGCACTAAAGGGGGACTTGCTTTTCTTGGTAGACATAAGACATACATTTAGCAATATACGATGGCAGGTTTGTATTGTAGGTATTGTGTGATGTACCTGACAGACTGCTGAATTGAAAAAAAGTCATTTAAAGAGTCTTTCCTTTCATTTTCAACTTTTAAGCCTGTCCTGTTTAATTTTTAAAATATAGTTTTTTGAATAAGCTTAATACCTTACAAAAACCCTGTTTCCTTCCTTCCCTCCCTCCCTCTCTCCCTCCCTCCCACCTTCTTTCCTTTCTAGTGTTTGTTTTGAGTCAAACATTAACAAAGTGTGGATCAGTATGACAGTGTGTGCTCTGCTTTTGACCATATGTCTACACTAAGAGGATTAGTCAGCTACCTACAGTAGCTTCCCCACGACTCACAGATAAACGTGTGTGTTCATTTGGCCAATCACTTTAGAAGTTCATAAATAATCCTGTTTCCTCATAGTATTTCCTCCCCATGATGTCTTGTTTACAATGTCAAAAGACTTAGAGCTTTAATGAAAGATGTCAAACATGTTATTTATGAATGACTGCCAAATCATCACCGCCATAAACTGGTTTGATTTTTTTGTAAACTACATTTACAGTGAGGCTCTGACACTTTTTTATATAAATTGTTAGACATTTGTTTCTTTTTCTTTGACTGTATATGTGTATGTCTCAGGTCTTCTACACTGAGCTGAAAAATGGCCGTCCATTGGATACATCCTCCATGATGGAGGTACCTCTCAGCTTGGACATGCTGACCACTGTGAGTGCAAACTGATAGTTTTTAACATGTTGCTTTTCTGTCTGTCACTTTCAGATCAGTGGCAAAGACGTATCTATTTATCCTCCAAATTAAACGACCAAATACTTTGTTTTACCATGCGCTCCAGAACGACTCATAGAATCGTTTTCTAACCTGGTGCCCCTATCAGCAGAACAACGTCAATTGTCTGTGTTTTCCAAAACTGTTTAGGCACAAAAACCACTTGGTTAGATTTAAGGAAAGATCATGTTTTGGGATTAAAATGATCAGTTTGTTAAGGTTAGAGAAACATGCAGTGTAGGTTAAACTTACTACTTAAAGTTAGGTGACCTTCCTCATCATGGCTACATTAATAACCACAGTGTTAAGGTTAGGGGATGATTGTAGTTATGTTTTTTTTTGTTTTTTTTAAACTGTCCCAACTCGCAGTTGGAAATGTGACACTTGTAGTTGGAAACAGGAAATGAACAGCAGCCTCCTGTGGCAAAGTCAACTGCTGGGTTTTACCCTCCATCTACCCATCCTTATTCTAATCACTACGGTTGCTAGGTGCCACCTGTCACTCAAACGTAATTATATGTCGCTTTTGCGCAACTGACATTACAACCTATTGCATCGTTTTTCTTGGGAGGACAGTCTTGTCTATTTCCAGTATAACCACCACCAAACTGAAATCTGCTTTTAGTTTCCAATTTGGACAATGAGGGAAATCTCAGGTGTGATAGCCAACAAAATCAGCATACAGCAAGGTATGCTTTAAAAGCAGCATAAGAAAGAAGAAAATAAATAAAAACTAAATATTTAATGTCAAACAGTATGGAGAGATGGACCAATGCATTTTTGGTCCCTGTCTTTTCATTAGATTCGTTAGATTGTTTGACACTAAGAAAAATAATGAGTAAAATTAGACTTATCCTTTAATATTTGGTGACAATGACCATTAAATCCACCATCATCAAATCTTGCTAGATTTTAGAAAATCCTTTCTGCCTTTATACAAAAAGGGTGGTGGTGATGTTTTGAACTTGTTATTAAAGGAATGACTTTGTTGGAAGTCCACTGCACTCAAACATTTATGAATATTTCTGTTCTTATTTTCTCAAAGGGGCAATTTGATGGACAAGCGAGCTTTGTAAGTATCTTCTGGCACTTTTTTTGTGAATTAGACTCTGCTGATGCTCCCTTATCACAGTTGACATTCATGGCTGAATTTGACACACTTTTCCACTCATCTCCGGAGGAAGATTCTGAAAGAATCCCAAATCAGTAATTTAGTCGTCTTTCTCTCTTCCTCCACTTTCTTTCCGTCTTTTTCCTTCCTCTTCTCTACCTCTAATCATTCCCTCTAATGTGTTCTCGCTCTTTTCACCACATCCATCTTTATCTCTACCTCTTCTTCACTTCATGCCCCCTTTAGGATGTGGAGGTTGGTAACCTAAGGGTGAACACTAAGTACAGGGTCAGCGTTGGTGCGTATGGTTGGGCGGGGGAGGGTAGACCCAGTATGCCCAGAGACGTCAGCACTGCCTCACATGGTAAGAATATGTGAGTAGTAGGAATCCATTTTACTGCTGATGCTATTATTCCTACAGTGATATTTGCTTTTATCTGTCTGTTTTAATTTAATTTCTCTCTCTGCCATTAGAAATGTGTATGCCCCCGTCACCCCCTACTCAGCCTGTTGTCATGGCTGTATCTGACACAGAACTGGCGTTGTCATGGCAGCAAGGGGAGAGCGAGGGAAGCGCACCTGTCCTTCACTTCCTGGTGGCTTACATCAGGTCAGTCATAATTGATTAATCAGTTGAAAATAAGACATTGATGAAGCTTTGTGTTTATTAAACCAACCATTTGAGATCTCAGCAGTACAGCTGGTGTCTAGGGATGTGCAGAGAGCCCAGTATTTGTATTTGTATCTATATTCGTTGAGGCAGCAAAATTATTTGTATTTGTATTTGAATAAAAGTCGAAAGAGGCTTAAAAAGCCTGTTTTTGTTTTTATTATGCTTTTAAGTTTAGAAAATTTAAGTGTACAATAAGTGTTCATGAATAAACAACCTAGCAGGTGGATGTGTCTCCCCTTGTTGAGACCTGCTGATAGACGTAACAGCGGAGCAGAGGAGAGAGACTGAGATAGTGATGTAACCTGCAATCTGGTATTTGATATGTTTTGGTTTTTTTTCTTCCCGAAAACAAATAATTAAAAAAAATATTTGTATTAAACAAATATTCATAAAAAAAAAACAAAACACTATTTGTGCTTTGCCAAATAACGTATTACATCACGTCAGTACATACAGATATGTTCTCAGGTATACATTTGAGGACACACACACACACACACACACACACACACACACACACACACACACACACACACATATATATTGTACATATATGTCAGCCACATACAGACACAATCAAACCAACCCATATGGACACTTAGGTGAAGAGCAGTGTGGAGTGGCCACATCATGGAAGGAATGAACAGGCCTCAGTGAAAAGCCTTGTTCTATCACTGGCTCTCTGAGGAAAAAGACAAGACTGATGTGTTTAATTGTCAGTCTGTTCATTCTCTTAAATGATGAATCATTGGTCTTTAGACAAAACTTGATGAAGAGGGCAATTTAGAGAGCTTTTTTTCTCAGAAACCTTGGTGGGTCCGTTATAACAAATACATGTTGTGTGAGCAAGGATCGATCAAACCCAAGTTCTAGTGATGATTCTAGTATTTCGAAAGACACTAAGTATGCAATATATGTGTAATGAATGATACAAGACATGTAGAATTTTATATTGGATGCAATGGGGCAGCCACTAAAATAATGGTATTTGAAAGAAATAGTAAAATCAGCTTTCTTGCCGATAGTTTGATGAGATGTTTAACACCACACTCATGCCTGTATGTGAAATATGAAGCTACAGCCAGCAGGTAATTAGCTCAGTTTAGCACAAAGACTGGGAACAGGGGGAAACAGCTAGCCTGGCTCTGTTCAAAAGTTCAAAAATACGCCTGCCAGCAGTGTTTATTTTAGCATCTGATTTTATATTTAGCTTTAGTCTTTTTGATTTGATTTTTGTTTTTTGGCTTGCATTTCTAATTTTTATGTCCTTTAAGCTTTTCGTGGCAACAGTTGTCACCATTTTTGTTGTATACAATTAACATGGTTAATTAAATAAAGTGTTGTTCTCATCTATGGTGAGGTTAGTGAGTCCACGTCACTCTGTTCTGCAGTAATACAACAGACTGACTCTCCTCAGTATATCCAGTTGTCATTTTGTAACTTTGGCTGTTTGAGCAGAACCGCTCTGTTGTGGTTGCGTTACCACAGTTACCTGTGCTCTCATTTGTTCACTAAAATATTATTTATTGTCTGGGTTCAGCTTGAGAGGAGGAATTAAAAGGTTGGATAACCTAACGATATGGAGGAAGGTTTAGATAGTTGACTGCCGATATCAATCTTGGAACTTACTCATTCCTTTTGACAACAACACTAAAGGTAGCCAACTGAAAATAACATTAATATTACATCCACATCCGCAGAGCATTACTTTAGCTTACCTTTTTATAAATGTTGGCGTGCTGTCTGTATGCTTTCATAGTTTGTCCAGCTGTTTTGTTGCGGCTTCTTGTCTAATTCTCAGTGGATTGTAGGTGAAATTAGTCCATAAATCCAGTTCTTCAAGACTTTGCATTAAACATGGATTAATTCATTTGTCCATTTGTCTATCTTTCACTGAAGTTTTTATTCATTGATGAAAAATGTAATACATTTCGTCATAGTTCTTAGTTTGAAAAATTATTTTTTTATTTTGTTTTAGTCTCGATTTCGTTGTGAAAAAAAGGTTGTCATTGTTTTTCTTGATGAAATTAACACTGTCTATCAGCACTTCCAAAGTTTACAAATTAACATGTGAAATCTCATTTTTTTAAATTTCAAACAAAATATAAAAAGACAATTTGTAGTTTCATAAGGAGTTGTGTGCTGGACCTGTTTCTTGGTGATCAGCAAATGGATGTGGTGACTTACTGTCACCTCTGAGAGGTTGTCAAACTGTGGTTCTGGCATGTTTATTAAACAAAATACTAATGAAGCCTTGTACTAAGAGATAATCAGCTCTAAATTGTTGTTTTTTACAAAACTTTCACAACCAGACCGTGTGCATTCACTCATTGTCACTTAATACAGAAAACAGAATGCTCTTTCACGGTTAATTTCGTGAGCCCTTTGCTGGTCTGTTCAGTGTATTGACTAAAGTTTTGACGTGGGGGTCAGTTGGGACATGAGAAAAGAGGGAATCTTACTCTCAGAATAGTTTTCTCTGTCTAGATTTTACAGTAGCTGGCAGGCTCGCATACAAAGACATACACACACATACAAAGGACCTTCCATGTCTAGACAAGTCTTCAGGCTGCAATGTCAAGGAAGTTGAGGTCAGAAATAATTTTCCAGGAATCATCTGATGATTTGCCAGACACAAAGTCAAAAAGGCAGATTGGGTTGAATAATGCTTGATTACAAAAACAGACATATTGAAAGAAACAAGCAAAGTTTGTAAAGATAAAAAAGGAAACAAACATAAAAAGCAGAATACTGTTGCTCTTGATGGTGCAGAGTGCAACTGAGCAAAGAGATGAAGGCAGACAAACTGTCACTTACTGTGAGAGAGTAGACATGAATCGGTGGCTGTTTTTGCATGCGGGGGCTTTTTCGACACAAAAGAGCCATCTCAGAGGCAAATCTTTCTCCCCTCACATCAAAAGAGGCCCTGCAGAAGAGAGACATTGAGCGGTGTGAAGATGGCTCTATTCAACACATAGTTGTGGCTCCAGACACCCAGAATCTGCACATGACTAGATGGCAGCTCCAGATTGAAGTTGGATATGATAGGCAGAAAAAGTAAAGTTCATGAGTTCATCTTTTACTTTTTGTTTTGCTTCAGTTGCTTTAATTTCTCATTAAAATGGAAAATAATGTTTTGAGACTGAAATAGCTCAATCAGTTGCTTGTTTTGTTTGAAAAGCTTCCAGCATTTTTATCTTTGAAATATTTAACATTACCATCTCTAGTGACTGTACTCTTTGCAATTTGTTATAGACATTTTCATATATATGACGCCTGTATATACATCTGAACTTTGAAACATCATTCAAAGAAAGAACATTTCATCACCCTCAAAGCAATTGCTTGATTTTTACTTGAGAATGTTTTAAGCATCTTTATTTGAACTTTAATTATTATTCATATTATTATGTCTTTCTATGTTTTGTCGTTCACAGGCCAGAAATGGACACGGAGTGGACGTATATTCGTGAGCCCATTGAGACTAACTCCATGGTGCTGAAGGGATTAATACCAGAAACAGAGTACCAGTTTGTTGTCAGGGCAGTCAACGTGCATGGAGTCAGCCCACCCAGCCACATCAACAACCCTGTGCGCACTCTCGGTGAGGCCCAATTTTGATCTCCGAATCAATATGCCAATGCGACAACCAACAAAGTTTAGTTCCAGCTCCATTGTTAGTCTAATTTCTACCACATTTCAAAACAAAGAGAGTTACAATTTAGTTTCAACTCTTCACCCGCACAGATCTTAACTTTTTTTTTTGTGTCACCAAAGTCACCCTCACAATAAAACTTTTACTATGTTTATCCACACTGCAAAAACCTCAACGTTACCGTGGAGACAGTCATGTTTTTCTCCCAACAGTGTGAGGGCATGATAAGTTTTACCAACCGTATTTCAAATTTCGTTAAATTTCAGTATTTACAGAGGACAACAATGCGTAAAGATGACTATCAGCGCTTTATTCTGTCCTGCAGAATGTGTAAACTTTACTCTATCAACACATTTGAGCTTTTTCTACCTGCCAAACTCTTTTTAATGAATTCATATGTCTAACAATCTAAATGAAAATATGAAGCTGATAATTTTTGTTTTGGAGACACTGGAGCATATTTTTGCCATTATTAAGGTGTTGTCACAAGTAATTCCACAACAAATTGATCAAAAATCAACATCTTGCAATGTTTTATGTACTTTTTCCAAATTTTTTTCAATTTGGCAATATTTTCTTTTTTTTTTTGTTAGTCTTTGGTAGAATCACAAATCCTCCTCAACTGATCTTGTAAGAAACACCTCTAAATTAGAAATGAATAGAAAAAACTGAATCAGAAGGTTTTGACACACTAACACAATGTTCTGCCTGACAGTTTGCGTCTCTCAACATTTGCTTGAATGTAGGACAGCACCTGCCAGTGTGTCAGTGGGTTTTTTCTGACTGCAGCCTTGGATGATGCAGATATAGAGTCATTTACTTTATTATTTTTGATGTAGTCAGCTGCTGGTTGTGCGTGGGGGAGGGGGGGGTGGGGGGATGGGGGGAGTTGGGACTGATTGATATTAAAACACACAAACACACACACATACTCACAGGTGTGTGCGAGATACAGTATATACACATACGAACAGCAATAGCAATGTCTTAATGGATCAACGATCATGACATTCAAGCAATTTACCTACAGATTTGTGGACATAATGTTGTGCGTGTGTGTGTGTGTGTGTGTGTGTGTGAATGCAGGGGTATGACAGTAGACTATACATGACTATTAAAATTACACAGCTGTGTAGACACAATCACATTATTCTGAGTTTATTCTGTGACCCACAGATCACTCCGCTGACTCTAGAAAGCCTGCTGCTTCACATACTATGTTAGCTGTCAAACTGTCGTAAACCTGATTGAATTAAGTACCTTAAGTCCTGCAAGACTGGTCAGACAGAGTGCTAGAGAGACAGACAGTGAAAAAGCTAATATAAGAAAGAAGCTGTCCAGAATAAAGTCAATGAAAGTTACATGAGACGCAACAAAATGAGCCGGTTAGAAAGAGATGGAGAGACAGACGGACGGAAAAACGATGAGTTAGAGAAGCGTGGTTTCTCAGCAGGGGATAAAAGCGGGTTATGTCCGAGTCTCATCAGACAGGATTAAGGACGGGATGCCAGACCCCTGCTCTCCCCATCCACACCCCTGATGGATGCACACACACAAATACACACACATACACACACACACAATGCAATGCTGCTTGAGTGAACAGCAGGGATGGGCTTGACTGACTGACATACTTTTCTTGTCGCTCTCTCGGAGACAGTTCTTGTGTGTGTGTGCGTGTGTGTGTGTGTGTGTGTGTGTGTTTATAGTGGTTTTTACACAGGGTGGTATGGATTGAGGGGGATTGTTACACAACAGCAGATTAGTTTGCTGAGGGCTTTTTTGGGCATCCCCCCCCTCCTGTATGCCAGCGCTCAGTATTCAGGATTTAATGTCATTAGGCTGCGCTAATTAGCACTTTAAATCTTGGCATCCATTCAGGCTTAAAAGTCAAGTTTCTATGAGGAATTTGATTACTATAACAGAATACTATCCATATAAGCTGTCTAATATCACTCCACAACTATCAAATATATTTCAATTCTCAAACTCGCTTAACAGCATAGTGAACTTACCAGCATTTGTTACTGTATGATTAGGATTGATGGGGAGGTGGGAGAGCAAGCAGACAAGAGGGAGGGGATGTTGTTATGTAAGCTAAGATTAAGCTTTCCGAAGGTAGAGTGGATGGTATGTTGAAACACTGAAATTGTTGTTCCAAAGGACATTTTGAACATATCAGATAATAGTATCCTCAGTCTAGCAGTATTTTGTTTATTTACACACACAAATATGTATAATGTACTTTGGATTCAAAAGTAAATTCTATATATTATCTTATATTGTCCAACAAATACTGTATCTGTCAAATGTATAACAGCACAATTTAGACTGTACTGTCCAGGGTCTATCTGAACAAGAGTTAGTCAAGTTCTATTCAACTATTTTTATGTGTGAAACTTTCAAAACTTATCAAGGTGCCTGGTCAAATATATACCATATGTTGGTTTCTTTTTTTGCAATGGTAATCGCAATAATAGCTAACCAAGAAGTTTGTCCCATGCTGGGCTCACCGTATTCACTGTCTGGCTTTGTATTTGTGTGTTATGAGCTGCCGCTCTGTATCGAGGAGACACTTTTCAGTACGTGGTGCAGCAGCCTGGGTACAGGCTAACAGGTAGACCCACTGTGTCTGTGTCCTGTGAACATTAGTACATCATCAGTCAAACATGATAACATTCACCATGATCATTCATCAAGGAGGAACAATCATAACCATCGTACAAGACCCACAGAATCTCTCCAGTGAATGGGAAAATAATTTTTGTTGTGGCCATATTCATTTTGCTGTCACTCAAATAAAATGGCATTACACATGATGGTGATACTGCAAATACAACATGGAGGAAAAGTCACAACCTGTACCATTGGTGGTCCTTTTTATTCCAACAGATGCAGTAACTAATTTTAAGAAAACTGTTTTCAATTGTGGAAATTAGTCTGGTCTAGTAGCCAATTGGATGGAAATCCAAAAAGTTAATTTGAAGTTGTTGTCACTCAGTTTTGACACAGCAAATAGTCTGCTGCACTATTGTACAAGAGCAGCCAATTTTTTAGTGAAGTCTATTTTCTCTAAAACTTTCCTCTGGATTCAGATTGTTTTCAGTCCATATAATGTATGATATGAATGACAAATGACAAGCAATTAAAACTGTCACCATTACAATTCATCAAAGCAATGGAAATTTCATTGTACAAAGAAAATATCAAGTAAATGTATTTACAGTATCACTTTCACAGTTTTTTGTATTCTGATTTTGTCAATCTTTGACCAGCATTGAGTTTATTTAACTCTTGATGTGTATTTAATCATTTAACCAACTCAAATCATTTCCCATATCATCTTTTTTTACTGTCATCAATGAATGTAACTTGTAATAACCTTCATCTAACAGTCATCATCGATAATCACAACAGGTGCATCAGAAGTTGGCAGTGGTGATTACGGGCGTTACATCACAGATCTGGGGAGCAAAGACGAGGATGGCTTTGACATTGATGACTCTGATTATGATATCTTCATTGAAGAAGTAAGTTCTTATGTGCATAACATTGCAAATCAAATCAAACAGACAATGTATTTCATATTAGCTTCTTCCTTAACACATTAGTGGGAAAAAAGCAACACCTGTATTAATTTCATCTTGTTTTTTTCTACTTTCTTTATTTTATTCTTAGTTGAAGCCATTCCCAGGTATCAATCAAGACAACAGGAAATCACAGCTCCGTTCACGCTCTGGTCCACCGTCTGGTCAGAACGTTGTTTACCGCATGAACACAATTGCTCCTCCTAACGTTACTGCCCCTTCAGCCTCCTCTACCACCTCGTCCGTCTTTCAAGTCTTCACAGATCTGGTCTTTTCAACCACCTCAGAGCCAAGTAACACACGTGACACCACAACTACTGCCTCCCTTACCACTACAAGGTAAGATGTACCGTAAAAACCTTCTCATGATAGTGATATATTTGTTGTACTGAAGGAATCTATTTTAGAATTAAAAAAGATGTCAGTATTGGAGGCAGTGACGGCCTCTCTCTTATAGGCAAAGTTCAAAATTTACAGGAGGAAAATAAAAAAATATTTCAGCAAAATCACTCTCCCTCTTGCACTTTCATTGCTAGATTGCTGTCTTTTCCACCTTTCTGCTTTCTCCTAAAAGCCACCTACAATTAGATTTTTTCATGCTTTTCCACTTAATTATTTGATAAAGATGGTGTTTGGAGTAGTGAAATGTCACATCAAAAGTTGTTTTTCTGGTTGTGATGTACAGTGTCATTAACTGGATCAAATGTAGAGTGGCCTGACTACTGCTGCCATTACATTTGGGTGAACATTTTGCTTTTGCATGGTTGATTCTTCCCCTAAACCACAGAGGAAAAGAGATATCTCTTAGGAAAAGGGACAATTTAAAAATTCAAATGTGGACAGAAATTAAGTTTTTTTTTCTGATCCATCTCAGCACCACTTTGCCCGCGACCACTCCCACCCCAACTATGTCCCCCTGGAAGGGTGAGGTTCCTCGTGTGTATGACCTCACCTGCGATGATACCGTGTGCCCCCCTGATAGCTTCTGCCTCAGTGACTATGACAGCGGAGGCTCACGCTGCCACTGCAACCTCGGACGAAGAGGGGACACTTGCTCTGAGGGTGAGAGTAGCATACAGTAGTTGGATCTCTGTTTTACCTAATTTTATCTTTGTTTTTGTGTAGAGTTGCAATGAGTAGACAATCAATCAGATGCCAACTATTAAATTAATTGCCAACTATTTTGATAATTGATATTTTGATTCATTCTTTAAGAAAAAAATGTCCAAATTCTCTGATTCAGCTTCTCAAATGTGACTATTTTCTGGTTTATTTAGTCTTCTATGATAGTAAACTGCCCATCTTTGAGTTGTGCGCTGTTAGTCTGGACAAAAGAAGACATTTGAGGATGTCATCTTGGGCTTTGGGAAAAACATTTTAAGTTTTAAAAGTTTGAAACAAACGCAGCTACCATCAAATGGACAATACACGTGTCTTTTGTACGCTTCATGACAGTTTTAGTAAAAGAATTCAGCAACCACCAGTACATTTATAATGTTTTCATCCTTCTTCTGTTCTTCTTCAGTGGTATCGTTGAACTTTCCCAGGTTCTATGGCTACTCCCACATGACCTTTGAACCCTTGAAGAACTCCTACCAGACCTTTCAGATCTCTTTGGAGTTCAAGGTGAGGCGCTGTGTAGTTTTTACCCAACTGAGTTCTGTCTTTTGCAACGGCAGACACGTCTTTCAAACAGTTTGTCTCTTGTGCAGGCAGACTCTGAGGATGGCTTGCTGCTGTACTGCGGTGAGAATGAACATGGACGTGGAGACTTTACCTCTTTGGCCCTGGTACGAGGCAAGCTGCACTACAGGTGAGGAACAGTGACAGAAACTTTGGACGTCCAGGTTTTTTGACAGGAAATAAAGGCAGCATGCCACCAAATTCCAAATACAATATCTATGTTGTTTTTTTAAACACAATGTTAGCTTTCAGCTGGTAAAATAAAACTTATGTAAAAAATATCTTTTTTTAATACCCCTTTAAGAAAGTTTAAGGAGTCACATACAAAAACTGCCAAAAAAAACATCTTATAGGGGTCATAAACATAAAACTGATGGCAGAGGTAACATTTAATTTTGTTTCACTGCATTCAGATCTTAGTTAGAGTTAAAATGAATTTTAACTGACATCTAGGATATTTCTATCTGATTTAAAGTAGCATTTAAAAAATATGGCACTGTGAATATTTTACTAATTCAAAGAAATATTTTAATAAAAAAATACAAAATATACATGTGTGCATGTGATGCAGGTAGGAAAAAGTGTTCTACTAAATTTAAACAGGTTTAGTGAGAGTTTTAAGGGGACGATTTGAATGAAAAAGGTTAAGACTATATATATAACTTCTGCTTTTTACAGCATTATTTTCATAAATTGTTCTGTTTTCCTTCAGGTTTAACTGTGGGACAGGAGCAGCGCAGATCATCAGTGAGAGTCGTATTATTGTTGGTCAGTGGCACACAGTAACCGCCTTCAGAGACGGTATGAGTGGCTGGCTCCGATTGGACAATGACAACCCCATATCTGGTCGTTCACAGGTAACAATAACACAAACAAAAGATCAAATTAAAGGTATTACTATTATTACCCAATATTTTGGTAATATCGGCCCGTACTTCACCTGTTACATGTTATTATGACAAGATGTTTCATCTATAAGACTGTTGGCTTCAGTCAATTCAGGACGCAGATTGGCTTTAAAAGTATTGAAGAGTGTGGTCAGAGTTACTGACGATGAAGTACATTTTTTTCTCTTCACACTTGCTCTTTCAGGGCCAGTACACTAAAATCACTTTCCGTTCCCCGCTGTATGTGGGTGGATCCCCGAGTACTTATTGGCTGGTCAGGGCGACAGGGACAAATCGTGGCTTTGTAGGGTGCATTCAGAGTCTGACCATCAACAACAAGGCTGCAGACATCAGACCCTGGCCTCTGGGCAGAGCTCTGAGTGGCGCTGATATAGGTGAGAAGGCATGTGTGTACGTGTGAGTTTGTGTAATGAGTGTTATTTCTCTTTGGCTGTTGCCGCTGGTATAATGCTCCGGTACTTCTCTCGGGTTTTGGGGCTCAGTCATATAGTTTAGCAGCTTCAGAGTCACTGCTGCTGTGTAAGAAGATCCACGGGTCTCTGTGTGATCCTGAAAAATCAATTTGGACTTCTGGCATTATTACTTGTGATTACGTTTGAGGCCATTTTCTTAATTTGGATGATAACATGTTTATTTATCGCACAACCTAGTGCAATTGACATTTCACTTTATTTAAAATGTAAATGAGAGCTGCAAGGCCTTTTAAAATGTTTATTTAATGTTTATTTGTATGGGGGCAAGTATATAGCATGAACCTATGTCACATACCAGAGCATTTATAGCCTGTGTGCTTTTAAAATACATGAAACTCAACAGTAAAATACTGAAACTACACAAGACTTAACAATACATATGCACACATTACAACAATTATAAATCATCATATGAGGCTTGATTGTTGTAGATGCTGCTTGTGACCAAGAAGTAACACAATAACTTAAATGTGAAAAGATCATGGAGAGCATAAAACTATTTGCAGTACGATATGGTAAACAGTCTCTACTCTCTCTGAGTCTAAATGTGTGTAAGTTTGCTTTTGCAACCTTGCTCACTATTTAAACATGCTTCTCAAATTTTAGGTAGGGATCTAACATCAGGCTGAGATATTTTACTGACATATGGCATACAATGTCACAATGAAAGGGAAACTTACTTTTTTATTAAGCTTTCGCCAATTTAAAGAAGGAAACAGGCATGTATGACAAATTATGGCTTCACAGAGGATTCTGCAAAACATGATTTTCTAAATGCTTTAAACTCAAATTATTAGTGGCAGGAAAAAGAAAAAAATGGGTTGAGAGGAACATAAAATAGCTGTTATTCTTTGATTTAGTACTGTTATTTTGATGCCAAAGATGCAGTCTGGGCTCCAAAATTAAATGATTAGAGATTACATGTCAGTAAGACAGTCAAGTTAACAATTACAATTTATGTGTGTGTTTGTCTGGGGTCTATGTGTATTACTTTTGTATGAGTGTTACCGTACTGTGTCATTTATCATGTTATATGGCTATAAATTCAAAAAGGTGCTCAAGATGGGATGCAACTTGTCAAAAAAAAGATATTTTGTTTTGAATGATTTCTCAGTTCATACTTCTTCATATTTCTTCCCTGCACACTCTACCCGGTATTGGATCGTGTAAACTCATAGACAAAACTAAATCACTGAAATGTATTTGTTGACTAATGCATGTTTTTCCATTTACCTGTATGGATAGCTGAATTTGTCCTAATCAGTGTGTCTTTGCTCCGCTGTGCCAGGTGAGTGCAGCGAGAGTGTGTGCGACCTGGTCAGCTGTGCCAATGGCGGCGTCTGCTTTGCAAACCGCGCTGATGGCTACATCTGCTTGTGTCCACTCGGTTTCAGAGGAGCACTTTGTGAGGAGAGTGAGTCAACACTTTTTTTCTCACGCACATACTCACAAGACACACACCCACACTCGTATTTTGTTTACAAGATGGGTTTTGTACCTCTGTGAGGGTAGAAAGTAAAGCCCTTTTGTAGTTTCTTCTTACTTGATGGCTGTCATAGATTGTCACACAGACCTTTTAAAGGTAATTACTGAACAGTTGAGTGCAATATGGGGGAAAAATGGTTGAGATGAGGATTATTATTTCTTATATAAAGCAAACGGGATTGATTGCATGTCAGACCAGCTTTCAATACAACACTCCACTCTTTTTCTCCTCCCCATGTCCTTTCTCTCCATTTTTGTCTGTTCTCATGAGCTTCTTTTACTTCCCTCTTAATCATCGTAGTGCTAACACCTCTTCTTTCCACTCTCCAACTCCTCAGGTTTCTCACTGTCCTCGCCACTCTTCAATGAGACAGTGTTTTCATATGCTGTCCTCCCGTGGCCTCAGACCTCTCAGAGTTACCTGTCCTTCATGGAGTTCGAGCTGACGTTTCGGCCGTCAATGCCTGACGGGGTGCTGCTGTACAGCGATGATGCAGGCAGCGGAGACTTCCTGGCTATCAACCTGGTGGACAGATATGTAGAGTTCAGATTTGACTGTGGCTCTGGAGGTGCTGTAATAAGGTACTAGACTGATGTGCTCTCTCTCTATTCTCTGTCTCCGTCACTTTCCCATAGCTGTTATATTTTCTAACTAGTACTACTAACATGTTGTATGTGACAACCTGTGCTATAGGAGTGAGGAGCAGATCAGTCTGGACGCATGGCATGAACTGAGGGTGTCTCGCACAGCAAAGAGTGGTATCCTTCAGGTGGACAGCCAGAGGCCGATGGAAGGAATCGCTGAGGTATTTTGCATCTCTGCGTTGCTGCACTGTTGTGATTTTTGGCCACCGGGGGGCAGAAAGACTTCACAACAAACTTGTAGCAGATGATCCCTCATATACATCTTATTAAGTTCTTAGGGCTAATGTGTTAACAGACATTTAACAACAGACTAAAATGTGTTAACAGACATTTGTCTAATTACACATTCAGCAGAATCAAAGCAACATTGGTGTCTCACTGGAGTCACTAGTTGAATGTCCAACATTTACTCATGTTTTAAACTTTGTTTGGTCCTTTAACTCCTGTGTTATAGAGTTTTTATTTACATGTTTTACAGAGAAAACCCTTTATATTCTGTGCTGAATTTGCTATTTTAACATTCCCTTGCTTATTAAACATCTTGTACCAAACAGAACATACAAAGCACAGTTTTTGCAGTGGGTTGCAATAATAAATACAGACAAAATGTCAACTTTTGTTTTTCCATTTACCCAAGAGTATTCTTAGTTTAATGGCTATCTGGTCAAATGTGAATTCTTAAGAAATTCAAGATGAAGCTCACAGGTTTTAGCATGGATTTTGATATGAAACTCCCCTATGAAGACAGAATGGCAGGAATTAACCTCTAACTTCCTTAATGGCAAAACAAATATGATCACATGCATTTATATGAGATAACTAGATTCATGTAGTGAATGGTTGATGTAATTAATCAATATCTCTCTGTTCTATTGACCCTGCAGGGAGCTTTCACTCAGATTAGCTGCAGTTCACCTCTCTATATTGGTGGAGTACCAGAATATGATAAAACCAAGAGGACAGCAGGTGTGATAAAGCCCTTCACTGGAACTATTCAGAAGGTATTTCCGCACACTAACACCTGTATTTTAACATTAATGTGAAGTCATTTGGTGATTATTATTTTGATATTGTTAAGTGAAGATTATTGTTCATGAACTGATTTCAAATCACTCACACTGCATGGCAATAAATACACAGCAAAAAGTTCATTTTTAAGTCATAATACTTTATTCTTTTACATCAGTATATGTCAGTAAACACAAGGCTTATATCGTATCAACAGGCACAAAACTGACAACTATGACAAATGTCAGGTTGACTTTTTATAACCTCTCCTCTTCTTTGTCCTCCCTCTTTTCTCTGTCTGTCTCTTTGCCCTTTGCTCCCCAGTTGATACTCAATGATCGCACCATTCCAATAACAGCTGGCTCCGCTGGAGGGGTCAATGTAGCCAATTCTGCACATCCATGTGTGGAAAGCCCCTGTGCCAATGGAGGGACCTGCAGGCCAAAGTGGGATGGATATGAGTGTGACTGCCCTCTAGGGTACGATGGCAAGCACTGCCAGAAAGGTCTGTTGTACTATGAACTACCGTTTATATGTCGACTACTATCTCTTTGAGGTTATTTTTTTGTTGTAAACAGCATGTAACTAATAATTTTATAAAACAGGCACATTTTTCATGGTTGGTTTGGTGGTTGAGTTTATACAATTGGCAGTACATCCACAGGTTGATGGTGATGCACTGTGAATAGAGAGCATCAGGGATCAAATGATACTTTCAAAGATTATGTTTTATAGATTGATGCTATATGTGCCTTTATGGCTAGGAAGAAGTAAAAGTTTGTTTTTGGCTTGTCTATTTTTTGTAGAGTAACTATAATAACTATAAACTCAGTGGTCTGTGAGTTTAGTAAATACCAAGAGCAGAACTTGGAACTTAATAAAAAAAATCACATAAATTCATGATAACAATGCTTAATGCATGATCTATATTGTTTATGTATAATATATGGCTTTAATGGCATGATCTTTAGCATGACCTTTCCTCCTCTCAGATTAAATGTGTGTTTTCTTTCTCTTATCATGTAAGGTAATATAAAATAATGTACTGGACAACTTAATCCCTTAATCCCATCTATGCCTTCTCTGTTTTAATGCCTTCACTGAGCAGAGTGTGGAAATTACTGTTTGAACAGTAAGTTTTCTTGTATACATTTATATCATAAAGTAGATACTGTTTGCTTAAGAAATACTAACCTGTCATCAATTTTGAAAATGCATACCTCTTTCCTACCTACATTTCCCTTTACTGCGTCATATTTAGTCTTCTAGTTTAGAATAAGCCAGTAGATATACATGTTGATGGTGCCACCTTGTGATGATATGGAGTAAGTGCATTTTTTTTAATCTTCCCAGCTGTGACTGAAGCTATTGAGATCCCACAGTTCACTGGTCGAAGTTACCTGACCTACGACAACAGAGATATTCTCAAAAGGTTGGTATTGGAAGGTGTGTGAAAAAAGGGATTTTTAGTGTCTGTCAGTATCTCCTGTTTGAATATTTAAAGGCCATTTTAATCTTGTCTTATTTTAACCTTAATCTTGACTGTGAATACTAATTCTCTGTATTACATTGACATATATATATATATATATATATATATACACACACAGACATAGGCAGACACACACACTGTGTACATTTTTTACTGAAAAGGAGAGGCAAAGATGGGCCCAGATGTTGTCACCTCAAAATAAAGTGAACCTTCATTTTTAACCTTGCTTGCAGTACTTGGTCAACAGGTAAATGTGTCCTTTTTTTCAGGGTGTCTGGGTCCAGGAACAACCTTTTCATGCGTTTTAAGAGCACAGCCAAGGACGGCTTGTTGCTATGGCGAGGAGATAGTCCAATGAGACCCAACAGTGATTTCCTGTCTATGGGGCTGCAGGATGGTGCACTGATATTCAGGTACTTGTTTGTATGTTTGTGAAAAACATGAAGGATACTTTAACAAAGTTAGTCAGAAAAACTCTAGATGCAGATTTAAGCCCTTTTCTGTGTTCTTCATGCCTCTGACTGCCTGTATTTGCGTACATATATTAAATTCTCTAAATTTTCTGTATTCAACAGCTTTTTCTTGGGGACTTCTGGATCCAGTATAATAAAGAAAAAAAGCTGTTATCAAAGCTTATTCATTCATTCTTATTAAAATATCTGGGTTGTAAAAAAATAGTACAAGTCCTGCTCAGCACGTTTGCTCTTCCCTGTTCTTTTGCCACAACTGGAGCTAGGGAGGAAAGGGCAGATTTAAACAAGAGAAGAAAGTTTAGTGCAAGAGGGGGATGAAGATGATGAAGAGGGATGCTGATTCCCCCAAAGGGCAGGAAGAGCTAAGCAGCCAGGCAGAGCTAAAAAAAGACCTGGAATCTAAGGCATGACTATGACCTGGAAAAAAAGCAGGATTTATCCAGGCGGAAGTATATAAGTATGAACCCGCTGCAACTACAAACCAGTTAAACTCATTGTATGTGTTTCCATCTTGTTGTAGTTATAACCTGGGCAGTGGTGCAGCTAACGTTGTTGTCAACGGGTCCTTTAACGATGGAAAGTGGCACAGAGTCAAAGCTGTGAGGTAAGCACTGACAAATCTCTGTTTTTTGTTTATTTCTGTCAAATAGATATCCACTGCAGTGATTAGAACTCATCTACTTTACTTTCACTTGATTTTACATCTAATACTGTGATGTTAAAGCTGCATCAACTGATCTGTTGTCCACTTGGGGGCAGCAGAACAAGCTGTAAACACAACATTGACATATTATCACTTTAATATAAAGTTGACATGGTGAACATGTTAGCAAGCAGTTGCCTATATACATATCCAGCAGACACAGAGCAACATTAACATTCATTTGGAGTTGTGTTTCTGAAGACCGGACAAATGGAAGTCTTACATTTACTCTTTTTTGGTCTCCATCAAAACATCAAATATCTGGTTCTTTAGCTGCTAAATGCTCCACTATGTTCAGCTAGTCACTGACTTCGTCTGTCTGTGGTTTGGTGTTGAAAACAGCTGCCTGCTACTACTGGAAACAGGGTTGATAAAACTGCTGAGACTGTGAGCTAAAAGTGAGCTAAAAGACACTAAAATGCTCTGCAGAGTAAAGGGAGACTGCAGTCGGGTGATAATTGCCTGTGGTTTTGTTGGTTTGAGAAAAACTGTAAAAGCAAAGTACAGCCTTTGAAAGATTTTTGCAATCATAATACCACCTGTGCACTGTTTCTCAAGTTTAATACGTTTACCACTCATGTCTTCAGGGATGGCCAGTCAGGGAAGTTGACAGTCGATGATTATGGAGCAAAGACAGGCAGGTCACCTGGCAAGATGAGACAACTCAATATCAATGGACCGTTATATGTAGGTAAGTGGAGCTCACAACTCAAATGAACAAAAATGAAGCCAAAAAACAAAAAAAACATTTCTAATTTTTTATTTTTATTGCACTTTCTTTACACCAAAATGAACATTTAAAAATTAAAATTAAATTTTAACTCAGTCATTATTTTATCACATATCATATAAAAAGTGGCTTTTTATGTATGTTTTTTTTGTTTGTTTTTGCAATATTTCCTTTTGTACCTAAGCTATATTTTCAACATTCAACCCTGTTTAACTTTGACTTTAATATTGATGTAATCTTAACTTCAAATACAAATGACACATGAATTTACTGCATTTTAATACAGTATATCATGTGTTGTAAGATATATTAATAAATATTAATATATTTCTTGTAAAAATATGTCTGAAAGACTTTTTGAATCTGTTTTATGCTGCATTTAAACAGAGATAAAATATCTTTAAAATCCTGAAAATTCATGAATTTATATATTTGAGCAGATCAGTGTGAGATTTTCTGAGAAAAACCAATTATGTCACTAATTTTGTTTAAAAACACCTGTTTTGTTGTGTGGTGGAAATGATTATTTCCAGTGAATATTGGAATAAAATGCAAAAAAAAAATATATTATTTAAATAAATTTGGCACAATCAATATCAGGAGGTTTTTCTACACAAAATGGAGTAATAAAGCAGATCAATACACTTCTATAAAAATTTTTTAGATTTTCAAAAATGGATCAAAATGGATCATAGTTGAAGAATTACACATATACTGTATCAAAAAACCATTTAGATGTCTACATATCTATATTCTCTCTCTCTTATGTCTGCTTTCTCTGTATTCTCCCCCTGAAGGTGGCATGAAGGAGATAGCTCTACACACAAACAGGCAGTACATGGGAGGCTTGTTGGGCTGTGTGTCACACTTCACGCTCTCTACTGACTATCACTTGGCACTGGTGGAGGACGCTGCCGACGGCAAGAACATCAACACCTGCTCCAACTAGACTAGTGGTTTCAAGAGCTGGGGGTCTGATTTCAACACAATTTTCAACTGAAGTGAACACCTCGACCGACTGATTTGTCATCTTGAAACTGACCTGCCAGCACCAAACGAGTAACGACTGAAACAATTACATTTCTGTTAAAAGTTGACCATTTCAGAGCTGACACGTATAAGCTCAAACTGGAAAAAAGACTAACATCATTGTTACTTTGAGTAACAAGAACGTTTTTGTTTAAGTGGCTCCTGTGTGAACAGTTTTCAAACCAACTTTCCCCTGCCAAGTTGTAAGATTTATTTTAACAGTAGCAACTTGATGAATTGCTCTGGAAAACAGTTTTGGCCCACAGCAACAGCAAAAATGACCAGAGATCACCAGAGGATTTTACAAAGCACAAGTACTCTGTGAAAGGAGAGAAAAAAGCTTAGCTTTATGGGTAATGAGGGTCTTTGAAAAACCTTTTGAAGGACATTTTTTTCATGGGATGATTCCAATCTTATCTTTATTTTTTTCTACTGCAAATCCTTATTTGATTGCTGGAAGAACCAAGTGATCCGAGGGATCAAGCGTCATCACAAGTTTTTCATGAACCTGACCTAGTGCAGCTAGCAGAGATAAACTTCTTTGTAGAGGATTTTGGTTTGGGGCCCTAGAGGATTTCTGTTCTGTTTTTGTTGTTGTGGCATTTGTATTCTTGTTCGTGATGTGTTTATCAGTTTATCAGTCAGTAGACTACTTTTTTAAAGTCTGATTGATGTCAGGTTTTTTTAAGGGTTGCTAGATCTTGAGGGTGAAGATGTCGGCTGCACACAATATTTGTTTCTTTTTACCTTCTTCTTTTAGTATACATGCTCCTTTATCTAAAACTCTCAAAGTAGTCACATGAAAGTCTGACGTTGACACAGTAAAGCAGCCAAAATCCTGGAGAAATTGTCCATGACAGTCTGTTACTATCATTTGACACAGACCACAATACTGTAGACTTCAAGCCTTTAAGTTTAGTTTCTTTGTAGCTTCTGAATATACAATTTCTCTTTTTTTCAGCATCAATACATGGTTGTCAGTTTATTGCTTTTCCATGCCGAAGCTTTACTCTTAAAGGGATATTCTGCGAATGTTCCATCTACTCTGTATTTAATCAATTATCTTTGGTTATCTTGGTTGTTGTTGCGCTGACAGCAATGTCATAATTAGATAGTTAGTCCATGAGAGGATTCAAAGTTTGAATTCAAAACAAATCCAGAAATAAATCATCACTTATTACATGAGTTTACATCTTCAATTTATTTTAGGAGAATGAAAAACCATTTGTGATCGCCTGTGGCGTTTTTAATAAGTGTGTCAAATCTGAAAAGAATTGCGATTGACATGCATCTGTGCACCATCTGACTGTGTAATGGGAATGGACATGAAGTGAAGCGATCCACAACAGGGTGATCAGATGGGTTGATCATCCACTGTACAAAATGTAGCAGATATTGACTGTATACATCTGATGAAACATGTTTATGTAATAGCTGGTAACAATAGACTGTAGAAGAGTTATTGTAGCGCCTGTGATGTCAGCATAATGTTTCGGAGCCTGAAGTTTAGGTCTACGCTTGCTGCCAATTTCATCAGATAATAAAGGCAGATAATACAAAAAGTCAAGTGTGCAAAGGGCTGATCTGGGTGGGAAGAGCAAGCAGGAACCACCATGGCTGAGTGTGGGCACCCTAAAACATACTACTACTCAAGCCTTAATATCCTCTATAATAATCCCTGGAAAATTAAAATGAGCAATTTATGGTCCTAAGTGAGTGTATCCATGTGTCACCATTTTGTAGATGATGAAAGATTGATTGTTGACAAGTTTGAAAGTACACTTTTTGAGGCTTGAAGTCACTCCCCAAAACATGCCACTGATTTCTTTTTTTTAAATTGACATATAAGAAATGCTCACTGTATTTATAATCTATACACTGCAACAGTTGTCTGTCAAAAATGAGACTCTCCAAATGAATGCTAACCAAATAACCTGCTAATTAAATGACTTGTTAACCAAACTTGTTATGGATGTTAGTGCGCTTGACATTTTTATTTTGGGGAATGGTTGTTTGTCGTTTGATCACAATCTGTTTGTATCCCTGATTACACATTTGTAAGGTAACGTTGCATATTCCGGACGGTATCTGTCTGTCAAGGAATTGAAAAAAAATGTCACAGACTATGCTATTTGATTATAGTATTTTTTTCCCCAAAGAAACAGATTTTACTTTGACCAGAATTGCAACACAACAAGCTGTTCCCGTCTCATACTGTACGGTCACACAGGACAGGCAGGACGTTATGAACCTGCTGTGACTGAGGATTGTTTTATACATAAAGAGCGAGATGGAGGTTACAAAACAGCAAGTCATATCATGTCTTAAGCAGCTGTCCTAACACTAACTTTTTTGCAAGGCCTGGAAGGAAAAACAAGACGAAATTTTTAATAGAATTGAGGTTAAGTCAAGTCATCAGCAAGTGTCATAAAAGTTGACAAAGGAATGATTCTGCTGCAATCAAGCAATGCTAATGAAACCCCCCCCAAAAAAAACAGAAAAAATATATATGTTTACGCAATATACAGTTAAATTGAAAGCTGGTTATTTCACAGCTGACAAACCCACGGTAGCAGCAACAAGAAACCTAAGAATATGTGTTTCTTGACTCCTTATCGGGGCAAATGAGAGACATTAGCTCACCAATGTCTGCTGGTAAAAAAGATTCGAGTAAAAATCACCTGAAAACAAGAAACTAAAAACATCAGCATTGATTGTTCTTAAAACAGCTTTCACACCTGAGACTGTTGTTTATGACCTGTCTCCTACCAACAGTCAACGCTAGTTTCTTTAAACCATGAAGACAAACTTCCCCTAAACTCATTGACTAGTTGTAACTGCTTAAACTTTGTCATAAGCGTAGCAAGGTCACTGGGATTGAAAGGCACTGACAACAGTACCTATTTTGTCATTTTGGTGTAATACACGGGCGCACTGGAACACAATGTTCTGGAGTCACATTTGATTCCAATATTTTTACTTTTGTTGTGTTTCTTTTTAAATCCTGGCATTATTCCCTTTCTGATGGTCTTTTCAATCATGGCTACGAGTTATGACATTACATTTCAGAACACTCCCATTTTGTGACATCCATGTGGCTACAACATTTTTCTATTGTGCTTTGAAAATAGGGCAGTTTGATGCATTTTTGTGAGCTACAATTCAATACAACCAGCCTCCAAGTATTCCACAACAAAGGGAGTTTGTAGACACAAAATGTATTTCATCTGTATTTCAAACACCTTATGTATTAGTGAAAGCAGAAAAACACGATGTACTTTGGGAAATCTGTTGACTTATGTTCTTTTTTAAACTCCTCTTCATTACTATCAGCATTTTTCTTCTAACTTCTTTTATTTTCAGTTACATTTAAAAATGATTACTGCAATATGTTGTCTAAATGCATATTGGCAATCTAACTGTCAAATCCAGATTTTGTAATGTCTATACTGCTCAATTGTGTTTTTTAGATTTAAAAAAGGACATTGTCATGGTTAGATTCAGCACACAGCTCAATCACGTTGATGTAATAACATCACTGATTAAAATTCTCCTTATAATGCAAGCTGCTAATAGCTAGCTAACATCTGGTCTCCCCTTCATGCAGCCCGGGCAATATCACCATGTCTTGGCATCTCTTACCACCTTGTTTGACGTTGCTGGAGCTCAGATGACACCTTGAATCGGTGACTCAGTGTCGCTCAGTGGAATACTGTATTGAATTTCATTCGATTGTTCTGTTCCTGCTGTCACGTATCACCTAAGCGCACGCAAGAGCATGTGCACATATACACAGAAACAGTTCTGTTCTCATCTCCCTCCCGCTGTGTGCTCAATACTACCAGCATCACGATCATGAGCAGTATTACTCCACGCCTGAAACATCAGACTCCAGAGCTTCATATGAACTGAGAGCAGTGTCAACTGATCAACTCTCGCTGTTTCATTTAGATGAAACCATTTAGTCGTATTGAGGTCATCCACATCTTATCACACTTTAAGGTTAAAGGTAACCTCTGAAAAATCTGCCTTAAATCTGCTATTTACAATTTACTCAAGATAACGACTGAGTAACTAATCGGTCACAATTTAATTTGATCTGCTCATATTGTATATTCCTTTTTTATTATTAATGGAGTCATCAGAACAGTTACCTAACTCTAATCCATTGTCTCATTCAGAACATTAATATTGACTTGAATACGGTAACAAATCATATTACATACTGTACGCTGGGAACACATTAACCTCACCCTGAGGCAGCTCCTGTTGCAACTGAAAAGGGTGTATTAACCTAAATTACCATGTTGCAACACGAGCATTGGTTCACAATTTTTCAAGTCTCTTAAAACAACAGTCAGGTGTCCATATGAACAATGAAAGAGGTTTTCCTCACTGTAATCATTCCTCATGTTCATACTGGCTATTAAAAGATCCCCTTCAAATGCACTTTCAATGTAAGTGATGGGGACAAAATCCACAGTGTGTCCGCACAGTCATTCTGTGCAAAATTGCATTTAAAAGTTGATCTAAAGGTTATGTGAGGCTTCAGCAGTCTGAGTCAGTCATATCAAGTGGATATCTGCCACATTTACAGTATTAATAGCATTTCCTCGGACAGTGTTTCCCTGTTGAGCTGTGGTGGAAGTAGAGTATTAAACAGAGGGACTTTGGCACTAAAAAAAGACTGTGACATTGAAAGATATTTACTTGATTTGATTCATTTGGACAGCTGAAGTTTCATATTAGCTCCAGATAAACTTTTAAATACATTTTTCAATTAAATTAAATGAAATTCAGTTCTATTTATTCAATATACCGGTGAAAAATAAATGCATGATACAATGATCTGTACAGAGACAGAAAATGAAAACACAGTTTTCAGTCAAAGACTTGCTCATGTGTCCAAAGTTAGTCTGCTGACTCAGAGACCCTCGAGCTTTGAATTGAGGAGAATGAGGGAAAAGTCACTTGATGTTTGTGCACATTGCGGGAAGAGCTTAACTTATTTTTTCAGTCTTTGCTCACATCAGCTTTAAGGAACTATGTTACCAAACAAGGTGATGTGCTGTTGGATTTATACTCTCCAGGTTACTAACCTGAAAAAACATACTGTTTTTAAAAAGAGGACACTGTTTAGTTCTGCCAAAGAGGGACTTATGTTTATTTAGTTTATTTAGTATTGTTTAATAGTTGCCACTGATTTTTTCTTACTTTGCGCAATCTGAGAAAATGTACACTGTAGATAAGCTCTGTAGCAAATGGGAGAGTGAAGGATGTGTGTCTCAATTTAAGCACATTTTCTTCCTTTTTTGCTGCTCTGGTTTTGCAGCACATCACAATGTCGAGAGTGATTTAATCTCAAATATCCCAACAACTAGAACAAGGCATGACAGATATTTTTTTTTTATATAATATTGCCTTTAAGTTATCCTCCCCTTTCCTGTAGAGACTTCAACTACAAGATATGGATTAATGTGGAGAACAGAACACTCTGTTACAGAACCAGCGTACTATTACAGTGCATGAGAAATGAATTAGTTAGTGTGTGCCCCATTAATGATTCAGGAATCAGATGGAACAATTCATTATCACTCAATGTGGCAAAAAGACAGTCTACGTAAAAAGGATAAGAATATCAGACTCTGCTGCCCCAGTCTGACATAGAGGCCGCAGTGCCTCTTAGAAGACTTTTTAAAGTCATATATCTCTTGGTAAATGATTAAAGAGTACAGTCCATCATCACAGAGGAATGTAAATTTAAACAGGCGAGCGCTACAGAGAACATGTCATAGGATAAGTTATTCTCAGGTAAGTGGATTACCCACAGCACCGAGGTGCCTGGCTGTGTTTAGATTAAAAGCACAGTCTGCTTATGCCTCTTAGTGTCAGGTTCACACTAGTTGTACTTTTAAATAGAAAATAAATAATACATTAAATTTAACAGACACCAGAGAAGCAGTGTGAAATGTTGGATTGAGATGCAGACTTTTTCTCTTTTGTCTGTGAGCATCTGTTTTGTGATATTAATCAAGTGGTGTAATACTTCATTATCGACGTTTAAAGGCTCTAGGAAAAAAAGGTCCACCCCCTTTTTTTTTTAGAATTTATTTTTCCTTGTTTTGTTACCTAACAAATCCTTTTTTTAGAAACAAGAGATTAAACAAGTTTTAAGCACACACGAAGACACAATCAACGGTGATTTACAAATGAGGGACTAATCCTCAAAGCACACAAAGATTACAGCACTAGGCCCTGAATTCAGAAAAAGGGATTTTTTTCTACTAAGAAAACCCTTTCTGACAAGTACTTAATCAGAGACTCTGGAGATGTTTAAGACATAGTGAAATTAGATTTTTAGTGCCATTATTCATGTTGGGAATATGAATTAACAAGGTCTGGCAGGGCAGAATGACTCATGTTGTTATCTATCAACTAGCCCATCATCCCATCGTGATTTCTATTTAAGCTATGCTAATAACAGTATATCTTTAGAGACTACACACAGGCTTAAAAACACAAAAGAAAATAAAAAAACAAAGATTAAGTATATGTGAATTTAAAAAAAAACTATTTTCAAGTCTGGGTCCTCTGAGTCAAACCAGTTTACCTTACTCTGATGACAGAAATTGCTTAAGGTCTGCTCATGTCACTTTGTATTTCCCCCAAAAGTAGTTTGTGGTACCAGTGATGGTGAAAACAACATGAAGCACCTGTTTAAAAAGGCCGGTAATCTTCTCCTCCTCCTCAGATATACTAGACACAGAAGTTTCTCCTCATATTTTTATGCATTTTAGTTTGTTCTCATTGTACTGTACATTCCTGTAAAAGAAAATAAAAAGCTTTTTTTTCCTGGCCTGCTTAAGGATGTATAAGGTAATGTGGGATAATGGACCCAGGAACAGAAGAAAAGTTTAATTCTTTCAAAAACATTATGATTCCTTTTGGCTTAACAGACTGTCTGTGTGTGTGCTGGAGCACAAACACACACACACACACAGACCCAATGACCTCTGACTTAAAGGCATAAGGATGTCAAGGAAACATTGGACAGAACTAAAAGCCCAGCCCTCTCACCACCAGCCACAGGAAGAAAATGGACAGTTTCAGAAATTAACGACTTTGTTTTTCTTTTCAGATATGAACAGACCGCCTCAACCTGGATGGATTATCCTCCCTTCATCTGCTGGCTCACTATCTCTTAGGTCGTAAATTTTGGGAGAAACCACATTCCTTTGAGTCGCTCCCTCTCCTGCTCTCTTTTTTTGTTTATGCTCAATGAGTGTCTGAATTGATCAGAAAATGTGTAAATATATATAGGTGTCTTGACCTGTCTAATCGATGTTAACTTGATGTTAACTCCCATGAACAATTCAATTAGTTTGATATTATGGAAATACAAACTCTGCTTTCAAAATTTAATTATAAGTCACACATATTATTGCATTTGATTTATTTGACATTAACCAATGTAAGTGTGTTATTTAGCTATGTTTAGACTGCTAGGATAATGTTTTCTTAATAGATTTAATTATAGATTAAGAAGTTAATGTATACTGATTATATTCTGTATTTTATTTGGTTAATCAATATTAGAACTTCTAAATGTTTTCTCACTGGTTCTCATGATGTGTCAACGTTGACAACAGAATGAGTGAGTATTCAGTTTGCAAGTGTGTATCGTCTTCAAATATTCTATAGGAATAAAATTGTTCCCCTTTTATTTGAAAGTCAGTTTTTCTCTTCACACTAAGGCGTTATCAATGTGGTCCCTCAAAGTTTTTACCATGACTGAGAGCTGAGAGCTCTGGAAAGAGACTCAACGAAGAAGCAAAACCGCAAAGATGCCTAAGCCACAAGCCAAGTCACACCGTTTGCCATTTAAATATATATATCATTTTCATAATCTCCTATTTTTATTGTGTAGTTAAACTTTTTAAAGACTTTTCCAAGGACTTTTCTGATAGTCCAGAGCACCATGCATCCAACTCTGCAGCCTGCAGCCTGTCACTGAACACACTGAGACTGGGACACCTCCCTGCTGTGTGTGTCTACTACTCAGCCTCAGGTAGTCTAAGACTGGATTCATCCTCCTGAGAAGCAGTGAACCAAAGCTGTTTCACTGAACCTACTGCAACAATCCTCATCTGGCTGTCACTCTTTTTATCCATTCATTCATGTATCCATTCACTCATTCATTTTAATTGTATATATGTACATATGTTTAGTAGTCCCATATTCATCCCTATTCATTAGTGAGTCAATAAATATCTTGATTTATAATCAAGTCATTGTATTTGTATTCCTTTACACCAGAATATGGGGTCCCTGTATTTAGAGTTCATGACTTTCAGATATAAGACTGATTAATTTAATTGAATTATTTTTCCTCCTAACTAATTAATTATTAATTAATTAATTTACGGAGGTGGTGCCCCTATAATTTTATGAGTGCATAATATTAATTTCCAAGTGTAGTGTTATTCCTACAGTAACATGATCAGGACTCCATGCAGGCTTAAATTAGAGGTTAGCACATCAGCACACGATGCAAACTTCTTTCTGAGCTCCTGTTGGTCCAGTTACAGTATAAACCTGCAACATACTTTATATAAGTTTGATAATAAGTTTTAAAAGTTGCTTAATATAGGGAAAACTGGTTTTGAAGGTTTGAGGAAGATATCTGATGATTGCAAACAAGCTCATAGGTTTTGACATCCTGGGAGACCAACTGATGGATGTTCTGGCTATACACGTTATGTCATGACAGTGCTACAGTAATGTGGGAGTCATTGGCAAGCACAGGAAGAATCAGCATATGCTTGTTGCCTGGAAGAAACTTAATTCCTTAAGTCTGTACTAAAAATTGAGTCATGCAAAAAAGTCTTACACATACTATATCTTCTTACTGGAGGTAGCTGCTGGATTAATCTCACTTCTGTGTGGATCAGGAAGGTTGAATACAAATTAAGTTGACATAAGGTTTGGCTCTGTGCTCAGGTTTTGGGGGATTAACTACAGCATGCAGGAAACCTCTTCTCACCTCTGTCTTCACATGCTGGATAGTGTGTATCACTGGGCTCTGAGATTCATTACAAACTGTGGATCTCTTACTCACCATTGTGTATTATACTAAAAAGTTAATTGGCCTGCTTTATGTGCATGCTGCCTCAGGTATTGGTATATTTTTATTTAAAAGGCATTTCTTAGCAAAATTCCTATTTACTTATCTTCTCTTTTAAACTTGAAATATGGAAATTACAGTCTCTGTTCTCAGGACATTTTGCTTGGATTGTTGTTCCCAAAGTCCAAACTGAACTGGGAAAGAAAGCTTTTAGGTTTTCTCCACCTACTGCATGGAGCAATCTACAGACTGATCTTGAACTTCAAAACATAGAACAATTTAAAACTATGGTGAAATCTATTGAGTCCAGGTTTTCTGTGTGCAAATATTTTATCCTATCATTTCTGATCACATTACACAAATGTGGTTTTATATTAATTTATTACTGAAATTATGTGTTGCTGCTATTCTTGGCCAGGCCTCCATCATAAAAGAAATAAATTAAATAAAGGCTAAATAAATAAAATTTAACATGAAGTGCATTTCATGATTTCACAGCAGGCGGCATCAAGAAGAGAAGAGCTACATAATCAAGTTAAAATGTTTTCCCATGATTTATGGTCAAACTAATGTCATGAATAATCCCTGACAGAAATATCCATTAGTAATACTTTGTCCAAGTTTTTCGACTATGGTATAATGGCATACAAAGGGATTTTAAATTTCATAAAAACATACTTTAATTGTACTGTAGTGCTGTATAATGGCTTGTGTTATGGACTATACTTAAGTTGTTATCATGTGATTTTCATAGAGAGTGCTTTCTAACTTCACTTAGACACAATTATTTTGATGCACGAAAAAAACGAATCCAAATATTTTGTTTTGCTGGAGGAAAATTGACATTTGTTCTTCCCTGAAATGCGTGAATAACACGTAGGTATTCTTTTCAAGAAGTCACAAGAGAATTCATGTGAAAAGCACTTTTCATGGTTGGAAAAGCGATCAGTGGAGTAAAGAGTAAAATTAAAATTTTCTGGTTTTGTGACTCAGCAACACTTTTTAAAAGTCCACCTCTTGGCTCAGGCCTGTGTATTGTATTCAGATCGTGTAACACTATAACACTGTAACACTATTTGGATATTTCTGCTGTGCATTAGCTTTTCATTCATTAATTCCCGATGGAGCCGTTGTTGCCTGCTTTCATTATGCTTCAAGTGCTCTGTTTTGTTAGTGGCTATCCCTCTGGTGCTCCCACCGGTGCCTGTGAAGATATGATGCCTCGTCACTCTGGGGTGCTGCCACAGCCTTCACCAGCACCCTACACTCTACTCACCAACATGGAGACGTTTGAGCCAGGCAAGCCAATTACAGGTAAGATGAATTAAGTAAATGACTACTTTTAGAGATAACATAAAGAAAACATCAAGTATTACAATGTATTAATAATCCAGTATACACAAACATGTCCCCAACACAGTAGTAATGTTAAAGGATGAATTCATAAACAAGGACATCTATTTGTTTTATATTTGTGTAAAAGAACAGTTGATGAGAAATGTGTTTTACAATATTTATGGGGTGATTTTTACAGTTGACTTCTCATCTATATGCATCTTTGTGGATAATAATAAAACTTTTTTGTCTTTGATTTTCATTAGTTTCTTCTTTGGTTTAGTAGTGGTAGTATAGTATAAAGATTAAAGCTCAAAGTTTAAAGCTTTGACTGTCATCTTCAAGTCAACTGTGTGTGTGTGTGTGTGTGTGTGTGTGTGTGTGTGTGTCAGAGTCTGTGTGTTCATTTACACTGATATCAATTTCTTTCATCAGTGATGAAATAATATGAAATAAATGTTTGTAGTGAGTGATGAGGATACAAGAGGATGAAATGAAAATATTTTATGGAGGATCAAATAATTCTTATTTTTGTTAAGCAGGTATCATATAACTGTAGACAATAACACTTGTGTCCAACACATGTAAGCAAGTCAAAATTAAAAATCTGTAGTATACAACTGCTTTTTTTATTGTGCTTTCCTGCACAGTGACTATCATTGGACCAGAATACAGAGGTTTGCTGCTGAAAGCTCTGACAGACGGCAGCACTGACGCTCTGGGGAGCTGGAAACTCCCTCCTCCAGACACAAGGTTCCTTGAGGTCCGTCTCACAGCTGCTATCAACAGTTAATGTGTTAGGAGAGGATGTGATGTGCATGTTGTGGACCTAAACTGTCAAACAGCTGCAAACAGACAGAATGTTTAACAGGATATATCACAGATGTTGATGCTAAATATGTGTTGAGAGACATTTTGAACTGCTAAAGTCATCAAAGCAAGCCAGAGTGAGCATTACACTACAAGTGCAATTGTCAACAGTTCCAGATAATAAATGTAGATATTTTATGTTCACAGTGTACAGGGAATCCAGAAGGTGCTATTACTCATGCCAACACCAACCTGAAGGGCAACACCACTGTATACAGCTGGATACCATCCAACTCTAGCCCAAGCCCTGTCTACTTCATGTATGTAAAGCAAAATACTTTTTCATTTGTTTTTACCATCACAAAAACATAAATCTACTTAAAACCAATATTAACCATTGTCTCACAGGATACACAAGTCTATTTTATGGTATCTTCTGTAATAGCAAGCTTTTATGAACACTCAAAACGATATTTCAATGATTCAAAATGTGCTTTTCTTATATTTCTTAGAAACTAGATATTCTGTTATTTGAATGAAACTCAGGTATCTAAACATAAAGCATCACTACAGCATAACTCTGTGATTTTCCAGGGCCACAGTAGCCCAGCAACGCACAGTCTTCTGGGTTAATGTGAGGTCAAGCACTCTGACCAGAGGTAGGTACAGTAGTTTAATCACAAAAGGGTGAATCCAGAATACATTTAGAGAGAGAGAAATGTTTACGATTATTTGTCCTTATCTTCTGTTCCTGCAGGGAAACCAGGAGGTCTCGGTCTGGCTACTGGTGCAAGCACTGGATTGGCTGTTGAAAAGCCTCTGCTTGTCCTTGTGACATGTTTCCTGATGTTACAGATGCTAGGGTGAAAGCAAGCAATGCATTTCCTGCATTCTGTTTGGCTGTGAGCGTGCATTAAAAAAGTCTTTATGTGTATTAAAAAATAATTATATATTTTGTAAACATTTGATCTTGTGTTATATCCATCGTGAATTATTTGATTTAAACATAGAGCCCAGAAATGTTTGAGCACCTAGATAAGTAGAGCATATTAATGTGGGTTCAGAGATATAGACATAAATTATTATCATACCTGAGTTGAGAATGCACTATGCTGTAAAACCATAGCTATGGTGTCTGCTCTCCTCTGTCGTAGTTAATACGTAACAAAACACGTGGACATCAGCAAATGGAAAAAACTGGGGCACATTGCCGTTTAAAGCATTTCAGCACTGTCTGTGAAATAGATTAAAAGTTTCCAAGAATGCATGGTTAGTCATCCCTATGAGTCACAGCAGTGTAGTGATATTTAATACTTTACAGCAGCACAATGATACTGTCTCATTCCCACATTTTACATAACTTACACACAGAATACATGCAAGCTGTGCAGTTATTGTTGATTGTTGATTAATTATGAAGCTTGCTCTGTCTGTTTTTCCACCAGACTCTGATTCCTCTCATATTATATCTCTATTGTATGTCTCTGATGATCATGTTAATCCATCACTTCTCATAATAAAAACACATCAAATTAATTGTGTTCCTTTAATTTCAGAGAGAGAGAGAGAGAGAGGGTGGGGTAGGGGTATAAAGACAGATAATGATAAAAGAGAGAGAGAGAGAGAGAGAGAGAGACAGTCAGGAGATCTAGAGTCCCACAGTGGTGGTTTGTTATTGACTGAAACTCATTCCACTTATCGAAGAGCACGTTATGACCTGCTTTTTCCACCTCGTTGATCTATAACCTAGATTCACTGTATGTTGGTTAACAGAAAGCCTGCAGGCAAAATGTTAAAGAGGCTTAAGACATGCATTACATGTGAGATTTAAAGCTCTCTGCCATATCCATCATTTCCTGCTTGCCTCATATTTCTTTGCTCCACATGTTGCTTCACCTTGTAACATCTGTGCTTGAAACCACAGATTTCTGCTTTTACTAAAGCAGGTTTAGCTCTTAATGTATGTTTAGTGATTTTATTTGCAACCAGTTCAGGGTGACAAAATGCAAATTAACCCACCATCCATTTACTGAAAAAACAAACACACATGTACAACAGCTGGTTTTACACTTTCAAACTTTGAATTAAAAAGAAAAAAAGGGGGGAAATGCAGTTTGTGAATCACAGTGCTCTAAAGTCAAACTAGTTCATTGCTCCTACAAAAGGTAAAAGCATGCCGTGGTGTAGGTGGGAGGTTTCTCCCATGTATTATTCTTTATTTATGTTATTATGTTCAGTGGTCAAAGCATTTGCATGCACTTGCAGCAAGTACAGTAGGTTATTTTTTATCTGCTTGTTACTGAGGATTATTTTTTCAGTTTGTTTGGTTTGTTCTGTTTTGTGCTGGTGCAGTAATCTTTAAATAAGTATTTCTTAAGATTGCAGGATAACATGCTTTTCTCCCATGAACTACTACACTTCTACAAAAATCTGGCACATTCATCACAATATTTTAAACTCTCAGTTGATTAAGTATACATGTTTTAAGTGGGATAAAAAATGAGCCAGTAATCATTGCTAAATAAGACTCTTCGGGGCAACAGACTCCTGACAATCATTGTGCTGTGGTCAGGCTTTTTTTATGTTCATGATGCTCCGTGCAGTACCCATCACTCTATCCCCCTATGTGGTAAAGTATTGATCTCCAACTGACTCATGGCTCTGAGGACAAAGTCCTGGTCACAGGGCCAACACCACTCAATAATAATTAGTCTCTTTCCACTGTAGGCCAAAAGCCATGCTGTAGCTTTAAACAGGGGATTCACACTCGGGACTTAAGCACCAGTTCTACCAGCTGGTTCAATAGTAATTGACTCATTGACATGTGGAATACTGACCTCCATTGTCCATGTCGTACTCTATGAATCCCACACCACTGATGTGTTTTTCCATCAAGACAAGGTCATTTAACCAGATGGTAGGCGTGAGACACAGGGAAGCTACAGATAGTTAGCACTCTAAAGATCAGAGACATAGTTATAACCTGAAAAACTACTGGGTAAAGGAAAAACCTCGGAAAACTATCACCTCCATTAATAAATACACACCACACTGTATTCCAGAAAATTAATATCAACTTGCAAGCAGGAAATTTGACAGTTGCAGAGGTGAAATGATCATTTTTATAGGATGCTCTATGTTTTATGTAATAAACTTTATTTTAAGTAGATTAGACTTTTGTTAAGCATATATCATCACACGGGCAGTGATATAAGGACAAAACAATTTTAAGATTGTTTTTGTGTTGCTTAGAAGATGTGAAACAGCCAGGTCTGTTACTGTAGGTCTCCAATTGTTTCCACAGGAGAAAAAAAAACAGCTTTCAGCTATTTTTCTGTTTTTTGAATAGTTTGCTAGAGAACCTGAAATTCTCCTGAAATATAGATTAATTAAAAAGGAGGCCTAATAACATTTCTCCTTTGTTGTTTCTTGTTCTCTATGCATCTTTTTATGACATAGAATTTACTGGATTAGTTCATGCAGGTAAAGTAACCCAAATTCTCATGTGTATGAATCTTCTTTGCAAGTAAAATGTGACATGTGCTAGAAAGACACTACATTCAACATTCTGTATACAGTATATGTCTGCTTTTGATTTATTCAGTTGCATAGTACAGCAAGAGCTCAAATTAAGTTTTTCTTTTAGTATTTTTTTTGTCTTTTTTTTTATTTGAATGTACAGCATTTTTCTACCACTGCCTGCTCGCATCTGAGAGAGCTGCCATCTTGCATAGATGACTTGCTTCTTTCATGTTTCTCTAATCCCTCTCCAACTCCAGCTTGTTGCACAGACTGTATTAACATGACATGCAACCTTGTAGTCACAGTCGATGTAAAGTGAATCAACATCTATATAATAAAAACAGCTATTAGTTAAGTGTTTTGTTTTGCCAGTTCACAATCTACATTATATTTTAGGTAATTTTTTGCTTTATTGCGCTTCCACAGAAGGCCCCAACTTTTAGCACATTTCACAATGTGTGTCGACAACTGTCATAATCAGCATATTTACTCCCTGTTCATCAGAAATGTTTGCGATAAGTAATGTGTTCTCATAGCTATTCTATGTGTAAAATGCTATAAATGCAATTTGCAAAGGTCAGACATCATAAAATCATAAACATCAAACTGGCTCTTTGTGTAGCAATAAATGTCCTGTTGTATATTTTCCTGCTGTGCTGACATGTAAACATAAACATTACAACTGTGATTAGGTCATCAAGGCCAGCAGAACCCTGTAATCCCTGGAAACATCTGCCCATGTGTGCTGTGTGGTATTGTGCACATATACATATTCACGAGGACACATGCATACATATGTGGACATACATACATGTATGCAGGCAGACATACACACACACACACACACACACACACACACACACACACCACACACCCACACACACACACACACACACACATACACACACACAGAGTTGACACATAGTATCATATTCGCTCTTATTCCAGGCGGATCAAACACTGATCCACATGCATGCACAGTGTGCAGATTAAGGCTATCCCTTGCTGTAGGGGCTTAGTTGACATCTCTGTCTAAGCTCTGCATTCTTCACCTCCCTCTATTCCCTTCATCTTCTTTTATCAACATGTCCAGCACCATAAAAAGCAATGACCAGCAGATGTGGCATGTTGGACTCCTCCAACCTACAGTATGTCCCGCTGGCAGTCATGAGAATATCATTCAGAACAAGGCTTTAGCTTGTCCCCACGTGCTCCCCTAAAATGACATTTACCATTATCACCACTTTTAATTAAAGTCTCCTTATTGCAGACCGTTTGCACACATCTCAGACACACATTGTGCATCCTTAAACCAAATGATTTGCCTTAATTACTATAAATTGATTGTTTCACAGATCTCTGTTGTTACAGTGTAAATTGTAATGTTTTAAAATTACTATACGTATACATTTCACCCTATGTCTGCACATGTTTATCTGTTTTATATAGTCTTTACAGTTGGTCCACATATTAGATAACAACCTCGTTGTGATGCTTTTATCTTACAGTATTTCTTAATTTCTATAAAACTTGGATGTACTGAGCACCCCTATATGATGACTCCATTACAGTATTTTTTCTTTGGGGTTCATTTAAACATCATTCTGAGGCTGGGGAGTGCATTTTAGATATATAGCAGAGAGGATGAAAATTTTCTGTATCTACAGATGAAAGGAAGGGTATGCTATGTTGGAGAAGTCCTGAATTGTGGACTATGAAGTGTGCAATGCAAGTCAGAGCTGTGGTGAGGCTGGAGTTGGAAGTGGGAAGACCAATTAATTTCCTGGCTCCATGAGGGATCTTATATAGTCTGTGCATGCTGTGAGCACAATGATGTCACAGCAGAATGTGCACCATTTGAACAGAACATGAATGTCTTTGTGCAGCATGCATCAGTGCTTGCATGCATGCAGGAGGTTTCACAGACTGGTCAGCTTGTCAATGACTGCTGTAAAGAGCCGTTGACTGGGAGGAATCAATAGACGTACATTGTGTGTTCATCCTTTGTATGCAAAGTCTAATGCACGTCTGAGCTAAAATGGCTGTTGATACTGGTAGTGCTAGTGAACATCATGTCTGTTATGTAAGAATCTGGTAGTTAAAGGGTTAGAGCTCAGAGCTGGGCCGTATTGCATGAAGGGTGGGTAGGAGTGAGAGAGAGAGAGAGGAGAGAGAGTGAGTGCGTTTGAGCAGAAAAGAGAAAGAGTGAGGAAGAGAGAGAGAGGGTATGACAAAGGGGCAGAGTAGAGACCGCAACCCATAGCAACATGGGACAGTGAGGGAGAGACACATTGAGAGAGAGAGAGAGACGAGAGGTTAGGACTTGCTAGTTGGCAAGATAATCAGAGGCAGGCCACTGATTCAGAGCTTGGTGCACAGCTGGTGTGACGGGAGAAGAAGCTGCAGGCTAACACTGAGTGGACAGACAGTGACAATGTGCAATGAATGTGCAGCAAAGTGCCTGCATGGTGGCAATTAATGTACTGGAGAATATTATCAGCTGAATAACTCATGTATCAAAGAGGAAACATTTTGAGATTGCTGGTGGAAGACAAGTTCTGAACTGCAGACCAGAGCGGAACAACATGGATATCGCTTCTAAACTTCATTTGGAGACGTGCTCAGCTGTGGACTTCATCTGGTATTTTCTAACAGTCAAAGAAATAACAAAGGAATAAAAGAGAGAATATATTTTTTCATGTTTTAGATCTTATTGTTAATTTTTTTTCTGAAAAACTTAACATTAATAACTTGGTAACATTTTGTAAGTACTTCATATGGACTTGATTGGATTTGACATTTCACATCTCACCTCTACTACAAATTGGAAATCAAATTGTCCTTCCTAATTAGAACAAAGTACTAGATGGATGAATTATGATGGGAAGGACTGTTGAAAACAGTCAAATGAATCTTGATCAATTTAGACCTTAATGTAGCACAATTTGTGGAAGATTCTGTACGGCTTCATTGCATTGACTTTCTGCAAATGATACAACTATGGAGGCCCGACAGAAGCAAAAAGAAGTGGATTACAAACTGGTGAACCTGCATCCTGCCAGGTTGACAGTCCTGATGAGGTGTTTGAACCATGTGGTCCACTGAGAGCATGGAGCCAGAGAAAGCTCACACCCAGAGCAGCTTCTTCAACAAGGTGGATGTGCCTGACCATGCTCACTATATTGTCGCAATATTCGTCTTTGTCATCGGGACGCTGGGCGTCACTGGCAACGCCCTGGTTATGTTTGCCTTCTATAGGTGAGTGTGTGTCTTCATGTGTTCATGTCCTTTTCAGTGGATTCACCCTGAATTCACTGTATTAGCCCTCACTATATTTCAAGCAGGTCTCTCCTTTAATCAAAGCCCTGAGAAGATGTTATACTCACAGAGATGTTCTGATCTGGCAGTGAGAGCTAGACAGATGGAAAAACAGATAGCAAGACTAAGTTGTGTGTGTGTGTGTGTGTGTGTGAGGGTGGGACATAATACCTCTGCCAAATACAATCTGCATGCAGGTTAAGAGGTTTAAACTCACTTAAATTCACTGCAGAGTGAGGGTCAGTGTTTGTCATGTCTTTTACTCTCCAGAGGATCAAGAGGTTTCCAAAAAACTGGTGATTATCAGTAAAATAATCTTTGCATCTTAGTGTCCTGGTTGTAGTTGCATGGCAACAAAGTGGAATTTAGTGTTCATAGGAGCAAAATCTGTCCAAAATGAAGCAAAATGAAGAGGTTTCACTTTGAATTTGAATGAACTTTCCCTTCTTTTTTTATGATGCAAATATTCTTCTGTACAGCAGGTGCAATGCCATGAGGGATATGAAATCACAAATGAGGCCCTAACATGGGTATTTTTTTTCACTTTTACCCAAATGGATTTTGGTTTTCACTCTGGAGCTGATGGTCTGTTTTTGTTACCATGTTAGTGGTTTACGCCCTTGAGAACATAATGTACAGTAATGGTAACACCTCTGTCTTGCAAGGAGCCACTAAACTTCTCTGTTGTAGCTAGCACAGTATTGTATGGTGTTATATCATGAATAGAACATAATGAGATATAAATTATATACAATATAAGCATGAACAACTGAAACAGTTAATATAGCTACGTAAAGTATTATACATTTCTCCATAGATCAAGTGTACCATGAAATCCAAATCAATCAAGAAATTCACACAATTAATGTTGTATCATATGCAACAGGTACTTGTGTATTATCAAATATGAAGGACTTTTTCTTATATTGCATGTCATTCTGAAAAATGTGGGTCTTTTTAAATTGTAAACTTTCTGTAAGAAGTCAAGGAGGGAGTATGTGTGTTATGCGTTGTATAATTTGGACTACTATTGACCTTACTGTGTTACTGACGTTAACTGATTCACAGAACAGAAACTGGGTCAGAGATGGAAAGTGTGTGTATGTGTGTGTCTGTTTTCTGGGGATTGTCGGGAGCTTTTACACTCCATCTGCCCATCACAGTAGATGGATTAGATGGGTTCTCCATTGTGTTGCACTGATAATTTGTGTTTACTGAATCAGAAATGTACATGATGTTATGGGTTCCAAGAAAATCCATTCACTCTCTCTGACAGAGAGAGGGAGACACACACAGAGAGGGAGGGATGGAGATAATTGTCTTTCAAGTGGAATGTCACTCGATATGATGAATTTCTAGGAATTAAGGGAACGCTGAAGTAATACATGCACGCACAGACACTTACATACACATAGATACACCAGTAGTCAGGCCTGGATTAACACAGTGTGGTGCCCTAGGCAGTTGTTCTTTAAACTTTTTCACATCAAGGACCCCTAAACTGATACAAATTAGACCACGGACCCGCATTTGATAAGATTTTTGCTTTTAGATGTTTTATTACAGACATGGTATGAAACCCATGGCCATAATAGTGAAAATAAATTATACCATTTTTTGCTCGGGATTCCCTGGAAACACCCTCCAGGACCCCTGCGGGTCCCCAGACCCACTTTTAGAACCACTGCCCTAGGGTGACCACACTTAAAGTGTCCCCCTCCTCCCACTTTACACATAAAAAGTAAATTGACTATGGCTATAAAGACCAAAGACTTACAGGAACTTATTGCTGAAGTACAGGCTCAACACACATGCAACAGGAAAATGTAAGACACAACCAAAAAACCTGACACCATAGATAGACATGGGTCTACAAATGCCTAACTAGCCCTTACGCTGATGCTCAAATCTCAATGCAACTCACATCCCAATGCAACATGTCATGCTAAAAATCATTACACACATATGTCAAATGAGGCTAGCCCAATAAAAAATAATAATTGCAAGCAACCATTTCAACAGCTGAATGATCACAGCGCACCAGGTAAAGTGATGTGAAGGTATAAGGAATAGCACATAGACACAATGTATTGCACTGCGTAAGCTATTAGAAATAATGGTTGTTTGTTGTTCTGTTGTTTCAGAAACAGAAATTAAAGGAATGAAAACAGAATAATGATTTGATTTTCATTTCCCACGAACAGAAAGACAATTTTTATTTTCCTGGTCAGAAACAGCAGATAGAACATTTATAAAGGACTTGATTTTCCTTCTCGTCTTTATAAAACAGAAAATATAATTGTTAACCCATGTATTAACCGTAGCACTCAGGAATATGAAGATGTACTTGTTCCACACAGCAGGGTAGATTAGTAAAACCGTCTTTGAACATATTTTCTATCAGCAATAAAGTGTATCTACTGTTACTACTGAAATAAACAGCGCTCCCCTGCTCCCTCTCTGCCTAGCCGCATTCAGACCAAATCTGGCAGTGTGTGAAAAACTTCAGCCCTCCCATTCCTATCCCTTCAGATAAGTCCGTAAATGCATTAATCTGTAGTGTATTTCATTGTCTCACTGGTACCTCAAACAACAGGCACCACCACAGACCCCTGCACCGTTTTATTCTCATTATTTATATTCTTATTAATAAGAATAATAATAAATAAAAAGTAAATCAAGTGATTTATGGGCTAAATATTGTATTTGCTGTTACTGACCACCAAAATGAAAAATGCCTTCTATTTATGTTTTTCTTTTTTTTTCACATTGGTGCCCTCCAGCACAGCAAATTGGCCCCTGGGCACTCATGCCATATATATATATATATATATATATATATATATATATATACAGTATATATATATACACACACGCACGCACACACATGTTCAAAAACAGAGTACACACTTACTCACAGACATTTTATTCTATTGTGTTCAATCAGGGTCAGGGAGCAACCAATTTTAATTCAGGAGACACAGACACGGAATTTAATCAATAAAAATCTGTGGAGGCAGACAGCAGGTCAATATAGTGCTTAATCAAGCTGGTATGAGTACAGGTTCACACAGAGTTGACCAGTTCAATATAGAGCTTATGTCTGATTAATGCTGACAACAAAACAGTGTGTGTACATCAATGAATGCATTTAAACAACTGAGAGGGACAAGTGTGACTAAACTTGTGACTCATGACTTTTTACCCTTTCCTCTAAAAAGGATAATGAAAAATGCCTTGCAGTGGTTTAATTGGAAAACTTATAAAATAGCAGATGGAACATTCCTTCTGGTTAGCTGTGCTGAACATATTAGTACAGCTTGCACGTGTGATGTGCAATGACCTAACATCAGTCCTGAGGAAGTCCTGTGAGAACATTTTTGAAATACTTGGAAAACACTTGAAGCACACACAGTTGGCATTTTAGATGATGAAAAGCACAGTGGCAGAAAGTCACCAACAGAAAAGAAAACAAAGGGCCTATAGCCCAGATCGCTCTTTAACATCATGATGATGTTAAAGTGCCCCTTGTGAAAAGTCCCCTGATATAACTTCTGTTATGATTTGGCAGCATATAAATAACATTTGAAAAAAAGAAATAAATCTGTGGTCCATTTCAAATTTGCAAATCCAAATTTCCAAATTTGAAATGGACCACAGATTTTTTTTTTTTTTTGTTAAGACGAGATATGCCTTAAAACATGTTCATTAACTTGACATTCTCGAGTGTATTTATTTATTTATTGGTTGTACTCTAAGCCATACAGAAGCTTAAACTGACAATCGCAATAATCACAACATGCCAATACAAGTGTTATTTATATTACATTACCAACAGTACTAACAAACCTCTAATCAGCAAACTGATTATTACAACTAAACTTTCTCTGAAAAATACAAATCAAAACTGTGTATACTGATCATAAAACTTTCCTGTGCATGTGTGTTTGTGTGTGTGTGTGTGTGTGTGTGTGTGTGTGTGTGTGTGTGTGTGTGTAGTAACAAGAAGCTTCGTAACCTGCCTAACTACTTCATCATGAACCTGGCGGTAAGCGACTTCCTAATGGCCTTCACGCAGTCCCCCATCTTCTTCATCAACTGCCTCTACAAGGAATGGGTGTTTGGAGAGATGGGTAACTCTCTTCTTTCTTTTCTATTACAAAACATTCCACTCAATGAATAAAAGTTTTGTAAAACACACTTTCTCATTCAAGTGTGTCTAAACTTTTGACTGGTACTGTATTTGTACGTCTTCCCTCCCTCTAGGCTGTAAGATGTATGCGTTCTGCGGCGCCTTGTTTGGCATCGCCTCCATGATAAATCTACTGGCCATCTCTATTGATCGCTACCTGGTTATCACCAAGCCGCTGCAAGCCATGCACATGAGCTCCAAAAGAAGAACCACGTTGGCCATCGTCATGGTCTGGCTTTACTCTTTGGCTTGGAGTCTGGCTCCTCTCGTTGGCTGGAGTGAGTTTCCCTCAACCAGGAAGTTATTTACATTTCAGTCAGACATTTCTTCTACGTCACTTGACAGGGAACTCAAGCTTATTAACATATGCACTTCATGTGTTGTATGAGAGTAAGTGTAGAAAAACTGATGCAGTGTTTAATGTGACTAATCTTCATTCATCCACATACAGTGACACAGTTGACACGTGATCTTAATCCACACAGACATCACATCGAATGATATCAAATCAACTAAACATGCTGTACCATTCATAATTTAACAGATTTCATACTTCCTGTTACTTCTAGGCTCTTATATCCCTGAGGGCTTGATGACATCGTGTACGTGGGATTATGTCACATACACACTGGCCAACAGGAGCTACACGATGATGCTGTGCTGTTTTGTTTTCTTTATACCACTGGGAATCATCTTCTACTGCTATGTCTTCATGTTTCTGGCTATAAGGAAGACTAGCAGGTGGGTGTATGTGTATAGTATTTCGGGCTTGTGTGAGTAAATGAGACAGCAATTAAAATATATTAATTTAGAGAGAAAGAATCCATGACTACCACTGTTACAAAATCCACTAATTGTATATATATATTTCAGCTAAGATCATTTATTTCATGAGTACAGATTTGTTTTATTGTAAATAGTACCTAAACTGTCCAGGTTTACATTAACAACATTAAAGGTTCTATATGTAAGAAAAAAAAGGTGCAATCTGAGTAGAAACACTGTGCAGATATTAGCTGTCCAGCTAATGACACATCTAGCTGCCTCCGTCAGTAACACCACTACACATTTCACAACAAAACACCCCCACAATGACAAGTCGCCCACTCCTGAGCACAAACACTGACTGGGAGTGAGAGATGCTTTGCAGAAGCACGGTGCAAAAGACAGAGATCTTTTATGTTATTATGAGAAGGGTAAGCGAGGAAAAAGACATCACCTCATCTCACATCAGTCTCACGCTGCTGCTCGCTGCAAGTGTGAGCAACACAATGCTGATTGCAGCTCACTTAACGGCCAATGGTGTCATTAATGAGAAGGTATTTCTGATTCTTACATATAGAACCTTTAATAATTTTTAGGATCTAGCTCCTCCTTTAACCAACTGCTCACTCCATCCTCTTCCATCTATAGGGAGGTAGAACAGCTGGGAGCTCAGGTGAGGAAATCCACCCTGATCCAGCAGAGGTCCATCAGGAGTGAGTGGAAGTTGGCGAAGATCGCCTTTGTTGTCATTGTGGTTTATGTTCTCTCCTGGTCACCATACGCCTGTGTCACACTGATTTCCTGGGCTGGGTAAGACTTAATTTATTGTATGAATGAAAATGTTAATGCTGTGATGGTTTTATGTTTCTGTAAATTTTGGATTTGTTGATAATTATTGATGAAGTAATAGTATGGACAACGTAACCAGTGTGTGCTCAATATTTCATATTGCTTTAACCAATTACATATTTAATTTGTAGAGGGATAACTGAAAGAAACATAGTGACAATGACAAAACAGAAGCAATTAACAATGCCCACAGCAAACAGACAAAAGCCCCGCCAGACGAAATTACCATCTTTGTCAGGCTGAAAAGTCTTAACAGTCATCCTAAAAACTCGCTGCTCAAGGGAGATGAAAGACACTTCACTTGACTTCACCACATGTGACTTTGAGGTCACACACCACATTTTTTTGCCTCTCACTTCATTTCAGCACAGACTTACATGCTGTACCTGCTGCTAGTGCCAGAGATATTCTTCATGCACAATGTAGTATGCTCTATGTGTTAACATACCAAACATGTTGAAACTTAATATAGAAGGCATACAGTCTTTGCAGGTTTAAAGGCACATTATCCTCAGTTTAAAGTGGATTTCCAAATTGCCACTGGGGTCCTAATTATAATGGCATATACATTTTTTAAACAAATATAACTATGACTTTCTTAGCGCCAGATGTATTATCAATAAGGAACAAACTGTTTGACAGAACTGTGTTAGAGCTGACTGAATTTCATGTTGTACTACGGATAAAATAAAATAATGTTCTCTTCCATCTTTCCATTATTAATATCTGTGATTTCTTCATGCAAGCAATCACAAACTAAACCATAGCATAAATTCGTCTAATTTATCTTTGCTTCATTGTATTCAGTTGCATCATCTCACAATGCACAATACTGCATTACAGCAAGGCAAAATCTAATCTTATCACCCTGTCTCCTTATTTAAAAAATGTATCTATGCATCAAATATTCATTGTGTATCAAGAATCAAATCCAGCTCATTTGGAAACATCGATGAAACCCACATGCGGCTGACACAGGGGGCATGGCAGTAATACTTCCATGTGATTGCCACTCTGATGTAGAGTATGCATTGTGTACTTTAGGTAAAAATCTACCAATAATGGTGTGAAATGTGTCATTATATAACCCTGTGTCAGCTAGAGGCAGAAGTGTCCCTAGATGAATGACATACAGCAGACGGTGAAATTGCTCATATGCCAACCCCCCCCAATTCACAAACACAAACACACACACACACACACACACACACACACACACACACACACACACACACACACACACACACACACACAAAAGCACACCCGAACCACCCCTCTGTGGCAGCTGGCACATTTTGGCTAATCCCTGACCCAATATAGCCCTTCACTATGTTACAAAATATAGAGAGATAAAGGGACTTTGAGTTGTGATGGGCTTTTTGTGTTGTCACGCTACAAACAGAAAAGACTACAAGATTGAAGATCATTTTTTTCAAACTGCAATGGAAAAAGGTTTATCCATTTGATCTGACTTTTCTGTCCCATCCAGGCATGCAAACATCCTGTCGCCATACTCCAAGGCTGTCCCTGCCATTATCGCAAAAGCCTCCACCATCTACAATCCTTTCATCTATGCTATCATACACAACAAATACAGGTAAATGAATGATGAATCAGTGCAGTTGTGTTTCTTTCTTAATTCTCTTTTGTATTGTAAATAAATTAATTTTGGGTTGTTGTTTTTTTTTTACAAACTTTAACAAACTACAGTTGTATGTGTAAATTTCAAAATAATCTGAGCCTATCAATATTTTTCCATTATTCTGTACTCATTAGGATGACTCTGGCAGAGAAGGTTCCTTGCTTGTGGTTTCTGTCTCCCACTCCTCGAAAGGAATGTATCTCCTCCTCCATCAGTGAGTCCTCTTTCAGGGACTCCATCATCAGTAGACAGTCCATTGCATCAAGGACTCACTTTATTAACACTTCCTGCAAGTCCACTGACATGGTAAGTGGAGATTTATTCCCCCCAACTCAAAGTTTCCCATTACAATTAATATTTAAAGCTAAATCCAAGACAATCCAGAAGATGTGCATAAAATCTCTAAGACATAGCACACAATCTTCTATCCATTTAGCTATTACGACTTAATCATTGTTATTTTTTGCAACATAGTTGCAGGAGGAAATTATTTCAAAAATTTCTTTGAGCTATGTTGGACAACATGTGTAACATACAGTAGAAATGAATCTTCTAAAACTTGACTAACACCCTCTTATACATCTATGAAAAAGATCATCACTCTGTGGCTTTAGTTTCTTAAGCATTTTGAGTTTTACTCTCAGAGGAATGTGTTTATGTTCATGTTTTTAGTTAATTATAGCAAAGTTAAACAGTTACATTTTCATCTGAGGTGACTAATCTCTAATTATTCAGATCCTCAGACTAGTTGTTCTCTCCTGCAGGTATTGAGGGATGTAGAGATGGAGCATTTGGGCAGGAAGTCTGGTGATTCCTTCAGAAGCATGTCATCATACAATCACTCTCGCAGAAGCAAGTCCGGTAGGAAACATTTAGAGCGGAAGACCACAAAGACCCATGCAGCAGAGAAGGTGAGAAAACAAACACAACATAAAAAAGTGTGAAATCAGCTCACAAGTGTTTTGCATAATTGCTGTATTTTTTTGTACCATGTGTGCTTATGTGTTTGAATGGACCCTGCATGCATTCATGTATCATGCATTCACATTTTGCAAATCATGTTCTTATGCATGTGTATTTGTGTTTGTATGTCTTTTGTTTTTGTTTTATTTGTGTTGTTTTTTTAATGCCAGCATCCATCTACCATGAGAGATTCATCCAGCAACTGTGACCATGAACTGGTTTCCAGCTCTCTCACCATCGCCACTGTCCCCCTACTAGTTCTTACCAGGAGGCGGAGCCAGAGTCTGACCAATGAGCCCTCAGACACTGGGCAGGAGAAAGGCAGCATCAGAGATAGGCTGCGCAGCCACAAGAGCAACTCTGTCGATTCCATTAATTTTGGAAGAGTCCCATCCGCTGATCCAATGTCACCTCAGGGTGTCCCACGCATAATTGTCATCAGTCCGACATCTGAAAGCAGCCTCATCAAACATGACAGTGTCTGCCTGGAGGACAGTGCTGAAGCAATGGAGAACAATGTTTTTGTCAGCCTCAACTTCTCATCAGAAGTCTTTGAGGCAGTGGAGTTACTCTCTTGACCCGCTATTGATTTGACACCCTTCCACTCCTCTCCACTGAAACTCTATTATTTATTATTATTTCAGATCACACCAAACTGTTCACTACAGGTTCTGGCTTGTGTTGGCTTTGAACAGAGTATTCGTCCATTGAGCTTATTAATTTATTTTCTGTTTCTGACCTTGTTGTCTCACCCTGACAATCAAAGCTTTTCCATTTGTTCTCAATACTGACAACACAGAAACATTTAAAAGGTTTTTTCTCACATGAACAAAGTAATAACCTAATACCGATCTTCAACTTTCACTTTGTTTTTCTGGGAGAACTCGTGTACAGAAGAAACGTTAAGTTGGTATGAAAAATGAAACATTATGACCAGGTTCCACTATGCAGTATGCATTGTCTGTCAGACTTTGGCAGGGACAGGGGCACCTTGAGGGGCAGCATGGGTTGCAGCATATTTTTGTTAGATTCCCCCAAAATGACAAGCATAGCAACATATTTTCATGAGCTTAGGGCCAAAGTTTGACAGACCGGACTCTTAGTTAAGGTATTCAAGCTAAGGTACAATAAAATGTGTTTCCTGGAGACTGAAAAGAGGACATTTGCATCGGAAATTAGACCAGTGTTTGGTCAGTTAAGGGTAATGTTCTTCTGCTTTTTGCTTATAACTGAACAAAAAATGTGTTAAAATGTTGTACTGTTGGTTGCACAACAAATCAAGAACACTGATACTGTATGTCCATCTTGGGAAAAAGACCAAAAATGACCAAAAGAAGAAAGTTTTTGCTTCGCTTTAGTGTAGCCTATACTCAACATTCCAACTATGAACACAAGGAACAACTCCAAGAAAAGTAGGTAAAGCAACCATTTTTAGTTGTGTAGTAGTTCCTTTAGGCAATGTGGACTTCTCCATCTTTTCATTGTCAGGGAGACAGCGGCATAATGAAAAAGTGAGGCTGCTGATACCAGTCCAATGACTGAAGAAGGGTCAAATGTGTGTCATAAAAACAATGAACTTTCTTCATTTTCTTCATGGTGACTTCTAATGTCTTGCTCATCATGTGGACACTGTGTAACAACTTCACCACTATTCCTATTTATATGAAAAAAATGTACTATTTTTGTTGCTTGTGAATTCTACAGTGTCATTGCCTGTAATTTGAGTCAGTGTGTGTTTCAAAGTCCCATTATAGGGAGGATGCACCAGCAAAATGGATTTATGTACACACGACCAAAGATGTTTACTATAGATGTTTTTTGTTGGTTTGTTTGTTTAATTTGGTTAATTTATTGCACTTTCAGAGATCCATTCTGTCAGTTCAGGCAGACTCACTCAAGAGAATGAATCACAACAGATATTGTTCCTAAATGGCACATTCACGAATGTTAGTTCATATTCTAACAGTCTGAATCCAACTTTTATCACAATTTCATCAATCTGAGAAGAGCATGATTATCCGGAAGTTATGAATCCAAAAGCAGAGATGTGTTACCTTTAACCTCATGTCTAAGTACTGTGTTAGTTGAGTAAACCCTATCACTAAAACATGGATGATTGCGCAATACCCTGGATCACATTTAATGACCACATTTTTGCCGATTTGATGCCAACATTTATTATATTGTTTATATCTGGATGTGCATGGAAATTACAGTATGGTTAAAGAGAAAGTGTGGTTACAGTATGGCAAATAACCTATGGTTAAAGTATGATACGGCTGATAAGGTCCACATCAAGCAGTTCATTGACAGCCCCAGTGACCCTCAAACATTTGTGTTCAAGAAGATATTTGAGTATCATCCTAATCACTAAAAAAGTTCTTTTGGTTCTTTGTGCTTCATGCAGAAAACAAAGATCAGCAAAAAACATTCCCTGAAATTTTGTGAACATGATTTGCAACAACAACAATGATATGTGTTAATATGGTGTCTAGTATTAGAGTTACACCACAGGAACAGATGATGAGGCTGAATGTTTGTTTCAGTATTGTGTATTAATTTTGTTGTAAATCTTCAACCATCACTCTCATAAAATCCAATATTTCAGTGTTAGAGGGAAGAAAAATAGTTAATTCCTGATGCTGAACTCAAACAATGGGTGCAGCTAAGAGGAGGAAAGGAAAAACCTCCTCACCCTCAATGAGCCACATTGAAGGTCACCTCATTATTGGATAATAATGTTTCTAATGACGCATGTTATGTGCTGTGTTATTTTTTTTTATATTATTGTGATTATTACTATTTTACAGTCAAGTTATACTAATTTAAAAAGAATAATGGCAATAGTGAAATTGGGGAGTAATATTAGTGTTGCACTGGGGACTACAGTGTCACCTTCGACATAATTAATTGCTCTTCCTCCTCCAGTTTCAAAGTTTTACCAGCACTGGGTTGAACTTTTTTTAAGGTTATATCACAGACTACAAGGCCGACTGTTCTCAACATTTGTGACTTTCCAGAAATATCCTTTAGTACTGAAATCTGATTTAGCAGCACGTTCATCTGTCACTTTTTGCACATTGGTTTGACAGCTATCAACTCAACACCAAAGAGGGGCCGCCTTCCAGTGCTCACTATATAAAAATACACCATAGAAAAGATAGTTGGTGCCTCGGAGCGTTTTGAATGAACCAATAAAGCAGTTTCTCTACAGAGTAGTAGTTGGAAGAATTTAATTCCCACTTGAAATATTTTAACATTGTATCCAACCATCCATACATCCATGACCGACATTATAAATGCCAACACTAGGGCCCTCTTTCTTCACAACGTATTTGAACACATTGCAAGCAGAGCTGCAATGAGACTCACAGCAGACTTCACTTACATCAGGTAGATGAAAGTGCAGGACTTAATAAGATAAGTCTCACTTCTTTACCCTCTTGATTTACCTATGAGTTACTGATGTGTTTTCATGTTGTTGGCTGATTGTGTGATGTGTGTTTTTCAGGCCACGCTGATGTCTGTATGATACTTCTTTTTGTCAAGATGGCATTTGTTGCTGTTTTATGTGCTGCTTTTCTTTCCCTCATGCTGCTGAGATAATGTCTAAGACATAGTTCCTGCAGGTACAATAAAGTTCATGAATTTACTTTTTCAGCATTGGACATGTGAGGCCAGCTGAAGTAAGCTACTGCATATGGACTCATGTCACAATAATTATTGTTTAAACTGAGATTTGCTTTGACCAAAATGATGCTCTTAAAATGAATAAAGCTGTGTAGAACTCCAGTCTGCACAACTGCTTTGCTGCAACAAAGTAGGTTCAAAAATAGCCTCGACATATAATAGGATAAAGGAAATAGATTTAGATAGATTTTGTCAGTTTCTTATACTAATTTCACTACATTTAGAATCATTTTAGTGTCTTGTTAAAAGATGGGTCTGACTGTTTGCCTCCAACTATACTCTGTAGCTATACTTGAGCTGTTTCCAAAAGATGCTTCATGAAACCCCTGGTTTCAGCAGAACAACAGAGTGAAATACAAATTCAGACAAAGACTTTGAGGTTCGTACCTGCATGTGTCTTGGATTTCTAAAACAGACAGACAGTGGTTTTCTAATCATTACAGATATTTTACATGTTACAGCATAAAAAGCACAGGTGTAATTAATATCAATAACAATAATGGCTGCATTTTTAACAGGTGTGCCCAGTTTCAGGACCCTGCTATTGTGCATGCTGGCTCACTGGCCTGGCTTACTAGGACACTTAGAGAGAAACGAACTGCCATTTAAGGATAGGTTCACAATTCTTAAAGTGTGTCTTAAAACAACAGTCAGGTGCCCATATGGACAGTGAAAGAGGTTTTCCTTGCTGTAATCATTCCTCTTGTTCATTCTGGATATTAAAAGATTCCCTTCAAATGTGCTTTCAATGTAAGTGATGGGGGCCAAAATCCACAGTCATTTTATGCAAAAATGCATTTAAAAGTTGATGTGAAGCTCATATGAGGCTACAGGCTGAGTTAGTCATATCAAGTGGATATCTGCCACATTTACAGTCTTTTTAGCATAAAAACCCCTCTTTGTGTTTCCTCGGACAGTGTTTCCCTGTTGACCTGCGGTGGAAGTTTAATAACAAAAAGAGGGACTTTGGCACTAAAAAGACTGTAATAAGATAAACTTCAGATAAACTTTTAAATAATTTTTGGACAAAAGGAGGCTTGTTGGTTTTGGTCTGTATCACTTACATTGTGACTGCATTATGAAGGGATCTTTAATGGCCAGTATGAACAGGAGGAAAGATTATGGTAAGAAAAACCTATTTCAATGTTCATTTGGGGACCTGACTGTTGTTGACCTGACTGTCTTGAAAAATTACACCTGTGCTTTTCCCTAGTATGACAGTTCAAATGTCTGACATTAAAAAAGCATGTTGTTATTGGAAGAAAACACTGACACAATGCAAAATGCTCCCTAGTAATACATACACCGTACCCTACTATCACTGGGCAGTGTGTATATGGCTATTTTATATGTAATATCAGCAATACACCACTAGAGGGAAGTAGTGAATCATATTTTCCTGGCAATAAATTCACCCAATATGTAAGACGATACAGCTTCTTTCTTTTGTGGTATTCATGTGGTGTCAAAATATTTGGAAAAATGTCATATATGCAGAATCATGCTGGACAAAAGTAAATGTTTGTTTGATGGAAAGAAACTCTTGCCTTTGACATAATCAATTGCTCTTCCTCCTCCGGTTTCACAGTTTCACCGCCACTGGGTTGACCTTTTTTTAAGGTTATTACATCACAGACTACAAGGCTGACCGTTCTCAACACATGTGACTTTCCAGAAATATCCTTTAGTACTGAAATCTGATTTAGCAGCACGTTCTTCTGTCACTTTTTGCACATTGGTTTGACAGCTATCAACTCAGCTATCAACTCAACACTAAAGAGCCTTCCAGAGCCTTCCAGTGCTCACTATATAAAAATACACTGCAGAGCAGATAGTTGGTGCCTCAGAGTACTTGGAGTGAACCTATAAAGCAGTTTCTCTTTAGAGCCTAGTTTGGAGAATCTAATTCCCACTTGAAATATTTTAACATTGTATCCGACCATCCATACATCCATGACCAACATTATAAATGCCACACTAGGGCCCTCTTTCTTCACAAAGTATTTGAACACATTGCAAGCAGAGCCGCAATGAAACTCACAGCAGACTTCACTTACATCAGGTAGATGAAAGTGCAGGATTTAACAGAGATAAGTCCCACTTTTTTAACCTGTTGATTTCCCTAATGTTGTAACAGTTAATTGCTGTCCACATAGAGTGTCCTAGATAAGTTAGAAAAGTTATTTATTAGCATTAACCCTGATAACAACTCAGGTAAAGCAATATTTTAGTGATTTTAGGGAATTTGCTGGTGCAGCAACAAGTCTGGGACAAAATTCAACACATCTTTTTTGTAGCGTCCATGTTGTTTCCACATTATCATTTACAACACATCGAAGTCGGAAGAATGACTTCCCAACTTAGGAAATGGGACCATCCGAAGAAAGTGGAGTTTATTCAGACAGGGAAGTAAAAGAAATGAGTGAAATGTCACTTAACTCACCCTTATAAAGAGAGAGAAGATGCACTTGTCACCTCAAACATTCAAAAAACTGAACTTGACATTTCAGGCAACAGGTATGACATGATTATTTTTACCATATGATGGTACTGAAATTATGATGCTTTATCCCACCTGCTGTTTGAGACTGCTACAAGTGGACAGAGGATAACATATAATCCAAACCATACACCAAAAATATAATGACAGACAGATGTACAAGAGTGCAATAAGAGAGAGAGAGTGAGTGAGTGAAAGAGAGAGAGAGAGAGAGAGAGAGAGAGAGAGAGAGAGAGAGAGAGAGAGAGAGAGAGAGAGAAAGAGAGATTACATCACCATGCAGGGAAGCGTAAGCGCGTGCAGTGAAACCAAAACTGCTCCCAACTGAAACTGGAGATGCATAATAACCAGTTAACAAGCATAACTGGCCTCTGATGTAACTCATACCTGGCAGTTGACTGCGGCCACTTTTGTCAGTCTGACCGACCCCGCCCACCTCGCACGCGCAGGGGAGCCCGTGTACACACCTGGTCTGAGGTTTGTACCACATAACATCCATCACTGGTAACGTCCTTCAAAATGATATTTTTTAAAACACCAAAGAATTCACATATTATTTATTTAATTCTTAGTCAGGGTCCAAACCCATCATGTCAGTTGCCACATACAGTTATTGCTATCACTTTAAAACAACATTTTTCGTCCACAAAATAAATTTGCGCAAAACACTTTTGCAAGCAGGAGAAATTAATTTTACGCTGCGTGGAGCCCACTTTCTGACTGTAATGACCTCGCTACATTACTGATAGACCCACCTTTTCCCACACAGAGCTCAGTGGCGGAGGACGTCAAACGTCAAACTGTTCCGGTGGCCGCAGCAGGACCGACGGTGGTGAAAATATTGCATTGTCTACCTTTAATGCTTACACTGATAGTCGTATTTGTAGTTTATTTTACTTAGGTTACATTTTGTGGTCATCAAATCTGTCATTTCAGTGGTATTTTTTCCATTTCACATAAAATCCAATTGTCAAGGTTCGACTTTATTACATGCATGCTAGGCTATCTCAGTTCAATTGGTGGTATGCTAATTGGTTAGGAGATGGGGGAAAAAAGAGAAAAAGGTGCCAACAACTCAATATGTTTCCTAACCTTGCTGCCTATAGTAACTCACTATTATTCATTGTCCTAGATGGTATCAGGCTGTATAGGTTTCTTACTGCATGGTACAAATTTGATGCATTTGTTAAAACTGATGTTAACTTACACATATTTTATTTGTGCAGTCTAAACAAGCTATAAAAGTACATCTTTGGTTCTTATGATTGGTTGTCTTTGTAAGTTATAAAATGGAGAAACATGAGCTGAGGGCAGATGGAAAGAAGATAATATAACAATGAGCGGCATGTAACTGTTCTTTGTCCAGTAGGATTAAGCTAATAAATAAATAAATTAATAAATAGTGGAAATATACACCCCCACATATAACAGAGGGAGGGGAGGTGTTGGGAGAGTGTGTGGGGTGGGATAGTATTGATGTTTAGTCATGCCTTAGTCTGTGCTGAAAGGAACAGATGCTTTGATCTCCCCTTGAGACCCCGCTGATACTAAAGCTCTGCCTCTGGTCACTGATATATGGGCTGGGGTGGTAGTGTTTACACCCACACGCACATGCAAACACACATGCACACACACACACACACACACACACACACAGTTAAACATAATCATCTTTCTTTTTCTCTGTGCCTTTTCTCATTGGGTAACTTAAAATAATGTCAAGCTTAGTGTAAACATACCGTATCTCAATATGAAAAATAAACACTTTAATTTCTAACTATGCTGTCTATAAAAGGTACAGTTACAAATTATGTTTATAGTGTGCGATGAAATATGAAAGTGATTAAATGCCGGGATTAAATGCCGGGTTTGTGAAACGTAAAGTCCGGTATGATAACCCTGTCTTCATCCCATTCATGTGGCCATGATACAAGATTTGATGCAATTTAGTGCACGTTAGGGTTAGGGAAGAGCATTGTGTTGTGGGTGGAGTTGGCGTGTTCAACTCCTGTTTTGGGTTGTCTGCTGTGGGAAGGCTTCATTCCATTTCAAATTGCCGCTGGTCGGCCACAATCACAACTATCCAAATCCAAACACGACTATCTCTGTTGTGTGTAAAGGGGGGGGACTCCCTGAACACAGAAAATCTCAGCTACATAAAATAACACAAATAACATAACATCTCAGATAACGACACAACGCAAAGACAATGATTCAAACATGTAAGCTACGTGGTTTCAGCAATAGCAGCATCCATAGCAACCACCATAGCAACGACAGAAAGACCTGAAAGAATCTTTGTAATAACTGACAAACTAAACATCATATACATTCACTGAATGAATATAATGAAAACCAAATGCACATTTCTCACTAGAAATGGTATCAAAACACATTTTAATGCTGAAACTACCTTAAAATATTGCTTTTTCCACTGAGAATAAAAGGAATGTCAGCCTTTTTTTTAGTTTTCACAGAAAGAAACTTGACGATCATGTGACAGCACATGCCTGACACGCCTTCTGAGCCTACCTGGCTCCACCAACACTGGCTTACTGAAATAAAGTAATAAAAAGTAAAAAGTAATAACAGCCTCCTGAACCTATTAGTTGGCTTAGTAGGCCCCTACTAGCCCATATATTTGGGACAGATGTGTGATGATAATGCCTTTTCAGTAGGCTGATGACAGTCAAATCTTGAATGTGATCTCATCGGTTTTATTTCACCACTTTTTCTTATTATCCTGTGTTTATTTCTTCCCTCTCTTTCTGCAGTCAACACAGAACAGCTACTGTCTACTAGAGAGGAAGGAAGCAACACATTGGAAAGGCACAGAAGTTTACTCACTGCACCACAGACTGTCTTCTCTATGCTTGTGATTCATGGGAGCGTGTTGGCCTAAAAGTGGTAGGGAGTACACCATCCATGCATAATTCATCATCCACCAAAGCCTGTGTCATGACATTGAGGCCGATATAATGAATTCAGTCTGATCGAGGCGTGACTGAAAGGTTATGACACAGCAAACTGTCAAGTCAGAAGACTTGACAGTTTGGCATTATGAGATGGCAGTATCACACACAAGTGCATCTGTGATACAATCAACACATGTTACAGAAGATATTACTGTGAATTATGAGAAGGGAAAATGTATTTTGGGCATGTTGCCATGGTTTAAATAAGCTTTGTCCAAATTATACACGAAATACACTAACACTATAAAGTATGGTCGAATTGCCATGTTTTTTGGGCAGTTAGTAAACAAAAAATAGTACCTTACTGTTTTGTGTACAGAAAATCATACGAGAAGTGCGCCAGTAGACATCAATCATCCTGCAATTTGGAAAATTTTAGAAAGCTACTGCCAATTTCAAATTTGGAAACTTAACAAAAAGAAAGAACAATGTTTTTTCCAGATTTAATCATTTATTTTTTGTTTTCCAAGATGTTCTTGGAGCTGTCTCACCGCTGCCCACATTTCAATTATCCAGCTGCAAGTAGCTGCTCCATTTCTGCTGCATAGCATTGTGGTATAATAGTGTCTATCAATACTGCACTCAAAAACTTTTTTAGTTTCTATACACTAGTGGCTCAAAACATAGTCATAAACAGTTTGTACTACAGTACAAGCTGGGACTGGGACACAGCACATTTCTGTAAAGAACTGCTAGTGTCCCCTAGATGCTGCAATGTTTAATAGAACCCACATTTCAAAGGTATTTCATCTCAAAACCTCACCAGTAGTGGGGTTACTAATGTACAATTTGTCCTCAGTCTGATCCTAAAGGAAAGATAGTTCATCCTCTGATGGGCATGAATGTGCTCATTAGTTCACGACAATCTGCTCATAAGGTTTAGATTTTGTCTGTGTGTAAAAATGGAAATTTCTGCCAGAGACTGGCGCTACAAAAAGGGAGAAGTTAGTGACTTGAGTGTTTATGACTTTCCTTCCAAATAGGCGGTGGAGGGAATGATTAAGAGCAGCTGATCCCAAATGGTCTCATTGAAATTTGTATACTGTATTTCCCAGAGGCGACATTACACTTGGCTTTTAAAATGCCCCTCTTTGATTGACCCAGACTTGACCCAAACATTAAGCAGTTATGCACTTATGTGTACATTTGCGGTCTGAGAGAGACAGAGAGAGAGAGAGAGAGCAAGAAAGAGAGAGTGTGTGTGTGTGTGTGTGTGTGTGTGTGTGTGTGTGTGCGTGTGGTTGTGTGTGTGTGTGTGTGTGTGTGCGTGCACCTGTGTGTTCATGTCTCTGTGTGCCTGAAGCCAGATTTCTCTCAGTTTATCTTCCTTAGGACGGACAATCGTTTGGGCTGAGCTATCTGTCTCTCAGCGTGTAGGTCTGTCTATCTCTGTCTGTCTGGTTGGCTGGTAAGCTGGGAGGAATATTTTCCACTGTGAAAGCGAGCAGTTATAAACAGTGACTGAGCTCACACAGGAGATACAGGGTTCTGATAATAAGCCCATCTCTGGATTCCAGACATGCGGTCAGTGTTTATGTATCTTGGGACAAAACGTGAATCTTACTAATAACATTGACTTTGTGTGGTATGTGCATTTCCCCAGTGGTGGTAACACTGAATTTTACAGATTTACAATCTATAAGAGAATTATGTCTTCTATCCATCAAATTAAAATCCTTAGGAAAAAAAACCCCACAGGCTACAAGCATTAACTGCGCAGTATTTACAGAGATGGGTTGCGGGATTAGTTAGGCTTATATCAGTCTGGAGGGGTCAGACTGATTAGATGGCTGGCAGACAAATACTCTCCCCAAAGTAAACAGCTTATACACATGTTTGTCTGCCTACCTGTGTATTCAGATTTATGTATATACACCTGTGATTGAATTTATGTTTGTATACAGCATAATTTGTGCCTGTTGTTGTGGGGTTTTGTGTGTGTGTCTGTCATTTGTGTCTGCTTTCTCACCGTAGGTTATTTAGGCTGGCATGCTGCCCATTTCCTCCAAGTTCAGTCTAAGTGATGGAGACAGCAAAATACCTACAATTTCCACTCTTCTATTTTCCACTAAACAAAACTGCCTTGCCAAGGTATTTTGAAGTCATTTATTTATATCAGCATATCTTTGTTTTGTCATGACGCTGTAAGGCAGAGACATCCCATTTGTAACATAAAATAACCTCTGGTCTTTTTCCCACAGTCTTAAGCTCCTATTTATTCAAAGAAACTTGACAGAATAATCTACCCTTTTTCAGCATACAGTTAGACATGCTTACACCTGAGAGTTGCCCATTATAGTATATTTATATTTTGTATATTATAAATTTCACTGAAAGGATTTTAAACTAATTTAGAATTATTGCTTTTCACCTAACAGCTATTGTCTTCAGATTTGACGTGAAACGAATAATTTATACACAAGAGAAGGAGCGAGAGAGAGAGAATGTGTGAGTTTTGTCCCTCCATGTTGAGAGAGAGAGGGTGTGTGTGTGTGTGAGTGTTTGTGTGTTTGTGTGTGGGGGGCAGCTGGCAGAATAGGGGGCGGGTGTCCCCCTTTTATTCACATGGATGATGCATTAAATGTCATTTAGAGGGGCAGATTATCATACCATTAAGGGGTGGAGCTTGTCTGTGTGTGTGTGTGTGTGACCGTGTGACCGTGTATTTGGCTGGGGGCTGCTAAGCTGTGATCATTAAGCATGTGGAGAGGTGAGCATATGGGGACTGGAATAGATTATTTGACAGAACAAAGGACTGGCAGGGTGTCTGAGGTTTTGTGATATAGCACACTCTCTATTGTTAGTATTTGATATCAATATCCTGTGGCTCAAAAATCCCCTTTGTTCTCTCTGTTACAGTTCTTGGCCAGTGGCCATTTTTGACAATACAGCCAATTGATCAAATGTCTTAAGATAATGAAATAGATTGGCGGGCCCATGGGAAGGACCATATTTTAGAAATTATATCTACTATGGACTCAAAATCAGTCCTCTTGTTACATGGGAATTGGACATTGATATACGACACATGTGCAGCTTCTTACCCACAGTTATTTTTTTTTATTACAATTTGGTTGTTAATTGGAAGGTGGTTTCATTTGTATCCTTATCAGGTAGACCCCTTTTTCAAACCCTGTCTTTGCGTTTCCAAAAAGATGGCCTGTAGAAGTAGAACATCACTTATCTCTGTGGTGGTTTGTTTCTGTTAAATCTGACAGGAAGCAACAATTTTACCCTTAATTGAGGGCAACTTGTTCATATTTAATGAGGACAATGCTGGGCCTCCTGTTTTGGACAAAGACTGTCTGTTAAGTAAGGGATTTGTCACTGTACACTGCACTAGAAAGAAGGACATTTTGGTCTTTCACCCCCTCTTACACCTTGAAGTTCAAAGTGGTCCTACTCAAGCAATCTTTGGATGCAGTTCTCTTGATATGTAGGACATGTGATTTACATCCCTGAAACATTTTGTTTAAAGTGTTGTTAAACAGGCCCACATGTCACTGTAATAGTCATAGTCACTGTAAACCTGCTGGATGTTACTGCCCTAGTGGGACATTTTACATAGTCAGGCCTTAAAAAGAATGACAAAGCACATGGTTAAATGGGCTTAAGCCTCCTGTGGAGACAATCTGTGCACATGTTGGACTGTTGATACTGTGATGTGTTTTTTCCTCATGACGAACAGACTGGAAACTTTACCAAACACACTGGGATTTTTCAGTTTTGCCTAGAAGACTGTTCTGTCAGGTAATCAGTAGCATTAGTCATTTGTCCAAACAGCAAAAACAAACAAACCAAAATTGGCCATTTTGGACTGATAAGCAACCCATTTTGTTGTTTGGTATTATGGCTTTTTGTTATTTAGATTTGTTTTGACTATATTATTAATCACAATACATACACATTCCAAATTAACTGTATGTTGTTTTTTTCTCACCTTTTTGATTTGGCTTTACAAATATTCAATTCAGTCTTGTTTACTTCTTACAGGGCCTAGGTTCAATATCCTAGACTTAACAGTTACTCTCCTTTCTCTCGCTCTCTCTCTTTCTCCACAGCTGACTTACTGTTGGTCTCTGTTTACCTTGGATACCCCTGACCTTATACATTCTGTGCTAAATGAGGGCTGTTATCTAGAAGGGAAAGAAAAGGATGTTATGGTAACTGATGTATGACCGGCTGTTGCAGGATACAACATATGAACAATGATTATATCTGATCTGTGCCCTGGTTTTAATTCATTTAACCATCTGGTGAAAATTCATTGTATCTTTATAGCAGACTCCCCCGGACTGCTGGCATTAAGCTGGTTTCTAATGGGCCAGGCAGGTCTAAGAAGGGTTAGCTCCCATGGCGTTCACCTTAGGATCAAACAGGGCCAACCAGGGCTTACACATAATCCATGTTATCTCCCCAAAAAAAGTTGCGGTTTGTCCTTTTTTTACAACAAGCATGAACAGCCATCTGTTCTATAGCTTAAAACAAACACTGCCTTTTGTAATTACATTTGCAGTAAAATTGTAGATACCTTTAACCCCAACAAGACCCCCTCAGCTCTGCAGTGGAAACAGGGTAAATGACTCTTCCGTCTCTGCTCTACCCAGGATTTGCTCTATTGTTAAACCTGGCTGCTCTGGAGAAGTGCACACTGTCTGTGTTAGACACTCTGTGGGAACATTCATTAGCAGGCTAATGAAGAGCATTTCATGTTTTTATGTGCATGTTTTTGAGAGTGGTTAATCTTCTCATGTATCCATCATGATCTTATCTCATAGAAGGTGTTAGAGGCAGGCTAAATGGAATTCTCATCTTGTTTTATGGTGCAAAGGTCAGATGTTAGCCTGCTTCCTGCCTCCCCCTCATGCCTCTCCATCTTAAGTCTGTGTAATTTCTCTCTCATTTTATCTATCTTGAAGATCTTCCAGTCCCTGTCCAGCCACGTCTCTTCCAAGTTTACATCTATCTTCTTTCTCAAGCTTCCGCTCCTCCTGATATTTGTTGCTCTTTTATTAGAGATCATCTTCTGACTGTGGACTCAGCAGGCTGCTTTAACAAGCCCAGTTAACAAAGTGCAGAGCTATGATTTGGCAAGATTTACTACAGTGTGTGTATGTGTGGTCAGGGCCAAGAAAGGAATTGGATGAGCGTTTAATTGAGCCACTACTATATCAGTCTAAATACAAAGTCAATATTGATCTGTCTGGGCTAGAAAAGGGGAATGGGTAAAAGCCAGTGCAGAAGTGCAGAAGGAGAAGAACTGCCAGCTGTCTGGATATAAATAATGAGGCAATGTATAAATAAAGATTAAATGATAGCGCTGCATTTAGGCACTAGATTGCTTATTGATGCCAAATAGAATTCTCATCTCTGTAGCAAAATATACAGATATGTTAAGATTATTTATGGATCTCTTAGGACAAGGATAGTCTCCCAAGAACTAAAATATACAGATAAATTCAGATTATGGCAGATATCAGTGAATCTCTTGATTGGTTAAACTTGTTTTTCAATTTATAAGCTAGGAGGTAAAGGCACAAAACAGTGTGACATCAGCTGAAAGACAATCTCATCCCTGCATGGCTTTTCCAAAATATTGGGGTAACACTGCTGCCGTAGTGAAACAGTCCGACAAGGTGACTAAGAGCTTGTTTAAAATCGACATCACCATCACATCTTGTCCTTTGAAAGGTGACCTTTGAGAGACCTTTTAATTCAAGCCTTTGGGATGTGTTCTCGGGTCATGATCTGACTATGACTTGTTCCACCTTAAATGAAGCAGCCTGCAGCTCTGAGTCCATGTTCCCAAAATATCCGGATGAAAGATAAACCGTCCCCTCTCCTCTGCCTTCTCTCCCTCCCCTTGTCATTTTCTCTGTGTGCACTGCTCCCACACTCTTTTCTTTAATCCCCCTTTTAACCCCCTTTCTTCTCCCCCCTCGTTTTCTAAGTGTTGTCTCCTCCCATCCCCTAATCTCCCCCTTCATATCATCTCCCTCATTTCTCCTTCTCTTCTGTGTTCCACTCACTCCACCCATAGCCGATTCCCCTCCTCTTTCTCCTCCCTCTCTCCTCCCATCCTAACCTCTACCCGTTCTTCCTCTCGCCTCCCTCTTCTTCTCTCCCCTCCTCCACCTTTCCCCTCCCCTCTGTCATTACCCAGTATATAAGAGCATTGCATCTCTCTCTACCTCTTTCACACACACACACACACAGTGTGTTTGCTGGGAAGGGGATAGTCCAGGGGAAACTAGGGATTATATTGTCTACCTGCCTGCAAAGGAATAATTTTCCTCTCTGCTATTTCCATTTAAGAGGTACAGCCTTTTTCATTCATTTAATAATAGCTCTAAATAATAGGAAATGTGCTGCAGTTATATTAATGCTAGCTGTGTAAATGTCCTCTGGTGAGGGTTTTCTGGGGGGAATTGTAAGTGTTTTGTGCTACTGAACTGCTGCAGCGTACTCTAGTGTAGTGGGATAAAAATATTTTACTGCTTTGCATGTGTATGTATTTATATTTTCACCTGCTGAAGAGTGTGTAGTCAGTTCTATAATTAAATGTTGTTTTTTTACATTCTCTGCCATGGAAATGAATGGTTACTGTGTACTTTCTCTTTATTTATTATTTATACTGTACTTTTTTTATTTATACTGTATATAAATATATATATATTGTAATTTTCTTTTCTCTTTTGCTTCTCTTGTCCTCCTTTTGCATCTTGCATCTGCTTGACTACTCTTTTCCTCTCTTGAATATCCATCACAAAATTTCCCTCTTGCCTCCTTTGTCTTATATAACCATACAATAACAAATCTAATGTATGCTTTTCTGTCATATCTTCCCTTAGATCTTGGAACAACATCTTAAAGGGAGGCATAGCACTTCTGACTGAATTCTTACCTGTCATCAAAACTCAGTGACATCGTCATTATCACCTGATCTGCGACATCATCGCTCGCCAGCAACATCAACACCGAGCGCATTTGACATCATCAGGGAGACCATGAGCAACTACAGTGTCACTCTCTTAGGCCCTGCCCCCTGGGGCTTCAGGCTGCAAGGAGGGAAAGACTTCAACATGCCCCTCACCATCTCCAGGGTAAGACTAAAACACACACACACATCTAAATCTTACACACACAGACACATAATGATAGGTCTACTCAAACACACACACACACACACACACACACACACACACACACATACACTCATTCATCAGAGGGCAGCTGTAGAATGGCATTCCAGAAATGCCATATGGCTGATAAGTGATTAAAAAAGCTGAAAACTGATTTTCATGCCTCTTTCCTCCCCTTCTTACTCCCACCCCCCTCTCCATCTTTACACCACCTCTGTCCACTCGACTCAACCCCCACAAGCATGCTCTTGATAGCTCCACTGAATCATATGCCATCTGCCATGTATTGAACAGGCAGAAAAAAGCTTTCTATGTATTCCACTTCCACTTTGAATGTCTGTAGTGAATGTACAGCAATCAAAGCTCTGGCACACAACTCTTGGCTTCAGTCCCTCTGCTTGAACAAGTAACTTGATGGTCCCTTGGTTTCTATGTCTTTTATTGTCTCCTCCTAACATTACCTCTTGTTGCCCTCAAAGTCTGCTCTTCACTCCCAAACCCACACATGAAAGTTCACACAAATGTTTCCCTCACCACTTGAACTATAGTGTGATGCTGAAACATGATAATCCTTTTCTGAGCTTCTGTTATGTTCTTCTGTGGCTTCGTTGGCACACACACTTAATATAGTGAAACATACAGTACATGTACTGCATCCACACACAAACACACATGCAGTTCACAGACACACACACAAACAAATCACTAAAACTGGCAGTGTACAGGCTTATGGCAACATGAGACTGATGATGAATGGCTTGCCAGGTTCTATGCCAATCCCCCTTGGGGCCGCTTCGGGTTGCCATGTTTGTGTTATTACTTTGGATGTGATACTTTTCCCACTAACTGAAGCCATGTGAATTTTTACCACAGTTGTGTGTGTGTGTGTGTGTGTGTGTGTGTCTCTGCAAATGTGTGCATGGACACAAAATTGTGGAAGTCGCTATTTGAATAACTTAAGAGAAAGAAGTGACATATAGAAGACAGAAATAGCAAAAGAAAGCAAGTAAAAGAAAGAGACAAGTTAAAATTATGCGAAGGCAAAATCTTTATACAAAATCAAAATTTTTTTCCTCTGGATGCTGTCACATCTGAGATTCTGACACACAGTTTCACACACTATTATATTGCAAATAATGTATTTCAAAGAAAGGTGATATTCTATAATGGAAAAAAAAGATGATAAATGGAAGTACTTGGTAATATTGATGTTGGTCAGGAAAGGTTTTCTTCTTCTTAGAAAAGTTGGCAGTAAATACATTTATAATTGTCTCAGCAACCCTCTCTGACCTTTATTGCAGTGCCACAGTGACAGTTATATGGTTTGAGGTTTCAAGACGTTGGCAGGAGTGAGAGTAAAGTACTGGTGCAGTTTGGGTGCTGATACAGTAAACGTATGTTAGGTAAAACCATGGAGTGTACCATAAGAGGATGACATAACTTCATATACTTTTATATTTATGGATATATATTCATATTAGGGTCTGATAGTCACATCTAAAAATTTCAGCTCCACTTCAATGAGTGATTCTTCTGTGTAAAAGAAGCCAGTTGTATCCCAAGCAATGTATACTGTTGCAATTTCTTAGAGGGGACGTGCACATCATGCATATTTCCAGGTCTATATTTATATTCTGGGTCTCTACTGGTATATCACTGCATGATTTACAGTTCAAAAAAGTCCTTATTTAACTTATACTGGTCCGTTATGCAGCCCCTCAGTTCAGCCAGTCTGAAAGAGCTCCTGTCCCTTTAAGGCACCCCTCCTAATGAGACCACTCTGTTCTGATTGGTTAGTTTCTGGAAGCGTAAACAAACAGCAGTAATAGGATTTTGCTTCTTTTTTGTGCTCTTTACTCAAAATATAAACTTCTCAAATACCTACGTTCGCATACATGTTTGAGCCGAAATCCGATCTGAAACATTTTAATGCGAACAAGCTTAGCAACAACCTTAGCAACAAAGGTTGCAGAACGGACGGCTGTTTATTTGCATGCACGAACAATCTGATGTCATCATGAGGAGGACATAGAGGTAACATTTCAAATGAAGGTTCCAGAGCAGGCTGAAGCCCTGGCTTTTGGCTTTAAGGGAACATTTTTACATACGTTCACCTCAAGTTAAACCATGTTCACCATGTTAAACACAGACATTCAACATTATACAAGTATAAAAATAACAGGAAATCACAAAAAGCATTATATGTCTTTAAGGTTCAAGATTTTTGTTTTTTTTGGGAAAAAAAGAAGAATATTGTAAGACAGAACAGCAATGCATCTGGTTTGGGAAAACTTAAACAGAGCAGAGGGAGAGCATGGTTTAACTAGAGGAGAGAAATGAGGAGCGCAGGGGGAAGAGAGAAGGAGCATGTGGCTGAAGGTAAGGTGATATGAGATGTAGTGCATGGAAATGAATCTATACACGGTATACAGAGGCTAAGGGCGACTAAGGACTGATGACAGCTTCAGCCTATGTGACACAAACATATCATGTCACTCATCAGGTCATCTATCTAGATCTGTCTCTCTGCCCCCCTCATTCTTGTCATACCTTCACCTCCTCACACCTTCCTATTTGTTTCCCTCCCTCTATGTATTTTTTAGACCTCATGTAAGACATGACTCACTCATAAAAAACAATATACAGTACCAGTCAAAAGTTTGTACACACCTTCCTATTCCCTTGGATGAGTAAGTGTGTCCAAACTTCTGACTGGTACTGTAATTTTCAGTCTAGATACAAGAATCAAGCCAGACCCTAATCTTATCCAAACCATTAAATCCAGATAATGGTGATGAGGAGCAGTGTTTCTGACCACTGATCACTTACACATACCCACATATGCCGGTATACACTTACACACGACAGAAACACACACAGATTTCTCTCTGCCAGTCTAATCAAACCATAGATTTGGTTCTAAGAAGGGACCACAGAGTACGGATTATTAGAGAATGCAGCACTACTGCCAAACCACACTCACCCTAACAGCTGCTGTTGCTAAGCTCTGGATGTATGTGAATATACAGTGTTTTTAGTTTATGGCACTAGTCACATCCGCGGTATTATCACATTGTACCAGTATTACATCATGGGGTCGAGTAGTTATAACCACGACTGTACATCCTGCCCTATGTGCCCTGTAACTGCTGTTTGTGCAAATAATTCTCACTACTTGTTTATTTGTCTGTTTTTTACGGTGTAGAAAAATAGTTTTATAACAGGCTGAGATTGAAGGTGTTGCTCCTCAAAGTGCCAATGAAACATTTTACCACGGCATCCCAGTATGACATAGTCCATAAAAGGAGACATTTGGAAAAAAGAAACGATTTTAGCAAAATCAGCCAATGTGAAGGAGAAGTATTGCTAGTTATCCGCAAATATATTTATTGGTAGCCTGCAGTTGAATTTATCTTGCATTTGTTCTGCAGCCTTTTTCAAAATTCTATACACCATCATACAACGGTATTTTGAGCAAAATAGCTGAACAGTTACATCACAATACAATATTCAACTGATGCTTCTAACCATTCTGGTTTTCAATGAGCACACAAGTGAGGGTCTTGCTCAGGGACAAATGGCTCAGTGATAGAGTGTGATGGTAGTTGACACTGCAGGCTTTTAGTCATATTATCATCTGTAACGAAGCGTTAAATTCATATCCTGCTAAAATGATTTTGGAGAAAATAGTCTAGTTACTGGTAACTCCCATTAAAACTATGTATAGTTAAAATCCATTTACTGATTCAGGGATTTTTAAGAACAAGGTCCCTCATGTGAAGAGACTGGAAATACCATCTATTTCTAGTTAAATTCACAGCACAGTAAATCAATATTTAAACCTTTCTGAGGGCAGCCTATTTACAGGATTCACTGCTAAAATAATTTAAGAGAAGTCAGCCCAGGGGAGCATGTGCATTAAGCTTCTAAGAATAGATGCATCATTTCACAGGTCAGCTCCCTTGACCACACCCACTCATGAGAAAAACTGGTCTCAGAGCTGTAGTCCTGTTTCAAGTGCTCCTCTGTCCAGGCTGAATGTTGACCAGAGTGAATTTGGGGTATTCCAGAAATGACACGACAGACTACAGGCACAAGTTTTGTTTTTGCATTCTGTTCTTAGTCCATAATATTGCATTTGAATAAACTACAGAATTGGTGATCACACTTGATAAAGTTAGTGCTGTGACTACAGCAGACTGAATGGACAGCTAATCTATATTAAAACCTTTTCGTGGAAGAATGCAGTTCCTGGAAGCACATCAGCAATGGTGGCCTCCTTCTTCCCCAGAGATGCTGTTCGACAGGCGATGATAACAAGTGACCACAGTGATGGGTCTATTTCAAAGACTGTTCAGTTCTATATATAGTCTCTCTCTCTCCTGTCTGTCTTTCTGCCTCTCTCTGTCCCCGCCTCTTAGACTATGTTCACATTACATGCTGAAGTGGCCATATCCAATTTTTTTTTTTTTTTTTTGTGCCCAAATCTGATTTTTTCACATAAGTGTGAACAAACCACATCTGAGTTTTTTTCATATCAGATCTGGGCAACATGCATATGTGGTCGTAGATCTGATTCACATCTGATCTCTGGCTATGCGACCGCTGTCAGAACGGTCAGACTGGAATTCAGGTAGGTTTTTTTTAACGTCTCATTTCTCTGTGCGTGTGCATATTTTATTGTCATCATTCAGTGTTGGCACCTCACAACCCGGTAAAAATAAACATATCACTTTCTCGTTCTCATTCTCATCATTTGTTTTGTCTGCTGACCTTCACAACAAGTAATCCAGGACATGTGTGCTAAAACAGCCATGTCATCCATGTTTAAGATATGACTGTTGCACAAAAGGTGATATTGTTGTTATTCTTGTACGCATGCAGCTCACATTTCAGTTAAATCTGTGCATGCATGGCAGGTTAGGACCTTGACGGTGTTCACACTGGAGCTGGATACATGTCTCTTACAAACATGAATGTGAACCATTGACAAAAAAAAAAAAAATAATCCGACTAAAAACAATAACAGTAATGTGAATGTAGCCATACTTGCACTACTTTACTTTCACACTCACACTGTATCACTGACTGGGTCTCAAACCTGCGATGTTGCAAGCTTTGTGGTTTAACCTTTCATACCAGATAACTAGAGCCAGTCGACAGCTCCTCCATATGAAGTAATAATACTTAAATCTATCTTAATCAAACAAGTCCCAACATACTTTCCTCTGAGAATAGTCCCAGAGCCAGAATCAACAACTTATCATTTCCTCTCCCACAAATCAGTCTGCCAATGTTTGTGTGAGTGTTTGTTTGACAGACATGTTGTATTTGGACACCATAAAAGAGTGGACTGAGATTTGATGTTGCCCTTTGAGATTTGGTGCTTATTCACTGTGGCCTATTGTCATATCTTTAATTAACTGGATGTGCACTTTGGATGTTGAAAGTATCTGGTCCTACCAGTGACCTCACCAAAGGCATTTCTGTCTTCACCGGTAATGAGCTGACTAATCCATTGTAAAAGCCTTGTCAGTGTCTCACTTGCCAATACAGGAACCATGCTGAAATGAAAATCACACTTAAAATACTTTTAGCAGTCAAAAGCATTTACAGTTTTTCAGACAGGGACTGTTGACTGAAAATTTTCTTCATTTGAGGTCTTGAAATAGCTTACAGCAGTTGAAAGGCTGCATCACTGATTCATGTTAAATAGTGAACAAAACTTAGCAGGGATTTTTATCAAGTAACTTATCCATAGTGGTTAAGTTTAGGACATAATAATTACTATCATCATTTAGTCTTGAGATGTTAATGTAATCAAATATTTTAGCTGTTTAATCGCCAATAGGTAAGACATTGAAAGGCAGACATCACACCTTTACCATGTCCTTAAATATGTTAATTTGAGTAACACCAGTTCTTGAATAATACTATTTTAGTGTAACTGGAATGAACAGAATTGTTTCAGGCCAGAAAAGTTTTATAACCCTGGCAGAACAGCACAGCCAGGTCATAACATGTACTTCAGTAAATTCACAATGAAGAGACTTGAATAACCTATTGTTTAATGTGGCTATAATGAATTTTCCACAGCGGCTACTAATCCTGCCATGTCTCCTCTGTCTTCCTCTCAGGATACAGGGCTCATGGCTGGTATCATGCTTATTTATTATAATATTGGTTGAATACAAAGACTGACATAAATATGATAAATGGCTGTGGTAAAAAAGTCCAAAAGATGCTAAAGAAAACTGTCTGTGTGAAAGCAGAAGCTGTTCTTTTATTTCTGTACTGAGGCTTTGTTTTATCCTTGTGAAATGAACCCTAGACCCTAATGTCTCATGCCCTCTGGCCAAATAGAGGACCAAATATTGTACAGTCAATTTGAATGAATGTGTTTCTGTGTGAGAAAATACTTATCTAACTGAACACCAACTCTCCCTTTCCTAAGATAGATAGATTGCATCTTAGTTTGCTGAATTTGCTGATTTGGTTCAGAATTGGATCACTTGTGTTAAGAACTTTATAGGTGCTACTGAGGCTCTCTTTCTTTGTAATCTTAATATCAGATTTTAAGATATTGTTCACTTCCATGCCTTTACTGAACTCCGAGGTACAAATCTATTTGATTAAATGCATAGTGAGTAATAACACTCGCATCATTTTGTTCAGAATACAGAAAAATAATTGAGTTTTGAACAAATTTTATTGTTTTCTGGCCAGATTTCTCTTTTCATATGTTGACTACAACATATTAGAGTGTATTGTACACTCATTAAACATGGTACATTGTGTAAACTTAAGTCGTCAACCTCTTTTTTGATTAATTACACCCTCTGTATTGTAGGTGTGTGGCACTAATGACACACAACTTACTGTGCGTTCATCTGGAGTAAGTACAATTCAGTCTTGTGCTCATATGGCTGTATTCCTAAATGTGTGTCCACTGGCTCCACTCATGCTCAGTCCCCTAGCACCATGACAATCACATCATTGAGTCTGGCTGTGAATGCTGGCTTGTTCACTTCTAGTTTAGCAAAGTGCTGTTAGCTTTTACAACACAAATTAATGACATGGATTTGTTGATGCTGGTCCCGTTGGATTTTTTTAAAATAATATTGCCCTCTGTTATATAACTTAATCTCCATGTAAAGGGCCATGTTAAGAAAAGTCCATCCTTCATTACTTGAATTTTGTGAAACTCAAAAAATATGACAGGAATTATATTGTGAAAGTGTTTATTTTGTGTACACACTTGTCTACTGCACTACTCCACTACCAAAACTGACTTAAGCACTTGGTCACAAAACTTTGTTTTTAGTGCAAACAATGTATTGTCTTTATTTGGCAACTTATCTACAGGGCTGAGAAAAGATACATCACACTGACTCAGCACATTATCTTTATGATTGCTCATTTCAATTTTAGGGGAATCCTGTTTTTTCTGGTGTCTAAAACAACTTAGTACTTTTTGATAGACGTAATATCAGCCGAAGCTAAATAACGCCTATCAGCTTGTATCAACTGGATTATGGTTGAATGGGGAGGCTCGGTGTAGCCAGCTCTTGGCCGGATTCTCAATCTTGTGTGTAAAGCTTTATGTATAATGTGTACAGTGTTTTTTTGTGGGTTTGGCAGCTGTAGCCGCAGTGAACTATCTATGGGAACCCACTACGATATAGACTTTTATTATTATGGTCTCTAACATGCAGCTTTAGGGAAAGAAACCATTATTTTCAGATGCTTTCATTAGATTGAAAGTATGTGTGTTTGTGTGCCAGCATAAGGATAGGCATGGGTACACATGCACATGTGCAAACACACACTATGCATATGCTGTTACGGGAATGTTCAATCATTTAGAAAGATCCACTGGTGGGCTGAGGCCCTAAAAAACCTGCTTGATACATTATATTGATATGATATATTGATGGCAGTTGGACTGCTGCCTTTTTTCTGTAAAGAATATAATCTTCAGAGTCTTTATTGAATACCTGTCTCCAGTCTCTATTTTATATTATTGTATCATGTGGCATACGTGAAAATTCCCATTCTTTAAACCCGTTTTTACTTCTGTGTGCTGATGTTATGGTTGCAGGGCATGTCAGTAAGGTGTACTGTATGTTTCTATACATTAATGGTGCAGTGGGTTTTAGATTCTTTGGTCTGATCATCATTTTCACGAACTTACCTTTTAACCTTCAGCCAGGCTGCTAGCAGCAGACAAAAACATGTAATCAAATGCACTCTTTGTACAGCTGAAAGACTAGTGAATTTTGTCAGATGAACACCGGATCCTGTTTCAGGTATTTCCACGATGGTGCTGAAACAACCGCATGATTTACTTCATTCAGGACTATAAATTTCGAATGGAACGTTGCCTAACACAGTTTACTATGTGTTACTGATGGATCCATAAAAGTAAGTTGAGGTGATGTCTGCCCCTGCTTCTGTCTCCTGCACTTCCTTAATCTTCCCCCATCTCTTTCTGCTACTTCTTTCCGTCGAGGTCTCTGTACCTATAGACAGCGCCAGGACATTATGCTTAGAGACACTAAAAGTCAGCAATGGGGGGGGGGGGCGGCAGAACCATGTGAACACACAACACATAACGTGTTGCTGTTTTTTAACAATTAGTTAAAGAAATAAATGATGAAAATATACCTCGATGAAGCCGTGTATATGATCACATCGATCTAATCCTTTTTCAGTCGTAATTCTACTCTATCACACTTTTTAAATTGTAGCATCATATCACAAAATGTGATGCAGCAGTATTAGCATAATCACACATTTCAAGAATAAGATATGAACTGCTGAAAAACTGCGAACAAAGTTGGATAGAAGTTTCATAGAAGTTTCATGAAAGAGCTTGGGTAATCTGATGATACTGAACTGTCCAGTCTGAAATGTATAGAGGCTGCAGATTAATTAACATATGTGTCCTGCTGCCTTCAGATGGCTGCAAGGATTTAATGACCTGAAGGAGAAGCTTTTCATAAAGTATAAAACAGCTGTGGACAACAGATACTGTCAGAATCATTCATATTAACTTATAAATCAATGCAGACTGCTTTACTGCATTAACCACATTAAACTTTATATTTTTATGCCAATTGAAATGTATCTATTGGCTGGAGAGTGTTTTATTAAGTATAGGCCTACTTTATTTATATTTTAAACATTATTACGTTATTTCTGTACACGTGTTGAAAGAATTTAGTTTGCTCTTGTTGATAAAATCACTGAAGTGCCAGCGGAGTGACATTGCTTCAAAAACAGATGTGGTTCTGAGACATCTATTCTCAGTACATAAACACCAACGACTCACTTTGCACTGTTTCATCTAAATAAATCCCCCCCACCTGTTTGTTCCTTTCCTCCCACCTGTGCGCTGTGCATGCTGCACTTGGCACCAAAATCCACAAGACAGGCAAAACAAATTCAGGAAATGGTCAGAGTGCTGCTTGTGTTGGTTGTTAAAATCCGTAACTAGAGGCTTCAGCTGTCTCACTGCTCACTCTCTCTCACCAAAATAACCTGTTAGCTATTGCATCCAAATAACAATCAGCAAGCCAAGTAATTCACAAAAAGCTTGAGCATAATATTTCCATGATCATTTTGGGGAGGCTTAGCCTCCCCTAGCGCCACCTATGTCTGTACCTCTCATAAATCTCACTCACCCCTTTATTTCTTCCACTCTGTCTCACTTCACTTCAATCCGTCTCTGCTTCCTCATATAACAGTCTTGTTATTATTTTGTGGTTTTCTTTGTTGCTAAGAGGTCAGAGCACTGTAGTTATGTTATTCTGGAGCTGGCCAATAAACAGTAATGTGTTTGATAACAATTATATTGATAGAAAAAGGGTTCTTGATCCCATATGGGATTCAAACATACCAATATTTTGTGTCAGATCACACTAAAAATGACCAATTTGACATCTCTGATTCTGACACAGCAAGATCTAAGTGAAATACATATTTCTACAAGGTACAATTCAAGTATTTGTGTCTCCTGCACTCAGCGTTTCAATCATACTGTAGCGTGATGTGAACCATCTGCCTGTCATCTCTGTCACTCCCTCTGCTGAAAGCAGGCATTGTTCAAAGCACTCAAACTGGTCAGTGTATGTTCAAAACAGACAATGTTGCAGCACTCCAGCAAACTTTTATTGCTATGTGTTGAAACCAGATTTTTCTTTCTCTGAAAGCACTCAAATCAAACAGCTTATGTGTTGAAAACTGACTTGCTGGAAGCATTGTGGCAAGTTCAGCTGTGAAGACTTTAACACACTGCATGTGTGTTTCTCATTCTTTTGTATAAGTGTTGACACAAGTACTCACCCTTTCACTTTTTACATGAATATTTAATAAGGTGAGGGAGGTATGTTGAATCCATATAGTGGATGTTGAACCAACTTTTGTACATTGAAGCATTTAGTTAAAGCTGCATTAAGTGATATTTTGGGCCACCTGGAGGTAGAAGAACTCTACAACATCCTGAAAAACACTGGTTCAAGATCATATATTTATAAAGTTTTAATGGCTAAAATGTTTGCAGTTGTGAACACATTTGGCAGACACATATTAACATTAGTATTCAAATTCAGACTTTTCTGACACCCGATTAATGCATGCCCTATAATCTCTCCTTTAGCTGTGTTTTGGTCTCCACCAACTCCTGAGAAAAATTTCGCTAAATTTGTGTGTCTGCTGTTTGGTTCTGGTACAGTTGGTTTAGCAGAGCTTGTTTGCTGAAAACAGCTGCCTGCTGCTGCCATTGGAAGTGGGTTTGATGAGAGAGGAATTTGCAGGCCGTGCAAATAGAACAATGAGCTAAAAGAAGCTAAAAAGCTCTGTAGAGCTACAGTAAAGGTGGGCATGCATTGAGCACAAGTCGAGTGATAATTCTCTATGGTTTTGTTACTATGAGTAACACTTTTCACATTAGAAGTTGTCATTTCATCCATTGTTAATACAGAAAATATTGTTTGGTGGAGCTTTAGAGCAGATTCAAAGTCTATTATGTCTTTACCCTTACATTGTCTGACAATGATCAGAAAGCAGCCACTGTCCCAGTCTGATGGATCATGAAAGAAGTGAAGGGCAATTTCTGTTTTTATTCCAAATTGTTGACAGTGCTTGTTATCTGTTTTAATAATTCTTTTTTCACTGTTTGTATGTTTGTATTAGTGGTTCATCAAAGGGATTCCTGGAGGGTTATTATTATAATTTGTGGTCAAGTGTTAACCGATGTCTCTGCATATTTTTAGCTGAATTCTGTTGCTGTCAGAGAGTGTGCTCGATGAAACAGCATATACATGTATGCGTGTGTGTGTGTCGCCTGCATATTACCATCTCCAACGGACATGCGGGTAGTGTTAAAGCTGCTGTTTTCGGTCATGGCCCAAGTAACAAACCCATAAATCAAATATCCTGAGAAAGTTGAAGCACTTGGCTTGTTTCATAGACAGATTATTTAGATTTCTGTTTCTGATTTTCTCAATGATTTCTTTGCACTCTCTTTGATGTGAAAATTGAAACTACTTTGAGCTCTGAAATTGTTTTAATCATTGTGATTGAAAACAAATGTTTGCTTTTGGAATCAGATTTCCTAGCAGCCTGGATGATATTTTTAGACTTATATGAAATTAAGGCATACAGCTTAAATACTTACAAATTAAATTAAAAATGCGGTTTTACTCTATTGTTTAGCCTCATACTTTTTTTCAGTTCAGTTGAACGCTCATATGTATCCAAGTTGCTTTGATGTAGAAAAAATGAATAACTAATTTCATTTTTGTCATTTACACCACATCATCATAAAGTGCAGAATGTACAATGTTTAGATTTCAGTTTAATGATCTTTGGAATTTGATTTAAAGGAAGCAGAGCAGTGTCTCTCGAGCTCACGTGTGTAGGGTGCAGGAACAGAGCAGTAATTGGGGGACAGGGGGGAACATTTTGTGGTGAGCATTTGGTTTATAACACTGCCAGTGGTTAGCATGAACACACTGGAAATAAGTCAAAATGTACAGCATAAAGAGCCCGCCAATTCAAAGTACTCGGTAGCGGTGTTTTCTCCTTTCCCTTTCCTTCTCCCTTCCTCTCCATGCATACAGTTTTAATCAATGTCAAGTCAATCCCTCATTACCTTCTTCTTCCTGCCCTCTGCGGTTGTGAGTGGTGGTGAGTGATGTTGCGTGTGTTGGGCTAATATGACTATAAAAGGTTGGGGCCACAGAGCCTTAACACTAATCCGGTTGCAGAACCTCTTTTATTAGCCCTGCCTGTGTCTGTCTGTCTGTCTGTCTTCGTGTGTGTGTGTGTGTGTGTGTGTGTGTGTGTGTGTGTGTGTGTGTGTGTGTGTGTGTGTGTGTGTGTTTGTGTGTGTATGTGAGTGAGAGACAAAGATAGAGGCAAAGGAAACAGAAAGAGAGGGGGGTATAACACACCAAAGACTGTCATTTTACACTCAGCAGAAACACATTTTGTTGGAGAGGCACGAAATTCAATAGCTGCACTTGAAGTGATATATACTTGTCAGCTGAAAGAGTAAGTGCCACTTCACAGAGCGAACAGTCAGCGTCCATGTGTGTGTTCAGTGAAGTGGTCTCTGTGGTCCTTTTTCATGGTGTCAAAAGAAACGAATGACCTCACTCCCCTTTGGACACACTTCTGGATCTTCTGTGTGACCAAGAATGGTCAGAGCTACAGCTGCAGGGTGCTTTTGTTCTCTAAGAACTCAAAGAATATCTCAGTGCCATCTTATTGACATAAAACAAACACACAAAGCCATGTTGTGTGTGATCACTTGAGGGGAACTTGTTAGTTGGACTGCTTACACTGTATGCTCATTGCAAAAACTGAATATGATGTAAGCGTTATGAAAGTGAATTGTTGTAATAACCCTCACACTGGTTTTAGGTACAATGCTTTGGCGTCATGGGAAAAAGACAAGTGATGCAGCGTTTAACATCCTACGCACATTTCCAAATTTGTCGCCGTCCTCCCTCTGCCTACTGATAAGAATGGCTCTGGGTTATATGACGCATGCTGACACAATAGTATTGCCCTGTCTGTTGGTGATGGTGACTGTCAGTTCAAGAAAGTAATAAAATACCCATTAATAGATGCTTATACTGTCAGAAAAGTTTGTGTTTTGGACAAAACTCACCTTAGATAATAATTTTGCAGTAAATAAACAGACTTTGATTTGATATTTCTCCTAGATTTTTAACCCATAAGATATATTTGAGTCATCATTACTGTGTAAATTACTGTATAAGTCTACTTTGACAACACATACTTTAACTTTACAAAGAGGGAAACAGGGCTAGTTTCAGCATGATGCATATTGCACAAATATAGAGAACACGTAATAACACATTTAATCTAATTAGACTAAGGCCCACCTGTGTGCCTGTTGAATGCATTGTTGCCTGGCAACTTTTTTCTAACTCATGTTTACATAATATGTTCAGCATTGCTCCCAAATACAAGGACAACAGTTAGTTACTTATGGGTATGGAAAATGTTACGGTTTCCGTTAATTAGAGTTATATATTCAACACTGTACAGTATTTGTGAATGCTGAACCCATGTTGAACGGCAGGGTTGGTATCAAACACCAGTCCTGCTGTTCAACATAGGTTCTTTTGTGTGGCTTGAATCTGTTTCAAATTAACCAGCTTCCCCCAGAATGGGGGAAGTTGCAATTAAACTTTGTTTAGATGCAGATACTAAAAAATCATGGAAGACACTGAAAAACCAGAGACAAGAAAATTAGGGCGTATGCATATTTTATGAAGCATTCACACTAAGAGTTGTCTGGTTTGTAATTGCTGTTTCCTCAAAGTCCATAAAACTGGTATGTGTCCACACCACATAGAGTCCCATTAACCATTTGTCACCTTTTTAACAGCATTTTGTACTAAGTATAATGGCATAATTGCTTTTTACTGTGACTAGATTCATTTTACTTGATCTTTATTGTAACAGTAATGAGCTTCATTCTGTTTGCATATAGATTTAGACAAAACAGCAACATTTTAGTTACACAACTCCTGCTGTTGAAATTTGGCTCCTCAGTAAGGAAGAAGGTTCTGCAATATCAGTTTGCTTTATGTCAATGTCCATATGTGCCATATCATGCTCCCACAGTAGATTATTACTATGTTCTTTATAGTTTAATTTAATTTTTCAATGTTTCAACATGCATTCATAATGTCTTTTTTGTCATTCATTTTCCTGATCCATTTTTAGTGCATGTGTTAGTAAAAGAAAAGTTGTGTTTTTTGTCATAATTTTCATGAAACAACCTACCAATTAGAAATGACTACATGATATAAGGTAGTGAGGTTTTTGGACACAAGGACTGCATTATGGCTGTGATATTTTTTCTCACACATGCTGTGGTTAAAAGACCTTTTGAGATACTCTATTTTCTCTAACAAGCTGTAAGCGCAGTATGGCATCAGGTCTTAAAGAAGAAACAAAGGTAACTCAAAGATGAAGGCTCCTGCTATTAGACACGCATCAGTGAACATACAGGAGCCCATCCATCATGTGGTAGAGAATCGGGTCTTTCATTAGGTTTGTCCAAACACTTCTGTGATGGAATAGATCTATAAATCCTGTGATAAATACAAAGTGAATTTGTACTTCCTACATCATCCTGACCTATCTTACTTAATGATGCCGACTGTGATGCTGTAATGGTTATATAGATAATTGAATCTGTGGTTATTTTCTTTCTGCAGCTGACAGATGGTGGGAAGGCAGCTAAAGGTGGTATTGCTGTTGGAGACATGGTTCTGTCCATCGATGGCATTACCACAGAGGGTATGAACCACCTGGAGGCCCAGAACAAGATCAAGAGCTGCACCGGGAACCTCAGTCTTACCCTGCAGAAGTAAGTCATGAGCTCATAACCAGTGTGTATGTGTGTGTAGTACTTGGTTATAAAACAGAAACCAAGCCATTTCACTGTACAATGATTTAACGTGTGAATGAGTGAGTGTGAGTGGGTAGCCATTTATTTCTATGACAGCAAAGGATCCATTTACTCCCTTCAAAACATTCCCAAACAACCCATCTCTGCATCAAATTTGAAGTCCATGCTTTCCCCTTTCAACCCTGGACATCCCGCATACAGACAGATGTTCACTGTTGTTGTAGGAGTTAATCTTAGCTCTAACACACTGCACCACCATTAGTTCTGCCTGATCTACCATCCCCTAAAGGGAAGTGGACTAACTGAAATCACAGCGAGAGCATCACACATGTGGACCACCCCCTGTTCCCCAAGGTCTACTCCTCAGCATTTTGGTGGAATCCTGTTGTACAGTGGAGCTGATTTATCACAAGCAGTTGTGTTTAAGTGTGTGTGTGTGTGTGTGTGTGTGTGTGTGTGTGTATTCATATTGGTTCTCATGTGGTTTGCATTGTCTGGTTCTTTGGCAGCACTTGTAGGCATATGTGTGTTTTTGTTTAAACACTGCGAGATGTTCAGAGCTCCCACACTTGTCCTTTTAGTTTCATCATCAGAGAAAGAGCAGATATGCAGGATACCATACATATAGAGGTAGAATAAAATGAACTAACTAAAGAACATAATAAAATACTGAGTTTTCTTTTCTTTCTGTGTTTTGTTGTGTCTTTTCATCTCTGCCTGTCTCCATGTCTGGATTTTGCATTCTGTCCTCCCTTGATCACTTTTCGTCTTTCTTTCACCCCTCCCATCATTTGAGGCTTACTGAGCATGTCCTCTAATTTGTGTCCAAATGATGACAGACTAAAGATGTTTTCTTTTGGTTGAGTGGCAGAAAACACATATTGTAGTACCACAGGGCTTATAGCAACTCAAGGTCAGTGTGTGGAAAGAGAGAACTATGATCAAACTCTTTATTAAGATGGGGGAAGCAGGTCTTAAAATAACACAAGGTCGAAGGTCATTGATGGATGAGTTACTTGTCAAAGTGAAGTTCATATTCTGATGGATGGCCAAGGTTTTACACTGAATAATGTCTCCAAGTTTTGCTGACAACAATGTTAGAAGATATGCAGCCACTGAAACTGAAATTGTTTTCACAGGGAACAGTAGGAGTCATTTGATTCATAGTTGAAGTTATTTTGAGTATGCAGCACAGCCTGACTCAGCAAATGGATAAAACTTTTAAAAAAGGTTTCTTAGTGATTCATTTTTACAATTTTAATTTTCTTTCACTAGTTTTAAACAAATTAGGGCAAGTGTAGTTTGTATTTAGAAGTGATCCAAGCTCTGGCTCATGGTCTATATAGTGAAACAATATAACCAACCATCTGCTTAAATAGTTTGTCTCCCTAAAGCTACATTAGAAACATGTGGATAATAGATTCGGCATTTCTGTGCTCCATCTTAGGTTTGGCATAGTGAAAGAGGTTGATATGACTATTGTGCTTTGCAAAAATCTTCACATAACAATAACCTGTCAAACATATTATTCGTTACTGTCACAGCGCACATCTTCCCTTAAAGGAATAGTTTGGGGTTTTGGGAAATTTGATTATTCTCTTTCTTTTCTAGAGGTAGATGAGAAGATGACTCATGTATGTCCATTAAATATGACACTACATACAGTAGTTTAGCTTAGCATAAAGAGCATAAAATAAAAAGCATAAATGGAAATGGGAAAAAAGCTAGCCTGGCTGTCCAAAGGTTAAAAATAATCTATTCAGTAAAGCATATAACCTCTTGTAAAGCCGTAAAGTCGTAAAGTTGTCTTTTGATGTTTGCACAGATTTATTTTCCCTTGTGGTATCGATCTTTTCATCTAACTTGTGGCAAGAGAGCGAATAAGCTTTTTTCCCAAAATGTCAAACTATTCCTTTAACACTGGGGGAGGGAATCTTTGAGAATCTCACAATTTGATTTGATTCAGATTCTTTGGTGTCTGATTTGATTCAGAATGGATTCTCGATTGAATGAATAGAAAAAGGGCACTATTTTCAGTCTCTTGCTCCAGTATACTGTGCCAAACCATTCACTGGTTCCCTTATTCCACTGAAATACAATATGAAACATGACAGGTAGATGAGATAAATGGCCCACAGCCTTTTTATTTTAAAAAGTTAACTGCATTAATTAATGAATTGATTAATTTGAAAGCATCTTACAGTCTCCTGCCAGTATGAGAATAACAAAATGAGGGGGAGGTGGAGTGCTCTGCTGTTTTGTTATTAGCGTTATGTCTCCAGCAGTGGAGAGCAGTCTCCGGGGAAAGCCATAGTTGTCCAAGATGCTGAGCCGGCACAGGGTTTATGAGGTGAAACAGACAGAACACTGAGTTATTTTCTTCACCTCAGAGTTGGTTTACATTGTTTAATGCCACAGTGTGTGGTGGTCAGCCAGTCTCGTTTGTTACTGCTGGAGATCGCTGCTCCGCTATGTTAGTCACTAAGTAAAGATAATTATTTAGTCATTAAATCAAAAATGCCTGCAACCGCAGCCTTTTTTGAAGATGACCTACAAGATAACTCTAGTGTGTGTGCACTGTAGACTGTCTGGGTGTTAAACGGGCCTCGCCGTTGAGTTCTACCTTTTTCATTCTGCCAACATCACATTATTAATTAACATTTAGAAAATCTATTTTGACATTTGTCAATCGATGTAGAATCGTCCGCATCATCACGATGCATATAGGAATCGATTTTTTCCACCACCCCTAATTAACACTCAATTTTTTCACTGTCAATGTTTTCAACTGTTGTGACAACCAAAGCAAGATCTAAAACTGTCATAGGCTTTTGTTCTCAATTACTTCATTAAGGCCCCAAAAGAGCTGCCAAGTGCCAATGTAACTGAACAAATCTCATGTAAGGGTACGCTTGTTTGGGAGACCGGTTATAAGATTATCTGTTCTGCATCGCTCTGTGCTTTGTGGCAGACATCAGCCCTTGAGGGGTTGATTAATGCCCTATTGGAAACACATGGCAAGGCTTGTTTCATCAAGTGGTAGTATTAAATTATTAAGGCTGTGTGACCAGGCAGCCACTTTGGGGACAGCTGGCTCCAGCTTCTGCTTTACTGGGATACTATAGGATCCAGAAGATTGACAGTAATCCCTGTGCCTTCTTCAGACTCCATTTACAATAAGAAATAAGATCAGAGTTTCAGGGTTTCTGTTTGTTGCTTGGCATTCATTGGCACTGTGAGTTAGACATACTGTATATTCAAAGAGTGTCATGCCTAGGTCAACATCTGGACTTTAATGGGTTTACATGCGTAATGGAAAGAACCAATCCAGTCCCTTGTTTCTGTTAATTTTTATAGGCGTCACTCACATCTCTTTTCATTTTTCCTTTCTGCCTGCACATTTTGATTGAGTTTGTCACTGGGTCAGATAGCAAAAGGAATGATAACAGTGAGAAGATACAGAGAAATGCTAACAGTGCAATGTGGTGTCTGTATGTGTGTATTTTAAAAGGAGACAGGTTGTTATTACTTTTCCAAATAACGGGGTGATTTAGGAGGAGGGATGGGTGGAAAGGGAAGGGCAGCAGATGTGAGAAGGACAAGAAAGAGAAATTCTGTAAAGTTGTCTATAGAAGAAGAATTCAAACTGACATAAAACTGATTTTGTCCCATCTGCAATTATTTTTTTTAAAGATGACATGGTGGATGTACATAAGCGGGGCCAAATTATCCTGGCAATGACCAATCTCTCCATCCAGTAAAAAAGCTGGAACTGGACCGGGATTTATTAACTATAAAGTAAAGCCAGAGAAATGCATGAATGCAAATACCATGGTTACAAAAGTAACCATTGCACATCAACATTCATTTAGCTATCTGTGAGACTCACTTACCAGTGGAAAACATATTAATGCAATCAGTGCTGAAATTGTAAATACCAGGCAACAGGTGCCAAAACATCAGTGAAGGTTTGTTGTTGTTCCATTCATCCCAGCTCAGATCAACCAGTTTCAACTGATCTAAGCTGTGTAAAAACAGGTTTAAAAGTTCAAATGAGCAACAAGAAACCTGTGCATTATGTTAAAAAGATTTCACTCTGAGGAACAGCAGATTAAAGATGTCTTTGATATTCTCTCACTCTTTTTACAAACTCTTGCTTCAAATTTTTAAAGTAGGTTCTGGCAGTCATCCTATCAGCTGGTTCCTCTGTTAAACAGCAGCCTTTTACTTGAAACACAGATCTCACACACATTGACGACTGCTTTATCAGTTCCTGTCATCTATGAATGATTGTTCTTTTATTCTTTTATTGGGTTTTTGAGCTTATAAAGATGACAAAAATACTTAGTCGAATAGTTTCCATCTCACTTGCTTCACTTAGTTTGAGGATGACTATTGTACGTGCAGAGTGCATAGACATACTGTTCATGATTTGTATTGAAGTCTTACATCTCAGAACTATATTTGGTTACAGCAAGTGTCTGGCAATGTAGTGTGTAAATTAAATTACATGGCTTTAAGTCTTTATCACAGTGTGACAGACTGACTGAGTGAGAGACTGGAGATTTTCAAAGATTAGTATCATCAGTATTATATACAGCAATTCCAAAATTATCTAATATATGCCTATTATCTTTTTTATATCTTTGTCTTTATATTTTATATTATGTGAAATAAGTTGTGTTGACTAGAGCTGCAACGATTAATCAATTAGTCGACCATCAGAAAATGTAATATTTTGATTATCAATTAATTGTTTCAGCCATTGTTCAAGCAAAAATGACAATGGGTCCAGCTGCTTAAATTTGAAGATTTGCTGTTTTCCCCTTGTCACATATGACAGTGAACAGAATATCTTAAAATTTTAGACTGTTAGTCAGACAAAACAAGAAAATCAAAGACATCACTGTGGCCTCTGAAGAATTGTGTCATTGTCATTGTGTTTGTTGTTTTACTTAAACCATCACTCTTTACCAGAGTTTTTTCTTCTGACAAGGAATGCACTCTGTATTGTTATGTCAATAATAGCTCTCAAAACACAAACTGTTGGTTCATGACCTTTGGAACCTTCATGGCTCTCTGTCAAACAGTGTTAGTGGATGTGAGTATTTGTGTATGCAGCTCTCTTTCTATGAGAGGGAGGTAGAAAAACTGAAAGTAACAGAAACAGGAAAGAAGGAAGGATGGAAAGAGCTAAAAGATATCAAAAGAATGCAAGTGGAAGTAACAGCATGGCAAAGAGATTAAAGAGAGACACATAAACAGTGATGAAGATGGATTCTCCATGGCCTACAGTTTTTGATCAACTTGGCTGACGTCTGCAGTTTCTGTAAACCATGGATCACTCTGCTTGATGGCACCAAGTGAGAATGTTAAAACATCACTGCCCCGTGTTTAGATTCACAGATATCCATAAAGTTTTACTATGATTGCTTATGCACAGCTGTGGAAAAAAAGCAGTCAAGTTTCTGGAAATATTTTCTTTTCAATGAATAATTTTTCCATTCTTATCTTCAGTATCAATCTGAATTCCATTTGATGAGACCCATAAAAACAACTATCTTGTTAGCCAGGCGGACTGTTTTACTTATGAGGGAGATGTCACATGTGGAGCACATGTGTTTGTAACACACACACACACACACACACACACGCACACACATGCACAGTCAAGCACAAATAGACTGTCACAAGGCTGGATGGTTAGGTTTTGGCACATTCCTTTGCACATCCTTGGTTCTAGCAAGAACGAACAGACAGATGACAATGGACAACTTTATCTCCTTTTGTCTCATATCTCCTATATAAATTATGTTTATATACGACAAATATTAAATAGCAGCAAAATGGAAAAAAAAAAAAAAAATCATAAAAACAAAACAAAAAAAACACTCTTTGCAACTAAAACATGATTTCATTTATGTGGTTATGGTGGTTATATTCACTCAAAGCACCCACGTGCTTTGAGTGAATAAGGTTAGAGAGGCATTGTGGTTTTGTTTTGTGGTTTAATAGTGAGAGTCAACAGTGATATAAAGCACAAGACAGGAAGCGTTTGCGTAATTAACATTTAACCAACACTAAGCACGTTTCCACACTTACTGTAAACCTGAGTGCTTTTGGATTGCAAATCCTGATCTTCAATGTCTTGCGCTATGTACTTCCACAACCCAGTCTCACATCAAAATGTGTTATAGCTATGTTGGTCCACAGCACATAATGTTTTAGTTTAACAATAATGGCTCTAAAATTGTGAGATGGCTATGTTTTTTTTTGGCCTATTCTTTTCTATTGGCCTGCTTCCACATCATGTGACTGTCAAGTTTCTGTCTGTGAAAACAAAAACAAACAAAAAAATGGCTTTTATTCTCAGTGGAAAATGCAACATTTTAAGATAGTTTTGGCATTAAAATGCATTTTGATAACATTTCTGTTATCACATGTGCATTTTATCTTCATAATCTTCGTTCACTGGATGTATATGATGTTTAGCTTGTTAGTTATTATGAAGATTTTTTAAGGCTTTCTATTGTTGCTATAGATGCTGCTATTGCTGAAACCATATAGTTGCATGTTGTTTGAATAATTGTTTTTGCATTGTGTATTTATCTGAGCTGTTATGTTATTTGTGTCATTTTATGTAACTGTTTGATGATGTTTTTTCAATAAAAAAAACATAGATTTTAGACGGCAGAAATTAATTGAATTTGAAATCCAGAATTTGAAGCTTTGCTGACCGGAGGACCCGCTGCCCAGAAATATTTTCCTCACTGTCACTGTGTTAAGGTTTCTTTTAATGGTATCTTTTCATCATTAAACACAAAAATATGAAATGTCCCTCCACTCCCACCAATCACCCCGACCACCTCCTTCTGACTCAAACATACTGTATATGACGCACTACCCACACTAGGAAAAACTTTGCCAGGAAACATAATCTAGGTAGCAATTACATTTCCCATCAAACCATGATTGGAAATACTAATTAGTAGTATATACATGTAATTACTAGGAGACATGATCGCAGTGCAGTTTGTCAGGGAGGGGTCAGCAGGGTAGGATAGACAGAAAGATGGTTGGAGAAACAAGAGAGGTGATGGGTAGAGAAACTAATAAAGTACTGTAGAGTAGAGGTGTGTTTTTTTAGGTGGAAAGAGGAAAATGAATAAAATGTAAGGGTTGAAGTGAAAAGTAAGACAGGAGAGTGGGGCTTAACAGTTGGATGTTTCTGAGGAATTGGAAAAGCAGAAGGATGTTTCCTCTATGCTGATGGTTTTGTCCTGGATCAGTCCCACTAGTATAGTGTAATCACAACATTTCAACACTTAAATTAGGCTCTTTAGCAATGTAATTATTCTTTTTAGAGGTACACAAAAGTATTAAACTGTTCATTTCAACCAATCATCCAATACCTCAACAAAACCACCTTTGTGTTTCACTGTTATGCACATCAACTGCCAGTGTCTGGCTAAATGCTTTATTCCCCACAGTAAAGTCTTTTCGAAGCCCATTTGACTATTTAATGGGCCTTTGCGCATGTGTGTATTTGAGTGCCTTCCAGTGGTAATGGCGCAGTCTCAAAGTCTTGATGTGTTTTAGGGAGTTAAAAGCTACAAACTGAAACACAGTTGACCTGATGCACTGATCCACATACACGTAGGCACATCACGGTACGTAGGGAATGAATGCATGATTTGAGCAAACAAACTACCACGCGAAGAAGAAAGGTTTTGAAGCAGCTTTTGTGTTATGCTGAGTTAATTGGTTCCACCTCTCTTTTTATCAGAGTGGAGATCTCACTCTGTTGAAAGGACCTCAAACAGAATAATTACAGTGTTTGACAGGCCTGTTCTTTGTGACTGAGTGTCTCAATGGTGGAGTTGTCACATGTATTTATAATAGGGGAGGTTATGCATTCATGCAGAACACCACAAGGACAGGCTTTATTAAGTCATGGGTAAACACAATCAGCTTTTAGATCTCTTGTGCATGTGTGGTAACACTGGATTTCCACGTGGTGGGTGTTATTGTTTTGCTGCAGTGTTATTGATTTACAGACCTCCCCTCCACATGCACAAGCACAGACACGTCAGTCAGCAATGATGTTAAGCTCACGTAAGCACTCTGTCTTGCACACTCTTGAATTTGCACTCCTCGTTCACATGTTAAAGGTGCCCTTTGGTGTTTCTGACCTCTAGTAGTGCTATGGAGCAGTTTTGTTATCAATGGGTCCATGTTTTGTTTGTACTATGCATATGGGGGACGTGATACTACAAGTGGCTGTGATGTGCTAAGAAATGCAACCATGCGCCAGCAAAGGCAGGGAAGAAGGAGACTGCAAGCTAGCCAACATGGATGTAAACAATGCAGGATTTAAAATACTTAAAGGGGGCCTATTATGCTTTTCCTTATTTTCAGTCATATATATGTTGTTACAGTGTTGGATGTTCATATTAAATGTGTCAAAATAATGAGGTAAACATATGTAGAAGTAATCCCTGTGAGCAAAAAGCACCAGCTTCAGACTGCTCTGAACACTTGGTTTCCAATATTTTTTTCTACTTTCAGCCCAAGCAGACGTCGGCTCATGATTGATTTCTTTATATGGTCATCTGCTTCATGCACAGCGCACAAGTTCAGTGCTCTGCTCCACTAACATTATGGTGATTTTCCATTGTTTTGGGGGTAGTCACGCTGAGCCATGACTTCAGTCAAGCTGGCACACTTCGAGTGTTTTTCCATTACACAGCACGGCAAAGTAAAATAAGTTGTTTACCTGTGTGTGTGTGAGGTATGCTGGTCGTCTGCAGCTCTTCATCAAACATCCTCATCACTGTGGCTGTTTCTGCTTGTACTATTCCTCCCTCCATTATTTCTAACTGTTCTGCTGAACAAATAGCTCCAAATATCTCCACATGTTGTTGTTTCGACTGTTTGTTAACACTGCTAACAAAGCTGTGCTAATTCAGTGAGGATCACGTTTAATTTCCTGTAAATTCTTCATGATAAAAGTCTATTATTAGTCTATTATTGGTCCATAGTCCATTATTTAGTCATTTAAAAGCTTTTCATTTGAAGCAGAAAAGCATGGCATGTTGGGTTTACATCAGCGGTAACTTAACACAACTCTGATACGGCTGCCCTTCAGTAGGCTTCCTCAAAGCTGGCTCATGGGGAGGGGGGCCTTAAAAAGGCAGGAGCTATGACTGCCTGTTAAGAGACAGAAGCTGAACGGAGGGGCTGCATAAAGGGCCAGTATAAGATAAATACGGAGTTTTCTGAACTGTGAATCATGCAAAGCTACTCTAGTGGAGTCCAAAAATAAAAATAAAGAGCTGGAAATGAGCATAATCCCTGCCCTTTAAAAATGAGCTTTGCAAATGTTTTATGAGGAAGGAAATGCATTCAGCTTGTTTGTTAGACCTAAACGATACACTCAATGTGTTTTGGTGAATAAGAGTCATTGTAAACATAACTTTTGTATGTTTACAAGAAAACTCCACAGTGCTCCTTCAAACTTGCGTACAATAATGACGGAGATGTTGATGGAGATACTGAATTTTTGTCTCAGGAATATGTACACATGTACACATCAATGTTCACTCTTAAACTAATGCACACAAACTCACAAACACACACAAGCATGCACACTTGCAGAGATCTCACACTAGCAGCTGCTTGAGTTATTTTGAGTCTGGAAGTTGGCTCTGGGTGCTTGGGCAAATGGTTGGGTGAGGGAAGTTTATGTAGGGTCAGAGTATATGTTTTCAATTTGTTTACGTTGTGCTCTCTGAATAGAGACAGCAATATCCCAGAGTTGTACTTGCATATATGTACTTGGATGTATTGATGCTTATGCACAGTCTCATGTCCAGCAAACACAGGCATATACTCATGTACGTGCACTGGAGATGTCAGTTAATCATAGCTTGGTATAATCTAGTACCTGGCTATTGGCTACTTCATGGATGTCATATTTTCTTTAAAATGTATAGATATGAATTCACAAAAGACTGTACACACATCAGTCCTTAGCAATACCTATTTATAATGTTTGTCTGGAATGGTCTGTGTTTGTGCACATACAGAATTACTGACATTTCATCATATCAGAAACATGACAATGTATCAGTTACATAATTAGTCATTTGATGTAAGGGGGGGTATGTGTCAGTTACCTGTTTCTAGGCGAGACTGATACTTTCATCAAATGGTCTATTGGCTGTTTTCTAGCTTACACTTTGAAATGAAAACCCAGAATGGATGGCATGCTTACTTGAAACTGATCCATGTATAACAAGAACAACATGTATGAATCAGCCTGGCTGAGAGAAATAATTGGATTCCCTATTTACAAAAGACTGTAGAGACCATACTTCAACTAACAAACCTGGGTTAAAGCATCCACATTCCTTCTAATTTTGATGGTGTGCCTTTACCATTACTGCTGTTCTGTGTCAACAACAGTTTATACTACAGATGTCTAACTCACTGACAAAGAAGAGGCCTATAATGATTAACTTAACCTTATAATTTATAACTATTACCTCTTATGTTGATCACCTGATAAAACTAGTCAAAATGTGGCATGTACTGTTATCACAAGTATAGTACTGGATTGATCAGTTAGAACTTGGGAGAATTGTATCATAGCGGTAGATATTCACAGCCCTATGCAAATCCTCTGTACTAATACACACTGTGCAGCTGCCATTGTCACTTACTCGCCTCTGATATTTGCCAAAGATGTTCCAAATCCAAGGGTGCTAAAGTGGGCTCACCTGTCTCTGTCTTTCACTAGTCTGCAATATTTGCCAAAGATCATCTAAAACTGATGGCCGTCATCTTTGGCAAGGCTTGTAGTATTCGCCAGTAATATCCTAATACCAAGAGAATGCAGCTACAGCTAGACACACCTGTCTCTGCCTGTCTTTTGCTAGTCTGTTGTTTAAGCCAAAGAAAATACAAATCCTAAGAACATTAGGGGTCTGTGAAGGTAGCCCACAGATATTCTTAGGCCAAGAACACTGTGTTAAGCTCATCTGTCTCCGCTTTTTTTTTTTTTTTTATTCTTCTCTGCTATTTGCCAGATATATCTTACTGTAAGCCAAGAGCACTCATCTTTAGGCCAGCCAGCATTGTTGAATGATACGCAAATGGGCAGCTGGAACGATTAGAAGAGAATAATAAGAAGCCACATCTCATAAGCGCTGAGTAATTTCTATAAATGAGTTTCAGGGTGTAAGGAACAGTCAGGACACAAACTGCACACTCAGCAGTTTTGTTCCAAATAAAATAAACTTCTAATTATAGTTACAAATGAATCTATAATAAATTGTAATCAAAATGTTTTGAAACCCAATACAGCTACAGTATGTCCCAGATACAATTTGCAGTTCTCACTTGAAGCTTTAGTGGAAGTCTACTGTGTTATCAGTTCAGATTGGCCAGGATACATTTAAATTCAGCCAAATGACTCGCTGTGTGTTTATTTTTGCCCTGATTTGATCACATAATCAGATGTTCACATGTACATGCACACATGTTCACACAATGTTCAACTCACAGAGTGTAATCCAAAGAAGCATGTGAGATTTTGAACATGTGTGTCTTTTTAGGATAACATATTGTCAGTTACTTTTCAACACAACATACTGTAAATTAATGACAAAATACATATGTATGAATATACACTATGAACACTTTTACACAATAATGCAAACTTTTCAGTGTGTACCTTATGCACTCTCATCCCTCCCTCATCTCTTTCCATCGTTCCGCTCTCTAAGCTCATCTGTTGAAAATGCTATGATTTTATAGTGGAAAAAAGAAGTTGATGGAATTCCGTATCTTCAGGTATTTGCTCAATATCAGAGCCAGGATTACTTTACAATCACTGCCATATCACTGTTGTATTACTTTATAAGGCATGTGACTCTCAGTGTCACTCAGAGAACAACTGGAGCACGGTGTGTTTGTGAGAGTTGGGGAAAGAGCCAGAGAGAGAGAAAGCAAGAATGGGTCCAGGTAAATATAAACAGAAAGTTGGACACTGAATGGAGAATCCCAAATAAGATGGAAAAAATACGGAAGGAAAATCAAAAACAAGCCAGCAAATTGTGCATCTCTGTGAGTGAATCTCTCTGTGAGTGATACTGATGCATACTGATATCCATAACCCTCTCAACAGACTTAAGGCCAGATGTTGAATATGGAAAACACTTCCATGTCCAGCTGTGTATCATTTTGATGGGCAGGCTGTCTCAGCACAGAGTGCTGGACCCAGTGGGTGTGCTGTCTCTTTAGCCTGTCTTTCTTTCTTCTGTGTGATGCACTGTGGTGTTTCTGTTTTTGGTGCCTTAAAATAACTGTTAACTGAGAGAAAAAAAAGGAAGTGTTAAGTAGACAGCCCTAAAATGACTTTCTCTCTCTCTTACTCACATTAAATATACATTTTAGGCAGTGTTGTGCTCTTCATTATTCCACTGTTTATTCTTCTGCTCAGTACACATAGTAGTGTTGATGTAGTAAGCAATTTGAGACCAGAGTTTAATGCTGGATAGATCCTACAAAACCGCAGCTCTAAAGGCTCTAAAGGAGTTTCTGGTTTAATTCATCCCATTTGGGGCCCCCTTGAATCATGTGGATGTCCTCATCCAGTTTGGGCCCCCCATACCACTGCTTCCCCTCAGAGAGCCCCAGCATGTACAGAGTTTGCCTTTAAGGCAGGGATTCCTAAACTTCTTCTGCCCAGGACCCACACTTGAAACAGTGCAATCTTCATCTGAGTCTTATGAAATCATACCGATGCTTTGGTAGTTTTGGGACTGTCCAGGCTTAACCTTCGTTGCGTAATTCCAAGAAACATAGTTTGGGATGTACTTTCGACAGCACTCACACGACCTTGATAAACCCAGATGTGCTCTGGGGAGCTGTCTAGTGTTTCTCTGCTCCTCGTGGTGTATGGTTTGAGTCAAGCTTGTCATAGTGTATTTCTCAATCATCTCCAGTAGGAAAGACAGCTTACTTTTCTGCGTTTCTTTCTATACTGTATGTGTGATTGCAGCATAGAACTGTCTTGTAAGTCTTTCACAAACAGGCTGGCTAAAATCCAATGACAGCACATGGAGTCATTAATTTATTCAATTACACTTTAAATCTTTTAAACGATGATGGCAATGTTTAGTGTGGGAGTTGCCATGAAGTGAGTGCAGATGTATGATTCTTGGCTGTTTTCAGGTCAAGAGTCATTAACAATGAGTTTAAAAAGCTTTAAACATGCCAGGGTCCGTTGGAAGAAAAAAATACATGGGTATTTGTGTTTTGTGTGTGTCACCAAATGCCTACGTGCGATGGTGTCAACCCTGTCTCTGTTTGTCTTTCTTTGTGCCTCCATGTGAACTTCTCTGTTTATATGTACAGTTTTTACTTCTTTGCCAGTCTGCTGTGAAACAAAGCTATAAAAGTTTAAATTAGATTTCAAAAGACAACAGAGGAATCCAGTCCTTCCATCTACTGTTTTACTGCCCTGCAGAGACAGGACTGCCATTAGACTGAGGACAAAAGCACAGTCAACTAAATTACTCCTATAGACCCTAACATTAGTAACTAGACAGTTACATTACTGTTTCACGTAAAAAGAAAACATCTGTCCTCTGTGCCTTTAAAAGATATATATACATACATATATTTGCATGAATGCAATGTTACATAAAATTACTTTTATGATCTTTGGAAAACATCTAAGAAGAATTATGAGCTGTAAAAGACACTACCTAGACTGTGCATCTGTTTTATTACCCTAAATTTCATATAAATATGAAGTTTGGTGTGCCATTAGATGTATATGTTACAGCAGTAACTCTTCTTCTTTGATGTCGTAAATTCATACAGTGTCTAAGATTTTACATTTTGTCTCAAAATGTTTCTTTTACGCCCTTTTTATTTGCAGTTTAACAGATTTCATGTTCCCATCATCCAAATTTACTAAAATATGTATATAGTAGCAGCAGTGTGTTCTAGCTTACATTTCTATTTTCGCACGTATTCCATTTTCATCCAGTTCTTTTGTTTTATTACTTTTATTTAGTCAAGATAGATTTGCTGGGCTGTAGTTGGTTGTTGCTGTGAAGTAATAGATGTACTACTTCCACCTGGTCCTGCGCTCCTCTGGGCTTTAGATGCAGTACTGTTGAACTGCAGGCTGTTGGAGACATTGCCTCCTTTCTCCTGCCATGGTGGGGTTGAACATAATGTGTCTGTTTCCTCTCATGGTCTACTTTTAAGACTCCTTAGGGCACTAGCCCACTGCTGCGTGTTTTTGTTAGAAACTACTATAAAATGTGCTTGTTTGTTGCTATGTAACCACAGAAAACATGGTTTCAATATTGCATGTTTGGGCATTTTCCGACAGTTCAATGGCTTATTCTGCGTTAACTCACAATTAAACAGAGAACTTTATTGTGATTAATCAAAATCTCTTGATTACATTCATATATTTTTATAGTTTCAACCAAAAGAAAGAAATAAAAATGTGTCACATCTACAAGCTAGCTTAAAACCAACCATGTAGTAAGACATATTGACCTGAATGTGAAACAGATGGATTCTGGGTCATGTCAGGTCTGTATTGATTCTGTGCAAACCTTTTGTTTTCTATTAGTTTAACAAAAAACAGGTGGCTATAGGGAGGGGCTATATGGACAAAAATCAAATATCACAAAAGTTTTGACCAAATACCTCTATCGATATTGCAGCAATATTGTAGAGATGACAATTGGTGCTTTCACAAAATATATACACAATGAGATTTTTGATAAGTAATCATCAGTAATGTGGATATAATGGCGAAATGGGTAAAGGCAAATAATAGCTAGAATAGTCTGGTAAATTCAGAAAATTTCATCACTTTACCATAATGAGGCTTTTAAAACAGGAAAAGACAACACTTATGCCATATAACAATATTATGATATCCAAAATCTAAGATGATATCTAGTCTCATATCATGATATCGATATAATATCAGTATTGCCCAGCCCTAGCAGCTAATATGAGATCCTTTTTTACGGTGAGGACTACTACAGTGGATTTGTAGCCTCAGGCTCTTTGTCTAGACATATTGATCTATAGCAAGGGATAAAGAAGCATGAACATAACACCAAATGTGTAACATAATACTGAATTGCTAACATGGGCTACATGATGTGTTGCTTCCCGTGGATGAGAAAATGTATTAGTGGGCAAACTGATAGAGGAGCAATTGTTGAAATTCAACAATGGAAATTTTTCTTCAGTTTTTCTTCATTCTTAAACTGTCACTGTTCAAACAAATGGCAAATTTCCTCAGAGTTTATTTTACTGAGTAATGTTTTTGTAGTAGAACCACTGCAGTTTTAACTTTTTTTTTCCTTTGGTCTGGTCAGTGTCACTGCTTCTTTCAGGATCTCATGTGATGTCATACTCAGCTGAAAGGCCTGTCGAGGCCTCTGTGGAGATAGCAATGGGAGGTAGTGGATAAGGAAAAGGGAGGATCACACCCACACACACAGATACACATATCATGGAACTCACACACTAAATACACAAACTTACGGTACTTGCCACAGTATGTGCTCTGTAGGTGACCCCTGTCTGCTATGGTCTTGCCTAATGTGAGGCCTGATAAAGACAGCCAGACTCAGCTTCTAGGTCTATTTAAAGGCCATTTCTAGATAAACTCACACATTGGCCTTGAAATAGCACAGAAATAATACAGCTGTTTTGTATTTAGTGACTCCAGCAAAGAAATGTTACACCAGCTGGTGAAATCAGGAGTTATTGTCTACATTCACTCTTCATCTTTCTTTCTCTCTTTGAGTATGTACCCATAAAAACATCTTACTTACACTGAGTCCCTCTTCCTCTCCTTAACCCCAAACCACCACCACCACCACCATTACAAACACACGTACACACACACACAAACACGTAACCTCACTTACTTTAGACACCCAAACGCCGAACCACACATGGCAATAATTCTGCCAGTCACTCTGTTCTTACTTGGTGCCCTGGCATCCTCTCCTGGTCACGTTGGTCTGTCTGCTTCAGTTTAAGGTAAAACTAAAAACCCCTGAAACCAAACCAGCCCACTCTTTTCCCTTTTTTCCTAATAAGGCACAGAAAGGGAAATAAATAGAGAAGGGCTCAGAGCATGTGTCCCACCTTCAGGAATGACGACTGCATACATTTTAGAGGGCTTTGTTGTAATAATCATTATCACTTTTGTTTAAAAAAGGCTGACCTCATTCCAGGGAAAGAGAATAAGAGGGCATGAAAGGCAAGAATGAGTAAGTAAGAGGAAGAGAGCATATCATTAAAACAGAATAGAGAAGAATGGAAAGGTGCAGAGAGGGAATAAAAAGGAGAAAACAACAGTCAAATGCAAAATGTTTTTTTTTTTAGTTAGACTGAAAAACCAGAGCCAGAGCCATATTTTAAGTTAATGGCTCTGGGGCGCAGTTGTGCTTGTACATAAACTACTAAAGTGTGACAGTTCATGATTTACAGCATAAGAGAGGGAAGCATCTCCCTCCGTTTGACTCATGTGTTTCATAGTTGAATCTGTTTCTGCATCCCATGAGAAAGAAAGACAGGTTTGATCTTATCAAAGTGTGGGTCATTGACACACACTCGCATACATGGATGCACAGACATACAAATATAATGCTATCAAAATTTAGTCACGGTGTGAGATTCTTACCAAATGTTTCCCATGATGCTATTGTGTGCTACCAAACAAAGTTAAAGGGAAGGAAGGGAAAAACAAGAGCGATAAGTCAGAATGGAAAATGGTGAATTAAAATGATTTAAGACATGTCAAATATGAAAAACACTTGATTTTTCAAACGCTGGGCTGATTTAGGGCTGAAGTGTTCAGACATTTCCTTCAGTCCTTGACAGAGATGCAAAAGTTACTACAAAAACATGTTAGAGCTGCCAAGAAATGTCTCACCAAGAGAAATTAGGTGCAAATCTATGATAAGATCACACCTTATAAAAAACAGACTGGATTTGAGGGAAACAGGACTAGAATATAGCTCTGGTGAAGGAAACTGAACCATCTTTAACTGGGCTGATAAAGTTTTTGAGACATATGAGAAAAATATTTGGAAATATCCAAGGTGCAATTCATCTAAAAATAAACTTTGGTGCACACATACTGTGTGTCTGCATGTGTGTATGCATTCATTTGCAGGTGCTATAAAATGCATAAACTGGTCTTTGTAGTCTATGTTATTGCACTACCCCAGTAACATTTCCTGGGCCAACCTGTCATGCCTGAAATCACTGTCACTCCACCCTGCACAATATCACTGTGTGTGTATGTGTATATACTTGTCTGGGTGTTTGTGCATGTCAACTGGCCTTTGTCCATTTATTACTTTAAATAATTCTGTCATCCGAATGGCAGCACACTTTGTTAAGGACCTGGTTTACGCTGAAATACAATGATGTGTGTATGGGTGTGTAGTTTTGTAAATAAGGCAGATAAACATATATATTTGCAAGGAGCTATATGTATGCATGTATGCAGTGTGTGTGGGTTTATCTGTGTATTATTTTTCAAGTTACACCCATGTGGGTAGTTTTTGTGTTTCAGTAAATATACAAAGACTGTCTGACATACTCACTTCATGAGGGGTCAAACACATGAAGGCACCATGTGACAGAATCACTTCCACTTGTAAATTCCTTCAGACATGTATGGCGTGAATGTGTGCGTGCCTGTTTGTGTATTTGTGCCTATATTTGTGTTTGTGTAGCATAGAGTGAGTGTTTGGCTTCTGTTGGTGTTGGCAACCAGTCAGTGCCACCTCCATTAAACCACTCCAGCTACGTGACCACCCCTATTAAGACATAATACCACACATACCCCACACATGCAAGGAACAATCTCTTATTGATTCAGTATGGCTGGGTGCTTGCTGGTGTAGTTGATGGCATGTCAGGGCACAGCCCTGGAAACATCGGTCAATGAGCTCACTGGAGTAAGAATAGACCAGAGAGATTAAACACAAATGCACAGCTAAGAAGACAGAACAGCCGCAGGACCACGGGTGATTTGAGAGGAGATGAAGAAGAGATGGCATTCTCCTTATTCTGACAAATCAATTTAGTGCATATAGTTGTAGACTGTATGAAAAACTGTTAAGATATTCAAAGCAACATAAAAATAATATATGAGGACACATTAAAACAGAAAATGTAGTTGGAAAGAAGATATGCCAAGAAAATCATACAGTTTATAGAACAGTTTTGTTTTTGTTCACTTAACTGCAACAATGCACATATTATTGTGTAATGTTATATAATAATAATAAACACCATTTGAGGAGATGTAGATAAAAATATTTATTTTTAGGCTCAGTGAATGGTAGAGAACACGGGGCTTGGACATAATAACAGGAACACCTCATAAAAAAAAATCAATTTGATATAACACCACACAAAATGGGCTCAAATATTAACATATGTTATTGTGGGGCTGTTGTACTGGATTGTAATGTTTTGTAAAGTGCCCTGTTGTTTTGTCCATTGCCTGTAAATTCCAAAAGAGAAAAATGTTGGAGAGTGGAAACAACACGGTGAAAATGGAACAGCTCATGAAAACATGTTGCACGCTATCAGTGTTACATAACAGCTTTCTATCTCCAAAAAATAATCAATCACGAAATCACCAAAAATCAAATGGAGAGAACTAAGAAAATATGTTTAAAATGATTATACACACGCAAACACTGGTGACCAGTCTTCAAAGACTTGTAGAAGTAGAACAAATATTACCCTAAATTATTTCTATATTTAACAAAATATGGAAATATGTTTAAGCACTGCCACCGTTACCACAGCATGTTCTCAAAGCAAAACCAAAATAGCTGTAACCACAAAGAATTGCTGCGGAAACACAGACTCACGAACAGACCTATTTCTCTGTGATATTATATAAAACTTCCATTAACATGAAACAGAGTAAAGGAAACGCGGTCACATAGAGTCTGACAGTTAATATGGAACACACAGGGAACAGAGGCATGTTTTATAGCAGCTGCTTTTTAACTGTGAATCAAATTAGATCTTGGTGGGTCTCCACACAGAGGAGAGGCACATACATGTACAGCCTGTTGAAGGTCTCCATTTGGTGTCCAGGAGGTAATCATATGAAATGTCGTGTTTGTCACTGTCACATTGACACTGTCTGTTTTGCATCCACTTAACTCTCTGACCCTCACACATTTGAGTTATGGAGAAACATTCCTGCGGCTGATACAAGGTGCGAGGTCCTGTTGTCTTGCCATAGGGAATGTCAGCACCCAACACAGAGGCTCAAACTCTAGTGACATGTTTTTATGTTTTGGTTTAGTTACTGCTGTTTTAATGTGTACAGTATGCAACCAATGCAGCACAGACCGCACAACTTTCTCTAAGGCTCCATTGATACTGACAGATAACCTATTGAAGATAGTTATGAGTAACATAGGCTCTGGCGAGGTCCCAGGAACACCAAAAACATCTTAATAAAACAGTAGGCTGATTGTGTGAAAGCCTAAAATGACCTTTTATGATGCAAATCTCTAGAGTTTTCTCCCTCTTACCAAATGACCCCAACACATTTCCATGTTGGTGTTTCCCATTATAGCTGCAGTGTAATAGAGGTTACAGCACACAGATGATGTATTTAAAATATATACTGAGTTCAGTAGAGATTTTCTGTTAAGGCAGCCTACAAATCCCAACTTCCTTTTTTTATTATGCATTTTATAAACATTGTATGCCTTATTAAATGGCCACGGTTGAGGGATGACAGGAAGTGGGGAACGTCACGCAACAAAGGTGCTAATCTTGGACGTGGATGTTGCGGTTTTGTGGCATCAACCAGTAGGCTACTGGGGCATGGCAGTTCCACCTTCTTCACTACGATTGTCAATCCATAGCCACAATCAGGGTTCTAACAATAAGGCATAGTATTTGATTGGTAAACCTTTTTCTTTATAATACACAGACTGGGAGGTTCACTTCAGAGCAGATTTAGCTAATACGTATTCATCATTCTCCTACTCCCCTCTTCATTCTTCTTTAAACTTTGCTTGCTCTCTTCCTTAGATATGGGAAGTACACCAAGCACCTTCTCTCAAAATGTTACAGCCAAAATCCTCAAGTATGAAGAAAGTTGTCATGTGATTGCTCAAAATAGGATTGAGGCTGTTTCCCAGAACAGCTACCGTGGCAGTTCAGGGGAATATTTTTTTTATGGCCTTTATGTCCTTTTGCTTCTGGTGTTAATATCATCTAAGACTCTCTCATCTCATGAGGAATAAACACGACGGCAATATGAGGGCACTGTTGGCACACTAAAGCTAGCCGGGGCACAAGAGTCAGAGAGCAGGAGGCCAGGCGTATGAGTGGCTGTATCTGCAGACTGAAGTGTTTCTAGCTACTGCAAGGCTGTCAGTTCAAATTTACAGAGGTGAAGGACATGAACGTCCCTGAGGAAGTGTCTAGAAGGGCTGTTCTGATAGGAATGCAGGGCTGCTGACATTCATGTCTTCAGTTACTCCTCAGTTTACATAACCTTTAATTTACATATTTTTTCCTCTTTATCATGTTCAATGAAGTTGTGATGCACTGAACAACCGTTTAAGCTTTATTCATTTGTTCCATGTGTGTTACTGTAACTTTTAAATATTCTTACTAAATAACAAACAAATCCACTAATCCTTAACTGTAAGCTAATTAAAACCTGATCCAATTTACTTTTATGTCAAGAACGTGCTGTCCTATTGCCTAAATATCATCTTAAGCCAGGCAGGTCAACCAAGAACAGAATGCATCAGTGTAAACAGAGATGAAATGATCTCAGTAAAATTAATATTACGATGACGCGTGAAGCTATGACTTCTGAGTAAATTTAACAGTGTGGATGATTATAGGCATGTTCCTCAGATGACCTTTAGGGGAGAACATTGCCCCAAGAGGCATCAAGAGTATCAAAACCCAAGAGTATCAGATTGATACAGGCCTTTATGGACTAAAAACAGCTGCCGCCAAAAGCACACAAACATTAAGAGAGACCAAACTTTTCAGCTCCAGCAACTCATGTTTCATAGTCTGACACGCAGAAACATTGAGACTTTTTGGATTCTCTCATAGCTGATGACAGAAATCTCTGCATGTTGGTCTCTTTGCTGAGAGCTCAGGTTTAGTCATAATTCACCATAACCACATTTTGTCTAAACCTCAATAAGATCTGAAAATTTTACAGTATAGTCTTAGCAGTTGTGAGTGGCTCCATAAATAACAGAACATTTTTGAAAAGCTTGTGCAATTTTGCAAACATGGTGTTGGCTGACGGAAATTTAAGACTATAATAAGAATACATATACAGATATCTAAAACAGACATTCTTCAAATGAAATATTACATTGACAGTGAAGTCTTGGGGTTGTGCAATCTTAAATAATGGCCTGTGTCTCCCACTTTTTTTCAGGGCCTCCAGTGTTCCCAAACCTCCTCCTGTGGCACCAAAGGTAATGTAACAGAGTCCCTGAAATAATAGAATTGCTTTTCTTTACACTTGTGGACATAGTGTTTATTTATTATTTATTTTTGAACACAAGAAAATCATAATATATTATATTTTACTTAGGCCAGGTGAAAATTGAGATTCTGACTGAATTAATTTGAACATATATTTTCTTGGAACTGCATACTTTGAATATGAAAAACAATTTTACATTTGGATGTAGCTTTTGGTGCCAAATTTGGGAGTTTGCTACCTAACACAAATGGTTTACAGAGGCTGTTTATCATTTGTTTTTTATTGGGTCTTGAATGCAGGAAAGAAGGTGTTTTTTTTTTTTTTGCCAAATACTATTTTTGGGAATCTGATCTCATTGTAAATTATCACCTGCATAGTTATTCATCCTCATCATTACAAAAATGATTCTATTAGTGACTGATTCATTATGACAGCATTAAAAAAACTGTTCTCCTGGGGTTCCATGCTGTAAGTGTTTCATTATTTTCTTGAGTGATCACATCCTTCTGAAACGATGCCATACATACATTTTTGTTGCATGAACTATCTTCATATTTTTGTTATAGTAAATGACAGTTAATCATACTGATGCTTCTCTATTCCCAGAACACATTTAAATGCACAAAACTAATTGATCAAACTTTGATATACGGCGGACCTATTACCTGCATATAAAGTCTATAGGACAAAACCATTTTTGAACCCATAAATTATATATGTAAGAGGCATCAGTATAGTGTGTGCTGTGCTGTGATGTTTTTTGTGTGTATTTGCATGCTCTTCCCTCACGCCGGTAGGTTGACAGATCAGACATCATAAAACCAGTGGCCATCACCCATCCCCCTCCTCCACCCCATCCCCACCCTCACTCCTCTGGCCCTTCCACCATCCCTTACAACAAGGCCCCCAGACCTTTCGGGGGCTGCGGGTCAGAGAGCGAGTACCCTTCTTCACAGTCCCCTTTTGCTGCCTTTATCCCATCCCCATCCTCTGCCTTCACCCCTGCCTCCTCCCACACCATTCCTCCTCCACCTCCACCTCCTGTCTCTTACCCATCCTCTTCCTCCTCCTCCTCGTCCCCCCCTGTCCTCGTTCCGCCTCAGCCATCAGTGTATAACACACCAATCAACCTCTACTCCACTGAGAATGCGTGTGAGGTGGCCATGGGGCAGAGGCGGGGCCTACTGGAGAGTCAGGGTGGAGCCTTGCCAATGCAGTTTAATGGGTGAGTGGCGGTCTTGCTAGCCAATCAAATAAATCAATTCTTGGTACTTACACTGTCTCCAACTTTCCCTGTCTTGGTTCTGTTCAAGGTGTGAAATTGGAGCTTATTGATGTGTCCTATTTCTTGCTGCTACTTTTCGGAATATCTGTTAATGTGTCTGCTGGCTGTCTGTTGATACATCCATCACAGATTCATACAATTTTAGTACAAAAAGGCATTATGAAATACCAGTAGGCACAGTAGCCTACCATTTGTTAGATGGTGTTTGTTAACTTTTGTAAAAAAAAAAAAAAAAAAAGAAAGAAAATTAAAAAGAGATGAAGAAAGTTTAAATTAACTACATCAGTATCCACTTTTCTATTTAAGTTAGACAAGTATACAGTTTACAAGAAAGTCTATTTCTGTCATGATTTACTTAGTTGGTAGTTTGAAAAGTTTATGTTCCTTACTGAAAATTGTTTATTCCCTGCAGTGCCCTGACCACGCATGCTAGACTCTGTCTTGGAATCTTAAAATGTTGGCAATGATTTTCAAAGTTCCTCTCATTAAATCAGAATCAAATGTGTGTTGGTGTTTATAGAAGAAGAAACATAGGAAATGTTTGCTGTACCGCACACACAGTATTGAGATACTTGCTGGAGTTAGCAGGAAAAAGCTAATTAGGATGCCTCTGTTTGCTACTGTTGTTTATTGTAGCATTAAAAAGTGACAGTCTGAGTTTAGTAAACTTTCCATTAAGAAGAAATACTGTTGGTTATTTGTGTACTGTGTCATGTCAGAGAACTCAAGCTACTAGTCTGGAAAGACTGATATGTAAGCAAGTTGGAATGTATTATTGTACCATCTGCTTATTGTAGGAACTCCGGAAGGGAAATTCTGTTAAAGGGAAATTTAATCGTGTGATGGAAAACATGAGAAATTATAGATTTTTTTGTCCTGTTAAAATAATGGGTCAAAGTATTTAACATAAACATACAGTTTATGTTAAATCTTGGAATGGATATAGAATTAGAAATCACTACAAATATGCAAGATGAAAGTAAAATAGTGAAGCTTTGACAGCATCTTTCTTATCTCTTTGCTTTCAAGTTTCATGAATCATTGATGATATTATGTAAAAGAAAATACGTCTTTGCGCCGCTACTGTAAGTGAAAGTGGACCTCTCCACTATATTCTATATGGAGGTTCAACAGTCATCATCAGCATTAACGTGTCCTTAACATTTGAAGAGGGTCAAAACCCTCATCTACTACATTTACCCTCTCTGCCTCTTCTTTCTTCTTTCTTTTCTGTCAATATACGGTATGTGTTAATTCATCATGTTTAACTTTTCCCCTGTCATGCTTCACACCCAAGCTGTCTGCTCCTATCTTTCTCAACATAATTCCCACCATCATCTGTCCCCCCCCTTCCCCTCCCTCTGTTTCTGTCTTAACCCCAACTCTTCTGTGTCCAGAGGCATAGTGAGTATAACTATGCCATGATGCTATGACTAAGCTGAGTATATATAGTCTGTGTTGGTAACTCAAGCTGTGTGGCATTCTCTTTGCTCTAGTAGCAAATGCGTCAGTCAGTAAGGGTTTCAGCTCTGAATCCATGCAGCTTTACAAATAGTCTCTCTCTCCTCACGGACTAAGACACAAGCATTTTTTTCATTCACTTATTCAGTCAGATGGATTGAATATGCTCCTTTTCTTACTCAGAATCTCTCCATTTATTTCATGTTGATGCTATCTATGCTCTTTTCTCTTAGCGATACACTGACAAAAGGTTTGTTGGTTTCTCTTTCTGTGAGAATCTGATCTGCACAATATAATCTTACAACATGCAGCCGTGCACACACACGCACAGGCACACTAGCTGCAATTCAGTTGGGTACATAGTCTTCCCCATGTATCACAGATTACATTCAATAGAATACACTATTTTATTGAAACAGGGTCTTGATCTGTCTGTATTTGTATAGTTTTGACTTGCTTCCTTCAAGTTGACATTTCCTTGTGAATGTTCATCTGAGTTTATAGACAGTTACTGTAGGAGTGGTAAGTTTTTACTGACTTTGTGGTAGATCATGCAGGCAAAATCATGTTACACTAGTCAATACACTGTGGACCAGACTGGACCATAAGATGACAGCCTGTTAGCTTGACACTATTTAATACTTGTAGTTCATTAATATTGAGTATATGTGCATGATGAAGTTATTATAGTATATTTATTTTGTATTTTATAGTTATCAGTTCAACAGTAGAGATCAGCATACGCTCTCACTGATGATCAATATACAGTTGCAGGTATAATGTTGTGTAGGCATTCATGAATTATGGACTGACTCTTTTTGGGAAAGCACTTTTCATGAAATATGTAATATTTGAGAATTACTCAACTTCACATTTTTCCCCTGACTTCTTTGTAGAAATAGCAGCAGTTTTTTTTCTTCCAGTATTAGCGAATCCATTTGATTTATTCCTTTGCGGACAGTATAAGGCAGCATGTGTGTCTGTCCTTGCATGTTGTTTTCATGCTGTAGATGAGCTGTGTGGTGTGCTTCGTTTCAGAGGGAATATTTATTTTACAGTTTTGGATAATGATACTGTAAAATGGCAAGAATTTGGACATGTGTATGTCAGTGTTCTCTGTTTTTCTCTTTTCCTTTCAAACTGTGTCTCTCTGCTTTGCAGACTGCAGCACATCGTCAAGTCACAAAGTTAGTCTCTGAAGCATGTCTGGTTCTGACTGCATCCCTTCCTTTTTAACCTTCCGCCTCTCTTTGTGTGTGCCAACTGTATCGTGACATCTGCATGCATTTGCTTATTAGTTTACTGCAGAACATTATTCCTGATGATGTTTTATAGTTTGATTTGCTTAATTTCGTTTCATTTCATCAATTTATATTATGCAAAAACTGCACACATGCACGCAGCTAATTCAAATCAATCAAACCCTTTGTATGTGATAAATATGCCAAGGCTGCAGCATATTTTTACCTCAACTGTAAATCACAAATATTGTCAGACAAGCGGCGCTCGCACACACACACACACACATACACATACACATACACACACACACACACACACACACACACACGCTATATTGTCAGACACTTCCAGTATAACTGTAAGTGTGGGACCAGGCTTGCACAGAGCTGTCAACATTCGCACACCCACACGGCTGCTGCTGTGACAAGAATGTGTTGAGAGACACTCATAAATCAGTCTATTCAATGTGCTAGGTGAGTGTGTTGGTGGGTGTGTGTATTTATAGGTGATTTATTGACAGCAGTGCCTCAAAAATCTCCAATACCCTTGTGTGTGTATATGTGTGTGTATTTGTCCTAGGAGTTGATTTATTGACAGTCAATTAGTAAGGGGCCTGTCAGCACCCTGTTGCCAAGGAAGAGTGCACACACACACACACACACACACACACACACACAGTCCATAGACACATCCTACATAAACACACATCTTTTGAAATTATGATTATACTGCAAATTCACCAAGCAATGTTTTTGAACACCAGTTGAATAGAAAACAATTTTAAAAAATCTCAATACTTTCCAAACTGTCCAAATAATGACTAACAGTGGAACAATAGACAATTCAGCAGCACCACCATGTGGTTGAAAATAAAACTGACTTAATTTAAGAGTTCACTTTTCCTCATCTTGATGTGAACAAATGTCTCCATAGATGTTTTGGCTCTGTGTTGTGCATGCATCGGCAGTTATGGTCCATAGATTCATGTTTTCTACTCTCTTCTCTTTTTAACACTCACTTTGATTCATTCTTAATTATCTAATTAATTCTCAATACTTCTATTTCTTGATTGTCTTCTTCTACTTTACCTACCTTCTAGTGGACCTCACAGTATTTTGAAGTAAGTCTTTTCACATAATTCCATTGTGTCTATATAACTGTTGTGTATGTGTTTGTTGTCTTTTTATGTGCCTTTATTTAGTATATTTCTGTTTTTTCTTTCTCCTCTGTTTTTCTCTGTCACTGGTTTTCAAGAAAACCCCTTCCACCAAGGTATCAGACTGGTTCAAAACTAGGCAGTAAACACATTTAACAAAGTGTGGTGTGATTTTCCTTGTCTAATAAGAACATATTGTGGTTAGTTAGTTGTGAGGTGTGCATCATGCCATCTCATGCAACCTGCAATATAAACATCAGCAGTTTATTGTCATTCCTCTAACTGACTGTGTGTTAACAAATTTCTTTCATCAATTTAAAATGCCATAATGAAAGTAACCTCCTAAAAAAAACTAAAACATGTCTTTGCCTCACATCATACTGATGGAATTATAGTAGTAGGTTGAATATTATAAAATGTTTTATAGGTTCCTGCAGAATTTCACCTGAAGGGAAAGGTCAATATTTTTCAGCCTGGACCCAGCTTTCCCATCTTTTTGTGTCTAAGTGACTAATGGGGTCAACAATTTTTGAAATTGGTCCAGTATAGAGCGAGAGCAGTCAGCAGCTGTGAAATAGGTTGTAATGTAATCCTTTAGGGCAATTGCACCTGTCAATGTACGTCCACTAAAAGTGCTTGTTTTTGCCACTGACAGGCTCAGATTAAACAACATAATGGAAAAGACCACACAGAGAAATAAAACGTTTTTCTTTTCCTATCACTTGATCCAGTCTGTTTGTTACTGTGTTGAACCAAGTCTGGCTCAAGAAGAAGTTTCATTCTGAAATGTGTGAGAGTTGGGTTGTCGAAAACAGCTAAATATTCAGCCAGTCACTTAGACACAAAAAGATAGGAAAATAGAGTCCACGTTGAAAAAATACTGACGTTTCTCTTTAAGTATCTTATGATATCATCACAGAAGACATAGGAAATACATCTTTACTTCTTTATATATTGGTGACATGACAGAGAAATGTAAAATTAATAGAAAATCTGCTTATATTATGTATTCTGTTCAACTCTGCCCTTCCTCAGAGCTCCCAGGAAACACGTTGTGGACACAGACATTCATTTTTACCATGTGCCCACCCATGCTGATGCCAGCAGGAAACGCATAATGGAGGACACAGAGGACTGGCGCCCACGCACTGGGACCACCCAGTCCAGATCCTTTAAAATTCTGGCGCAGATCACTGGCACCGAGAATGGTATGTTACCATCAGATACACAGGCTGTTGTTACTGCACTGTTAGTTGTTCAATACATATGGCATACACACATACCTGAACTATAGTGCTGATGGTATCACTTCTGTCTAGATCAAAAGCTCAGTTAAGTTCAAATTAAGACTGACAAATTATAAAAGTTACAGGCCCTGGTGTTCTCAAAATACACTCATGAATGTTTCTGCTCTGTCCCATGTACAGTAGCTCAAGATGAGGACGCTGACACAGCCAAGAAGACAAAGTAAGTGCATGGCAATGGTTGTGATAAACCTTGATATCCTGTCATCCTATCATCGGTTGATGTTGTCTGTCGCATTTGGTGGAATAACAATACATATTCCAGCGAATGTATGTATCATTCCAATAGATTTTCATAATGTTATTTAACCAATTTGATTAGCTGCCTCTAACACATAAAAGCTACACTTACCCAGCAACAAAAAATCTCACTCTAAATCTCTGTGGCACAGATGTGGTCATTATTGCTGCGTAAGGGAAGAATTGTATTGATGCTGTGTGGGCTCTTCCTGTCTAGACAGCAGAGAAAAGATCGCATTTGTGCCATTAAATCAAAAGCCAGACCTCTGTACTGTACAGAATGTCCATTCTTTGCAGCTCCAAAAGTTAAAAAAGTACTTCCGATTAAATTGCCCTCTCAGATTGAATGTTGATTTTAAATACTGTTATGTCAGCAGCTGAAAGTGTTTCCATCTCTGCTTACCAATCCGAGTGTGGATAGATGTGATGGTTGGTGTGCTCCTCGTGGTTGTTTGTGCATTTGGTAGTTGCAGTGCTGCATGTTGTATAACCTGTGATTGTGTTGCTGACAATCATGGCTGGACTGTGGCCTTGTTCTCAGTGTGATGTGATCCATTGGCTGTCCATTTCTCTTGCTGGCTTGTGGCAATACATGTGATCACCATGTGTCCGTGATCACTCGTGGTAACTCACTGTGGGCATTGATGTGTGACTTCATGACTCAGTGAAATCATCATTTCAGGCCATATTGGCCATGATTCATGGGTGGTATTTTGACATAATAAAGACAGACTCTTTTGACACAGGAAATGATAAGAGTACTGTTTACTGGATAGTCTTTAGTCCCTATTGATTTCTGTCATTTTCTATTCTCATGATAACAGTAAAAAAAGAAAAACTGGCCATCTTCACTGCATCTAAACATTTCCTGTGTGTCATCAGCTTTTTGTGTGCGGTAATAGCTCTTATTGTATTATCTAGCTTTCCTTGTGGCATGGCTCATAGTGTGTCTCATCGCAGTTTGCAGGGCTACTACTTCTAAATCCTTCTTTTCTCTCTCTTCTGGTTTGTTTTTCTCTTCTTTTCCCCTCCTCTTACTCATGTGTCCTGGATGGCAGAGTGAACAAGACCACCACTCGGTTGGTGATTGGCCCTAAGTACAACGAGCTGAGAGACTGGCACCACGGAGTGTCTGCTCGCACCCTCAATGTCCAGTAGACTGTGTGTGTTTGTGTCTGTGTGTGTGATTGTCTGTCCACCTGTGTATGTACACACACTATATCAATTTGACTGTTGTAGCTGGTTATTTATGAATTGGACTGTTGAAGTGCTAAAAGATTGAAGACTAATAGGAAAAGGGAACGTAAAGGAAAGACAACTGGGATGAGAGCTTGAAAAAGAACTGCTGGAGTTTCTCTCTCTCTCTGTGTGTGGGCTTGTCCTTCACTATTATTTTATGAGTCTGCGCTGCACTCGCCTCATTCAGACCTTTAATTAAGTATTGGATACATGCTGAGCTCACCCCACTGAAGTGGAAAAATGTGTTAATACACATCCTTTTATCAGTGTGTGTCCACTTTGAACTCATCATACATTAATTTTGAGTTTGATTACAGTGCATTTGTATGTTACTTTCTGTGTACACTTGAAATCTGTCAGTGATTTCATAAACATGGAAGTATCTTCATACTAATTAACACCAAAACATTAAATATTATGATTAGGATGAAGCCCATAAAACCTACAGGAAATAACTTACTTATACTATAAATACTTTATTAGGTGAGTCCTTGTGTGGCTTTGTGTGACATCATTTTCCAATGTAACAAAGATGAGAAACAAAAAATCCTAAAGGATCTACTTGAAAGATATGCACCTGAAAATCCACATCAATGTCTTTCTCAGTACTCACTACAATACATGTAGTCTTTACTGCAGCACATATACTGACTGTACTTGTGTGTAGTATGTAGTACATATGTGCAGTATGTCAGTGCTGGCTGCGATAGAAACAATAAAAAGGACCTGTTCCCACGGTAATGAGAAAAGACGAACAGCCTGAGGCAGCTTGCTGAGAGCTGTACAGACAAAACGTTATGAATCATTCAGTCTACATTAATTTTGAAACATGGTGATGATAAACAGAAATTCTGATTTATGACTAGAAACGCCATGCATTATGTTCTGTAAGTCTGCATACAGCTACCGAGAAAGCAACACATGGAAAAGACTGTTATTCCCATTCTTTACATATATATTACTTCACTAGACTGTTGTTTCACCCTTGTTGCCTTCTGTACCACTATAATATACATGTAGCATGAAGTATGTGTGTGTGTGTATGTGTGTGTTGGAAGAAGGGCTCTAATTTAGTAGTTATTTAAGTGGTAAATCCAGCATCGGTCTACCTGAGAGTACACCGTCTACATCTAAATGCAGGAACTTGACTGTGTTTTATAGATTTAAAAGCCTTAACGGTTTGTTTACATCTGTTGTATCTGTTAACATTGGCACTAATTTGGCCTGTATGTTACAAACAGTGGCTGGCGTTCGAAACATGGGAAGAGATTACAACCTGTCAAGCGTTTATGTGTATATAAACTAAATGCTATGCTGCTGGGATGTAACAGCCCAGATTGGTGCTTTGAGACATTTTGTATGGTACAAGGATTACGCAAGTAAGGATGGCTCTTTTCAGTGAGCAGGTTGTGGAGGTTTGATGGTGTGCAAAGTGACTGTAAAAATGCTATAAATGGCTTGTAATGCAAAAGTATTATTTTAAGGCCCTTGCTATGTAAAATATTCCTCCAGTGCCTTCACATTTACAGTATGTCATCCCTATGTTTACTTACTGCAGATAATGCTAACTTTGATTGTAGTTTCTTCATAGATTGAAATAGTGTTGCCTTTTGAAAACAGACGAGAATCTAGTGGTTGAAATTTCTTCTCTGTGTTTTGAGTTTGAAAAAGTATTATTCTATATTGTAGCTAATAAAGTGATTGCATTTTTTTCTTGTCTCCTTTTCTCTCTGTTTGTGGCGTCCCTCCTTTCTTTATTCACTCTTTTTCCTTTCTTCCTACTCCCTTACCACCTTGGTTGCTTCACTCTTTTCTCCTCTAGTTGCCTCACTGAATCTGAGACAGACAGTGGGGAGGTCAGGTATAAATCATAACCTAACTGAACTTGTGACACCACCTTTTCACCTTGGATTGTCCCTCAGCACAGTAATCACTTTTAAATAAAACAGGCCTTTCATGAAATCACACGAACTAACTGACAAATTCTAGTCTTTTATGAAAAAAATATAAATGCCGTACAATAATATTCTGCAGACTGAAGATTAATTTGATGCACTTGGATTTCGCAAGCTATAACACTGATTTCACATAAGTGCATCTTTTTCACACTTTCACTCACACTTTCACTCACACTAACTACACTAAAATGAACTCCAACTTCTCTTTAAAGTGTTCCTTTAAAACACACCAACCCAATAGTATTATGCTCTGCTCTCTGTTATCTGCCAGTGACAGATCTCCAGTGCATCAATCCTCTGACCAAGTTGGTGTTTTACTCGCAACCTTTAGTGGAGTGAATGATGTGGAGGCCATGCCGACATCTGTTTATTTTGACCAACCACAGCCACAGTCAGCAATGTCATCTGCCAATCAGCAAAGGCCAGAGGAGGATGCCACAACACCCAACCATGTCCTCCTTTCCAATCCTGGCAGTGTCTTAAAAGCCCAAAATCAAGAGAACAATGTGTCATCCACAACACACTTTCATGTAGTTGCCATCCCAATGTCATATTCAAGTTCTGTTGACATGTTTTGTCACATGCAACCAACATGTTCATCTAATATGAACTATGCATCAGCTCCAATGCTGGCACCTTTACCCTACACTGGCCAAACCCAAATATCATCCTCCCACACCCAAAGGCCAAATGACACTTCACTTGATGTGTTTTTGCCAGCCAACATGCCACAGTCTTTTCTTGAGCCGAGTCCTGTTTGTACCCAGACTCTAGCATCTGATTCACCTGCTTTTAGTGTTTTACATGCGGAAACAGTAGGACTTTATTCCTCAGCTGGTAGCAACCTGTCACTAGTTCAAAACCAAGCACCAGAGAGATCTCCTGATATTGTCCCTGTCCAAAGTCCAGCTGCTTCAGATGGCGCCTTTACAGAACCACCAAGCTTTCAACTGTGCACCACTGAAAGGTACATTGAGACTGGGATATTTGATGAAAGCTCACAGAATTACCCAAAGATACATAAAAGGTCCAAAAAAAGGCTTTGACAAAAATCTAACTGAATACAATTTTTGTCTTGGTCTAGCAGTTCCCCTTTACTACCACTAGAGGACAGCACAGACTCAGAAAAGGTTGGGTCCAGTAACCATGTGATAAGGCATGATGGTGATGACCATAAATTAAACAGTCCTGCTATTGAGTCTCAGAAGGCATCACAAGCTCAGTTTGACCTTTCACCTAAACACAGGTGCTGTATACAGCTTTAATATATTTTGCACATGAAATAAGCTTTTCAGTGACAGGTAATTTAATTGCTTTAACTACATGTATCTGTCCAATCTCTGTCCTCTCAGTTCCCAAGGCCAAGTCAATAGTGGTGTATCTCATATATCAGCACGTCATCACGTGTTATCTACCAAACCAGTCAGGTACAAGGTTATGATGATTCTCACTTAAATATTGCAGGATCTACACATAAATTAACTTTGCATTCAAGCCAATTCAATGCCAAGCTGTCGCACTTATGTACATGATGTTGTATTTTTGTCTTGTATTTTTCATTGAGACATTTAATAGCACTCACTGTTCACTGCTCCTGTCTTCTGCCATTATCTTACGGTATATGGGTGTGTGTATGTGTTTGTGTGTGTGTGTGTATTTGTAAACAGGAGAGAGCTCCTGTCATGTCCTCTGGACTTCTTGCCCAGAGCCGCACCCTGTCCCCCTCCCCTAACCCCCAGCGCTCCAAAACAGCCCACACAAAACATAAACACTGAGTGCTGTAGTCCATTTCAGGCAAGGTAAATAAAAGTATGCCAGTGTAGTGTGTGTGTTTTATATGTGTGTGTATGGATTCTTTTCCTCTTTCTGTATATTCTCCATCAACAACCTATTCTTTTCAGCTTTTCATTGAATTCCTCTCAAACCCCTTTGTTTTCCCCAATGTGTCATGAATGGTCAGAACAACTGATCAAAGCAAACCCTGCTGGTCTCCTGAGAAGGCAGCATCTCAGTCATTACTGAATGCACTGCTCATCACTCCAGTAACTCAGGTTCCGCCACTACGCTTGAGGAAGAAGAAGAAGCATCGAAGCGTCAGTGAACTGCACCTGCCAAAGAACAAGAGGTAGATAGGGCAGACCTGGACAAAACTAGCATCAGCTGTAAAGCTAAAAATAGTCTAAACTGCTTGGAACTGCTGTTTTACACTATTATTAAATTAAAACAATTTTTTTTTTATTTCTTTTTTTTTTTGTCCAGGTCTGGGTCCAGGAAAAAGTGACTACATGATATAATAATCTAGTTCACAAATAGTGTGATACAATGTGTTGATACATGCTGTGATGCATGCAGCTTCCCACTAATAACTCTCATCAACTAATTGCTTGATAGCACTAGCAAACCTAGAGACTTTAGGATAGAAAATACTTTATTTTTTAATTGTAACATTAGGTTCTAGAGGAGAGGCTGTTTATTCATTCTTATCATAGAATTGTTTTAGTTATTAGTAAATATTTTGTTCATAAGTATACCTATTTTTAACCCACGGTGCAAACAAAGTCCTTGAGTCCACTGTACATATCACTCATGGCAGTGCAAAAGCTGTGCTTTTTCATACCACGCCAACACCAGAAGACATGGTCCATATGTCTCTGTGGAGACAATTCATACCAACTATGACATTCTGTGGTCACTGTGAAACAACTTGGCAGCATCTCACAGAGATCAGTCATTGACTTGTGGACACAACTGTGGACATTTAAACCGTAAAGTATGAAGAGCGTGTGTGCATGTGAGTCTGAGTGGGTGTCTGTATAGATGGATGTCTTTGTTATTGTGTGTGTTTGTGTGTATGAAAAATGCGCACACATGGATAGTATAGTGTGTGTGAGGATTGAATTTGATCCAAAGAATATCACAGTGTTAAATTATAGACCATCTGTTGTGTGATGGAGAGAGCTGCTGGACAGCACTCAGCTATGTTAATGGACCATTTGTTCAATGCTCAAACAAAACCAACACATTTATGAGATTCATAATACAAGTTCTTGTTGGAACTACAGTACACAAGGGGTTACTTTACATATGTGAGTAGCGGGGGCACTGAAATGTATTATTTTTGCCTCATTATCATTTAATACCAGCAAACAAGAAGTCTCATTATCAGGCGGCACGTAGTGCTGTAAATAGACTCCAGGCAAACATAGAAGATAAGACAAACACAGAAACAAGAAGGGAGATGCAGAGCAAGGCCATCAATACATTTGCGATACACAAGTGTAAAAGTTGGCAGTGTATTAATGTAAAAAGTAGTATAATGCACAGACAAAACAGGGAAGATAAGGACATAAAAATAAAATAAATGTATTCTTCTCTCTGCCCCTTCTTCCTCCCATCTCTCTTTAATCATCCCTTTAGTTAACAAGGTTCATATGTGGCCCAGTACGTCCAGATGGTCAGCGCTCTAACAGGCTACTATTGAATCAAAACAGCGGGGCTCTCCATTAATCAACCAATCACAGTCTAGCAGAATACAATTAAGCTCCCCTGTAATTGTCCTGAATGGTGGAGAATATTAATGAGCCACACTGTAATTGGCTCTAATGAATGAAGGACTGGGGAGCATCTTATTTCCTGTTCTACTTGTCACCTGTTGTTAGCCAATTACCCCAGCTAATGTGAATGAATGTTGTTAGCTTGTCCGTCCAGATAATTTGAATAGATGGCGCTACAGCCTATAATTTCACAGAGCTAAAATAGCCTAATAGCATGATGAGGATGATGCGTTTCCTGTTCTTTACAGGACCATTTTGCTCAATAGGATGATGTTATCAAATTAAATGCAAAGCCAAAAAAACATTTGAGGGGGTCACAAGGCAAACAAAGTTTGGAACCACTGACTAAAGTATCAGAATGCAGATGGGAAAATCAAATGATTTATAAAGAGAAGTTGTGGAGTCAGCAGTAAAGAGTGACTTGTTAAATTAATCCAACCTGTAAATCGTTAGAATGAATCTGATTACTTTCATTTCACTCACATTTACAAGCAGTTAAAAATATTGCAGAATTGCAGAAAAGAAACTAAAAGCAGGGGTGGAGGTGCTGTTGATTTATGCAAAATTGTTATAATAGTTAGAGTGTAAATGTAATGTAATAAAGATGGTAATGGGATGGCAGCCATTTGGCACTACCAGGCTATAGCCAAATTCAGTGTAGTTTTGTCACTGGCTGTAGCTGTAAGAAGTTAGTGAGCACCACAGTGTACAAAATGATGAGCTGATAATGAGAATGAAGAGATATGTTCTGCAGTCTGACAGTCTCTTTCCTATGGAGAGTACTTAGATTAGGACTGTGCCGGCTATAGGCTGATTAGCTGGAATCGATGCTAACACAACAGTCTGCTGGGTGCATTTATCACAGTCCTTGTCGTTACACTGAGCTTGTTTAGTGTTTAACGATGTGTATATTAATCAGAGGCCCTTTCTAACCATTTATCCATTCAGTTGAGATTCACCTTTTCAGAATGCACTGAAAGTAACAACTACTGAATGAAATGTGGCTTGTGTGAGAATGCTATTTGACCAACTCTCTCTGTCAAATGGTGTTTATTGTATTAGTTTAAACACTGTATTCTATTTCTCCTCTTACATCAAAGGGTGTCTTGGCATCAATCAGGCACAGAGGAGGGAGACCCTCTCTTCTCCTCTCCAGTTAATGCGGTCTATGTCTTTAGGTAAATTTACCCTCTCCTCTCCTCTCCTCTCCTCTCCTCTCCTCTCCTCTCCTCTTTTCTCCTCTCTTCTCCTCTCCTCTCCTCTTCTCTCCACATATCTCACACCTACTTTTCCAGAGTTACATAGTTGCACTTTCCAAGATTAGAAAGTTTGGATCAATGATTTTCGAGGTAGTCCTGTGTGCTAAAATGAATCAAATGAACCCCCTGCTCTTTAGGGACCATTTGATATTATGGATGTCCTGTGTGTTCAAATGAAGTGTGTGCACAGGGAATGTCACGGCAGAGGCGGGGAGGGCAGCTGAAACACAGAGCATCTACAGAGATGAAGCCAGCACACACACAAGTGCAACATTCTTCCTCTCTCTTTCTCTCTGTCTCCCCCAGCTTGTCTATTCACCTCCCTCTCTCTCTCTCTCTCTCTCTCTCTCTCTCTCTCTCTCTCTCTCTCTTCTTCTTCTTCTTCTTCTTCTTCTTCTTCCTCTTCTCTTTGACTCTTTCTTCCCCGCTCACACAAAACATACAGGCACAACTCAATGTAACTATGACTGCAGTTGCCATAACACTTGTCTCCCATGAGTCCCCTAACAGCCAGGCACAAGGGGAAGACAGCAGTGATCCAATTGTTGGCATCGGCTACAACTATGCATTATGGGTGTAATATGTCTGGGGAGAGATTGTTGGCCCACCCAAGTTCCTCAGCTGCCCCTGATGAACACACACGTATTTAAACACACATACACACAGTCCATGTTACTCATAGAGAGGTTATTCATTTTGCATCATTTTAAAAGGCAGTGATGTTTGAGGCCTGGGGCCATGTTTGGTCGAAGAGCAGAGACATTTTGCTCCCTTTATTTCAATAGCTGGACGAGCTCATCTCTCTGCAGCAGTGATGCCCACAAGACAGGAAGTTAATGATGAAATGAGTTTCAAAGATCCACCATTCTGCTCTTTAAAACCTCAAAAAAATATTTTTTTTATATTTTATTTAAAAACAAAATCCAGGAAGCTAGATATTTGTCCATAAGTGGTGCAGACAACCATGGAAAAAACTAAGGCACTCCATCGTCAGCTTAAATAATATAGTGAATTTATTCTTTGAGCAGAGGCATCAGAGTCTCTCAAGGAGTCCCTAAGTCGATATGCGTTGGTCTGCTTGATTACCAATGCTTGAAGAATAAATTCACTGTTATTTAACCTGTAGACAGAGTGCCTTGGTTTTTTCCATGGTTGTCTGCACCACTTAAGGACAGATATCCAGCAAGACTTGCTGGATTTTGTTTTTTTTTTACTTTTACCTAGCCCCACTAAAGAGCACCTGTTGTATGAGCCATCCGAATGCAGGGCTTCCTCCTCCTGTTGCTACTTTTATCATTTCAGATGGATAGTTAGAATTAGTGGCCAATTGATCAAAGCAATCTTAAAGAAGAGAACTAAAATTTCCTTGAAGCAAATGCGTCTCCCAGAAATGCTTTTTTCCCCCAATAAGAGCACATTTGGCTCTGAAAAACTGTATCATGAGGGAGTATTTTGCTCAGAGACACATGTTTTGTCTTGCGAGAGAACATTTTGACCTGAGAGAGAATGTGTAACCCACAGAATATGTTGCCCTCAGAAAAAAATGTGCCGCCTTAGATCTTGTCATGTTAAACCTTGGGCCAGTATTCACAACAATGCCATGTATATAACATGTCTATATTTCTTTAGAGACTAAATCTGTTACACTCTGCAAGTGAATAGCACTCACTAAATATGAACTGAAAACCTAGCATGCAAAATGTATCTGTTTTGTGTAGACAGACAGGAAATACCCTCGCTCCCATGAGGTCATTTTCTCTATTCCCTCATTTGAATTAGTGTACTAGCATCATTTGATGTGATCACCACTAAATTTTACTGTGGTCCTTTAAAGTTACTCAGCCTTTGACCCAAATGCGAAATTTGGTTTTATTTCTTGGAACCCATGAAAATGGACAGCCAGTGTTTCCAGGGGGACCCATTAAGCTTCCTCACAACGTCAGAGAAATGTCCCAACCTATACGATGTGCCTTCAGAGTGGGGTGGTTATAAAATTCACCTCTATGTACAGTACTTGTTGAAAAAAAATACACAGATACTTCACAGAGCGGGGTGAAATGAATGTGGTCAAAATCTGTGCTGTAGCATGAGAACGTTGTCTCCCCTCCATCATTAGCACTGGTAGTCTGGCATCTGTCTGCAATACATCTGGAATGGGCACTTTTGTTGATTACACCATGCTATATTTCACTCCACTGTTGTCAATTACTCTCTGTTGAGTCATATAAATTGTGCTGTGCAAACCCACTCGTCTCCTATCCATCATTAGACGGGGTGGCCTGGACTCTGTTCTGCTATGAAAGTGGCACATGGGCAACATTTTTGTGCGTACTGTACTCATAAGAAGGAAGTGCACCGTGAAGTTGAGTACTGTACTGTTTTGGCTGCAGCTGCATGCTGTGTTTTGGTTGGTACCATATTTGTCTCTGCTCTGTCAGCAGGTAGGTGGTCTGGAGTTTGTCTCACTGTATTTTGACAGGAACTTGAAAAATTAGACTGTGGTAATCTTTTTTTTTTCTTGTCGTTATGCTTTATTTTTTGACGGTGGCTATGAGTACAGTGCGCTCTTGAAGATATTTTGCTGGGGACAACGTCTTTGTAAATAAAGAAACTCGCACATATACATTTATATGTCATGTAATATATATATATATATATATATATATATATATATATATATATATATATATATATATATATACACACATATTTATACATTAAATACTCACAGAAGTCAGATCACTCTGACTGAGCAGAATGCAAATAGTAATTAGGTATTTTGCACTTTAGGAATGTAAATTGAGGTCATTAAACATTTGATGTGAAGGGGAATGGTTTCTGGTGTGTTGCTTTTAATTAAATGAATTTAATTACTAAACATATTGATTTACATATCATCTTTGTCTTCACACAGTGAGGAGGCAGAGGAGCCAGAACTCAGCAGCCATGAGTCTGCAGTTGTCAAGACCATGATCAAAGGACCCGCAGCGACCCCGGGTAAACACTGTGTGTGTGTGTTCTTTCCTGTCTACTTGTGATAGCAGCACATCTTAAAAGGGTTTTCATTTACTTTTTTCACACAATTCACAATGAGCACTAGTTACTATTATTGCCAGATGTCATTTTCCCTGATGTGTGAAATATGATTTATGGACTTGGGACCAAACCACATTTGGCATGTCTCTTATTAACTGACTGAAATAACATTTCCACCTTCGTGAACACATATTACAGATTACAGTATAAATACATAATACATGGGTTTCAGTGACTAAAATACATTTTCTGTTGAACCAATTACTGCATAAAATCTGTGGAATAGTTCATTAAATATGCTGCCAAATCCAACAAAAGTATATATGTGTGCCTGTGTGTGAGGGTTTTTCTTTTTACTGTAGGCATGTTGTGGTGTTTTTTCACTAAATTAACTAGCGGAGTGGGTGCCTGAGCTGTTTTCTTAGAATAAGTCACGGGGAACACATGCATACTCAAAATGTAGACTCCCCCAAATATATTGCTCAAAATAAACTCTCATTTAGAAATTAAACACAATCTTCTTTCAAGTATGTACTTTTATTGATGAATATATCCCCCCCTACAGTTAAAAAGTGTTATTTTTTCTCATACAAAAAAAATGTTTGGTTCCAAATCCTGGCAAAGTGTAAAACTGATTTACTGCTGTTGGACTGAATGTTGTTGCAGCCAGTTAGCAAGGGAAAGAGGCTTATTTTCCATGGTTGTAGCGTGACATATGTTGTGAAATAGGTCATTTCAGACTTTCTTTTTCTTTTCTCGTCTTTTTCCTCTGTGGAAGCCCATTAAGCAGGCGAGAACGCCCGGCTCTTTCTGTGCTGCCTTGCTCAGTCACACGTGTAGCAGTACTACTCTGTCAGAAAGATAATATTTACTGAAGGGACCTGTCAGGAGTTATGAATAAAGTTTTAAGGGTATGCCACAGAGCCGCAGTATAATACCCGTGCTCCGTCTGCACTCGGCCCAGAAATTCCAAGTTTGAATGTTTTTTCAGCGCATTATCCTATTTATCATCTATTTACTTAAAATGAATATCTATATAATTATTTGTCTGTTTATTTTCAAGCAAGTTTTCTTCTATATGAACATAACCAGCCTATGCTGCAGCTTTTATTACCATCCAGTCTTTTAGACCAAGTCTACTCCTCCATTTCTTTTCCTTATGTAACTGCCGCTCAACAAAAATCGTAAATGTAGTCACTCACCCAGGGACCAGGGATCATGAAAATATACTACCAGCCGTATAGCACCCCAGCAGCAGTGAGCCACTGACCCATTTTGAATGCTGAGCTGCAGCTGAGCTAGCAAGGCCTTCACAACCTTGTTGCAAATGCACATTGTAAAACAAATTGACATGGTGTTGAAATTTGAAAACGTGAGCACACACACACACAACTAACTGCTCCCCCCCATTCCTGAATGAGCTTCATATTTGAACACAACCTTATGAGGTGCATGTTGCTGTAATCAATGGCAGCTTCCCTAACAGGTTGATAAGTCAAACCATGTAAAATTGTTTGACCCTAAGATGACTTTTAATTACAACTAACACATTAGTGACACTTTTTTTTTTCTTTGCAAGGAATCCTGGTTTAAGCAGTCTTATAGGTTTGTATCTATGGCATCTGCAAGCTGCCTCCATCTGTCGAACCCAAGCTTCAATTTAAGCCATCTTTTTATATGATGAGGGTTTAAATTAATGCCCTGATAGCTAACATCAAATGTAAAAACAGCTCACCCCCTGCCCAAAGACAGATACTTAACAACATGACATGTAATTGTAAAGCCAAGCTCCAAAGGTGGCTGTTGTCTCACCATGCACATACATACAAAAACACTTCTCCATCCACCACGTGGAGATCAAAGGCTAAGCTACATGTTTAGCCAGGTGTCTGGGTTTTAGCTGTGGGAATGTCTTGGTGGTCTATGTGTGTGTGTATGTGGTTGTGTGCGTTTGGTCATGTGTATGCATGCACATATGCCATAGGAATGTGTCGAAAGTGGAGTGAAAGATTCTGTGCGTTGCTGAAGATTGATGTGGTGAATCCAAGGTTGTGACAACAGTAGTCAGCCAGCTGCATGCACCGCCATGACACCTGCTGGGTGTATAGACAAAGAGGGTAGAGGTCAAATACACACCTGGGAAGAAAACACAGACACACACACATACACATGCATCCTTTGTGATGTTGCAAGTCCTCACTTTTTTGAGTTTCTATCTATTACTCTTTCCTTTTGCATTTCTGTTGCCTAACCAATTTGGCCTTCACCTCCCACAGGGCTCCGTCCACGGACTGGTTTAATCACACCGTCGTTTGGTATGAAGGGTAATGGAAGTGCTAGTGTTCCAAGGGGTCCTGTCCCAGCCCGACCTGCGCCTCAGCCCCACCCTAAAGATGAGGACTCTCTGGTCCAAATGGCAGAACACATCCCTGCTGGGACTCGCACGCCCATGTGTGCCCACTGCAACATGGTCATTAGGTGAGGGAAAACTGGTCTGCTGAATATTTAATTGAACACAGTCAATAAATTAATATAATGAAATATGGTTAATAAGGTAATTTATCATCATAAAAATGACTTAAGAATCTCTGTACATACTAATTTGGAGTCTGTTTGATATTTTAATTTTACCGGTTTTAACTTGACAACACAATTAGAATTCTATATAGTGATCATTGTGGTCACGTCGCTCTTGACAGCAGAATGGGGATATTATGAATAAACTATCCATGGGCTATATCACAAGGAAAGAGAAAGCATGTCATGGCCAAGTTCCTCATCATATCTTGCTCATACTCTGCTTGTACTAGGATAATAAAAAAAAAAAATCTCTTCAGGTTGGCAGCGCACTTGTACTCAAGCAAACAGACAATGGGAAATGGAAAATACGTCTACTCCTCAATTATTCAGTGTCCCAATTACGCTCTTAAAATAATTAACTTGAAACCATCTCGAGTAAGTAATCTGTGTATGAAACTGTAGAACTACAAAGATTTGACTGTAATGTAGATAAGGGTAAGGGGAATTAAGTTGCTCTTGCAGTAGATCTTATTGTAGAGAGATGTTGCATATATACATAGACACACTGTTGCACACGTGTTTGTGATACCAACCCTTGTTTTTCCAGTTGGGTCAGTTATTCAGTCACCCATTTAAAGTTAGGATAAAGTTAGGATTGACAATAGAGAATCTGATCTGTAAGTGGATGTTAGTGGTATAAGATGTGGAGTTTGATTTGGCGTACAAAACATAAACGACAGGGCCGTTTTTGATTTTCTGTTAACACGTTTTGTGATGATTTCCTCCAGATTGTCTAAACAGGTTACATGAATTTAATTTTCCATCTACAAAAAGTCTTAAAGGTCCTTTTATAATTGTCCTATAAAAGGTAAAATGATTTTTTTTTCTGAAATCCAGTCATCATTATGGAATCTCTCCTTATCCTCCCCGCTGTCTACCCATCTTCTTGCCAAGTAGCTGATTGCCCTTTAACAAGTGTTATCTCCCAACTTGTGTCACCTTACATTACATATCACTAAGGATAGGGTTGCTCACATGCTAATGGCTGCCAGAGCTTATGCCACTATCAGAGTAGGCTCAGATAAGCACTGCCATTGTGTCAAGTAAATTGGTCTCTGTAGTTTTCCCACTTTACCTAATCATCAGGGTGGACAGGGTTGAAGTGCTGTATGAGTGGAAGCAGAGGATGATGGTTACAGAGGACCTTTGGATTTCTAAATGTAAATTATTAATTGATTAGTTGATTGACAAAGTTGACAAAAACATTGTAAATATAAAACCTTTGGAGTGTTCATCTTGGACTGTTCAGTGCACAAAACCACCAATTTGATTGTGTGACCATAGGGCTCTGGGTAATGGCCATTTTTCACTATTTTCAGACATAGTATAGAATAAGTAATTAATTGATGAATAACCAATATTAATCAATACTGAAAATAATCAACTTGATAACTCTTAAATCACAAAATCAATATCATCTACCTTCAACAGTGCCCTACTGTTTACCTCTAAATAGGTAAATCCTAATAATTACAAATTACTGTATTCAGTATTCTGTAGAAGAAGAAATGAGCAGCAGGAAAGAACTTGTATGTGATGTTACCAAGAGAACTTTTAGCAGTCACACAGAAATAAGTCAGCCACATTGTCATTTATTCTTTATTCCTTTATTGTAAGCCTATCTGCCCCCTAGTGGCTGTTTAAAGGCCTGACAATGACATTAGAGGGCTTTCACTTTATGAACTTCCCTCATCTCTGCTCTGGTGAGCTGTGTGGTACTTTGCATTTATGACTGGGTACCCTTCTGTAATCAATCTCATGATAACACAAGTAAATAAAATAGTTTGCCTCTGTCTCTTGTATATGTGTTCATTTATGTCAATACAGTCATTCTCATATTGTCTTTGCCTGTCTTTTTTTTTCTTTTAGGGGGCCATTTTTGGTAGCAATGGGGAAATCATGGCATAAGGAGGAATTTAACTGTTTCCACTGCCGTACGTCCCTGGCAGATATAGGCTTTGTTGAGGAACAGGGATCTGTCTACTGTGAACACTGCTATGAAGATTTCTTCGCTCCATCGTGCAGCCGCTGCCAAACCAAGATACTGGGGGTGAGTTAGTGTGTAAGGTGAGAAATGGAGCAATAGGGTGTGTGTGTGTGTGTTTGTGTGTGCTGGTGTTAAGGTGTGATCAACTTGATGTCAGGACATTATTGGGTTGGGTTTTTTTTTTCAGCAGAATGTCTGATGGGATTCTGAGATTCATTAACTTAGTGAGGGTAGTTTTATTGCATTCTGTACCTGAAAAGATTATGAACAAAAACAATAAACTTGAATTATGGATGCAGAGAACGGTAATGGTAATGAAAGTTCTGCTAGTCTTGTCTTGTTATATTTAAGCATATGAAGATTTTAAGGTAGTTACAGTCACTTACTGTAAAGCTGAACTTTGTGTGCCTGTTGGTTTTTGTTTGAAGACCAAAAGTGATAGTACTCCTCTGTGGTATTCAGTGCAAACCTGTCACACATATCAATTTCTGACTTTTCTCTACTTTATGGAGTTTCTGTCTGTTAGTCAAAGCTTGTTGCCGACTCTTCTTTTTCCTGTTTTTGCCTTCCCTTTTGCCTAACTATAACCATGCTTTGGAAAGACTAAACAATTTGCAAAATTACAGTACATCTTGGTCTCTACAAAGATGAGAGACTGTCTAACAGCAACTAGACGGACCATTTAGTCAGTGTAATTTATAGTCACTTTTCCACTCTGAAATGGGAAAATGGAAGCATAAAATTGCTTAAAAGCCAACACCAGATAAACATGATGATATGGACCTCCCAAATGTAAGATACTTGACTTTTAATAAAACTACAGTTTTAAACATTAAAACTAAGTGGTTTTTTATTATTGTAATTAAAACATCCCACTTCTTACTGGGTTACAATGGCAGTTGACACAACATTTGAACTCGACTCATGTATGTGCATTGTTGCCCAGTAGCTGGCTGCCCTGACCCGATAATTACCTCCTAACCTGTGTCACTTGTAGTATTATGGATAAGAGTGCTTGTAGGCACTAATGGCTGCCAAGCCTGGATAAATATCAGAGTGAGCTCAGATTATCATGGCCACTCCATTTTTTCATACTGCTTTATAATCTGTATTGTTTGTAAGGAGCTATTGTTATCAAATTGAGACAAATAACAAACTGGCATAAAATGTATGTGTAGCCATCATCAAGTTGCTGCCACTGTAGTTCTAACCTCAAAGATGCAGGCAAGTGTAGGTGACTGAGGCAGGAAAGCTGCAGGTTTAGGGAATTTCTATAGTGACCACCACTGAAACTAAGGAATGCAGTATATGTTGGGTGTTAGGAGAATTCGGCTTAGTGGCCTAGAGGCTGCAGGTGTAGCTTGAACCTAGAGTGTTAGGAAGCTGAGATCTGTGATCTTATAACAGCTCTGACATTCATCCCTCACGTGTTCTAACCTCTTTAGGCTCAATCCCTTTCAACCCTCTATTTCTCACACATCTTCAACCAGCTTACTGCTTCTTATTAACCTGTTTTCTCACTCCCTCTCTCCTAATCCTTCATTTTACTCCGGCCCACCAACTTTCCATTGATTCCCTGCCCTGTCTTGTTCTCACAGTTTAAGGGTGGGAAAGCAGTATGTCTATTTTAAGCTGGGTCATGCGGTCCCAGAAGAACAAATATAACATTTAAGTGTGACATGAGAAAATAGCACACTGTATGAAAGACTGCATTCCTGACACATGTAACACTTGATTATTCTGATCAAATAGGGATTGATAATTAGAAATTGATGACTTTTGTTGAGCAATGTTACAAAAAACGACCCAGTAAGCAAGGTAACATAATCCCTCCAAAAGTCACTGTATCCTTTCCACTTTCTGGAGGAGTGGATCTAATTTTCCAGTTACTGTCACTGGCACACACACAGATACCAATGCTCCTGACAAAGTGTATGGTGCTCTATCTAACCACTTTGTTTGCATTTGCACCTAGGAGGTGATAAACGCCCTCAAACAGACGTGGCATGTCTACTGCTTTCTGTGCGCTTCCTGTCAGCAGCCGATCAGAAACAACACCTTCCACCTGGAGGATGGAGAACCATACTGTGAACAAGGTGCTTTATTATCTCTGTGTAGACTACTAAAATTGAATCGGGTCTGGCCATCATGGTCGGTTTATTTGATGTATGCAATCTTTTTCTCTGAAAGACTTCTACAATTTGTTTGGGACTGGCTGCCATGGTTGTGAGTTCCCCATCGAGGCTGGAGACAAGTTCCTGGAGGCCCTCGGTTACACCTGGCATGACACCTGCTTTGTCTGTGCTGTAAGTGAAGGCCATAGATACAGACATACAATCCACTCCATCACAGGGCACTTGCTCGTAATCCCATTCCCACCAATTAACAATTGAGTGAGAGGGATTTCAAACAGAAGGACACCCTTTACAATTCACTTTATCTGATTAAGAACTATTTTAGCTATTTTTCAACTTTCCTGTCCAGTTGGCAAAAACAACACTTTAATGTTATCTTTAGTGAATGATACTTGTGTCTTTAATCATTTCTGGATTTGGTGGCTGTTATATTCCAAATATTATCATCCAGTAAGGTTACACAAAGCAAGTAGTGTCTTTTTTAAATCTTGTATTAATTACTACAGTGTTCAGCTTATATCAATCCCTTTGTACAAATCAGCCAGTTGTTTTTCTTTCTCTTTTAATAATGATGTGTGAGTAATGGAAAAACATAATGGGGAGCAGATGAGTGGTCTCTCACAATTATTTTTTTCAGACAAAATGAATTATCCCAATAAAGTTTTACAACTTCACCTCTGTAACCTTTCTCTCTGTTTGTGTTCATGTTTGTGTGTCTTTTGGCTTTTTTTAGGTGTGCTGCACCACTCTGGAAGGCCAGACGTTCTTCTCAAAGAAAGACAAACCTCTTTGCAAGAAACATGCTAACACACTGAAAATATAATTGTTGGACTCTTTATTTTCTCTTTTGCTGTAGTGGGGAGGCCTCTCAATAATAGTTAGTTCATGCAACAATAAAACTCAAGCAATACTTGTACCAGCATGGTGGTGGCTCCTGCAGGTGAAAAAGTGAACTTTGTCTTGTCCCAATTCCATTGTAACATTGTTTAAGAATACATTACCTAATGTTGTGATTCTTACTCGAAGCAGCAACATTTATTGCAGTTAAGCCTTGTTTTCAGTTTTTACCAATTTGTACCAAAAAATGCTCAAATTTTCTTAAAGGATGACAATTTTCACCAAAGTTTTATGCACTCATGCATCCAAAAGTTAAACAGTCTTACTAAAACAACGGTGTACTACCAGACGGAGGTGGATGTACACTTGCAGATAAACAGAATTTTGTGATGCCAGTCTTTTTTTCTTAATTTCAGAGTTTCTCAGAGGCATGACAGTGGTGACATCATGAGATTTTCTGTTTTAAGTTAGTGTACAAAGTGGCTGGGGTAACCTGCAAAATTACACATCTCTCATTTCTATTTTGCAATTAGACAGTAACACAAATGTGTGAAAATATATATTCATACTCAGAAGTTAATGGAATATTTACTTATAAGGTTTCTAAATTTAAGATTTTCTTTCTCATTTTGGCCAACACGGATCTGGCCTTTTCCTTTGCTGTCCATATTAGGTAAAACTGTATGATGTCAGCCATTAAAACATCACAGTCTGCATCAAAACATTTCCAGAATAGATCTGCTGTGCTTTTACTAGTTCTTTTAATGCAGGTGGGGCTGTGTGTGTGTGGTGATGGTGAAAGCTGATTCTTTTGATCAGTGCTTTGAATTATTTTGAACTTTGTATTTTATAAATGAATTCTATGTATTTTATTTTCTATTTGTTGTGTGAAACTGCCTGGTTACAGTGACAAGGTCACATTTAATATGGATTTGGAGGCAGTGAGGCACTTAAGAAAGAGAGACAGAGAAAGAGAAGTGGTCTTGATTTTATGGAGGACAGAATTAGCCCTGAATATAAATGAAATAAATAAATATGCATACAAAATAAATGAACGTATACAAACATAACAAATATAAATCCAATATTTGTATATTTATGTATTTCTCTTTACTATGATAAAAAGACTGTTTCATTCAAACCATTTGCATCTCCTTAGTGAAACAAGCTGGTAATAGGGCATGAGACTAGCATATCTAGACAAATGCATAGCATCAGCAGAAATGTGTTTTCTATAATGAGTGCCATATAGTTTAATGAATCATATTTTTATTTATTTTACCTAATGTTATTATATATATTTATTTTGTATTTTTAATAGTTGCATTAATTTCTGGTTGATTCAATCCTCCACATACTCCATTAAAGGGAGTAGCTCTTTCTGCCTTTAAATAGCAAATATGGATACTCATCCTTCTGTAGTAAACTCTGTATATTTTATCTTGTTTAGGGAAAAGAAATGTCTTATCTGACATTATGTATGCTGTCTGGGCACCTGGGTTTGTGATATTCAGGGATTGGATGGGGCGTAATTTCTTATGTGTTTCAAGTGTCTCACTTAACTGTCCACAAACTGTCCCATTCTGTTGATTTGGCAGTATTTACTTTTCATTCTGGCTTAATTCTCACTTAAAAAACTAGGAACTATTAAAGTTGATCTGAGTTGTTAAATAAAGGATATACTATACTTTTAAACACCCAATACAAATATCATGTGTTATGTTTGTTTTCTTTTCTGTCAGTGTAATACTATCTCTCCATGCCAAACTTCCAGTATTATTGCTTGATAAACCACATGATAGTACAGAAGAGTCTGACATAAGCAGTGTGAAATCCAGATGTCAATGCATGTCTCTTCGACTGTATGCTGAGGAAAGTCAAAGGAGGAGGAGATAGAGAAGTGAAGTGGATAAGAAAAGAGAGAGTGTGAACATGGTATAACGAGGACATGGGTGACAACATGTTAGTATCTATTAAAACCATAAAGTGCCTATTTGGGTCAAATCCACTCTAGAGGAAATTAGTCTTTGGAAACAATTTCTCTTTTCATCAGTGAGACAACACCACTCAGCCTTTCCACATCCTTCAGACAACAGTGGTTGTCTTCATTAACCCAAGCTGTTTTACACACATGCACAAACAGACTAGTGTGAATGCAGTAAAGAACTGTACAGTAGAGAAAGAAAATGTGACTAGTGCGTATGAGGGGTAGTTATATGGAGCAGAAGTGTACTTTCCCATCAAATTAGAGTGGAAAGTCAGGAAACGTTCTAGCAATTTCAAAGACTAAAAACTGAAAATAACCACACATCTGGTGAGACATTTCAAGTAGCAGCTATTTTCAAAATAACTTTTCCTGGAAGAAACATCCACATAAAAAATTGTGAGGGGGGATTAGTTTGCTCTGCTGGAATATTTAATAAAGGATCACTTTTTATCATGATGTAATCAAAGAAAACAAACTGTAATCAGTGTTCAAATTACAGTGTGGCTTTCGGGCTGATGGACAGACGGTGGGATAATCAGCTTTGATGCACAGCAATGATGACTGTCAGCCTGCTGAACTCAAGTGATCTCTGGCATGTTGTGCTCACACATGCAGGAGAAGGCCGTTCTTGTCAAATAACTTCTTTGTGGACTGGTAGCCAATACTGCACCGACCAGTACTGGTTGCTCAGACTGATCTATCCAACATCAAATCCACACAAGAAGGCACACAAAACAATACAATATGAAAACAGCCCACAGCCAATACATACAAAACTGCATGTGTAATATTTTATGCACTAAAAACAGCTGCACTGATCAGGACAGAGATGCTGGACATCAGATTTTAACTGATTTATTTATGTGTTACATCATTCACTTCAGTATTAGAGATGCTATAAAGTAATGGTTGATTATTTATCTGTTTTTCGAGACTTGAGCTTGTGTTGCCTTCTGGAAAACACTGACTATAACCCTTCATTTAATTTTACCAAGCATAGAATGTGTCTGCTTTCTGTCCATAGTTTGTTTTTGTCTTTTTGTCATTGACTTCCAGTTAGTAAAGAGGCAGTAATGCTATTTACTTTTTCATTATTTATTAGACACCAAGTAGAAGAGTGCGTTGTGGAATCCTTTCACACTAAAACTCACCGCTAATGCACTCCTTCTCTGTGGCATTAATCACCCCTCATACAGCTGAGTGACTTTAAGAGGAGCAGAGTGGTTTGCATGTGTGAGTTCTGTGTGTGCGTGCGTGCGTGTGTGCGTGTGTGTGTATGTGTAAAGTGTGTGTGTGTGTAAAGTGTGAGGAGAGGGAAAGCGGCAAAGAGAGAGAGTGAGAAAGAGAGCGAGAGAGAGAGAGAGAGAGAGAGAGAGAGAAAAGCCACTACTCCGGCGGTGAGAGCAGGCACTGAACTCGCATCTGTTCCAGGAGTACCGAGTTCTCAGCAACTTTTCCAGCTTCTCCCTCGAAATAAGAAAGTGAAGGTGAGCATTCACATCAGCTCGAGGTGGGTGACATTTACGCACAGTTTTGACGTCGTTTTTGGTGTGTCTTGTTGTTTAAGTCGCACCTCAGAAAGTTTGACAGACGTACGTCGCTCTTTTTGTTTGCTGATGGTGTTGACATGTCCGTTGCTTGCACGTGTGATTGACTCATTTTTAGACTGTTTGAGATGAAGCTTGCTGCGTTTATGCGAGTGTAACCGAAAAGTTTGAGTGATGTGAGAGAAGTGTCCTACAAGAAGAAGTCCTACAAGTGTTTATGGTTTGCTCACAGCTTTGTATTAGCGATGTTTACATTATTCTCTCCGCAGCGTTGTGTTTTCCTTGGACTTTTGCTTGATCTGTATAGTTTTCAAAGAGGAGACTGACCCATCTCAAACAGAAATAGGCATTCCTATTCAAGACAGAATAGGACAACTATCTGTCATAGTGAAATAAATTCATTAGTATAGTGCTTCTGAGACCACATTTGTCAGTTCTGTTCTTTTAAGCCGGGCCACTAACCAGGCTACTAATATATCCCCGAGTTTAAACACACTGTAACATGTTTTGGCTGTAAAAATGTTATGCAATAGTAAAAAGTTCCAAAGTTAGCAAGCACTCTAAATTTGACAATGGCAGTAAGGTTAGTCTTTGTTTTCATACTGTACGTAATGTTTAAGTTTTGGTGATTGTTGGTCATTTAGAATACCAGAGGGAAGCATATCTAATAATAATAATAATAATAATAATAATAATAATAATAATAATAATAATAATGATTATAACAATGCCAGCTGTAGTCAAAAAAGACACATCCACAAAACAACAGCAAAATCCACCATCAAAAGACTAAATTGATCAAAACACATCAGTCAAAAAGCTTTTAAAATGATGCATGAAAGTGATTTTACATTGGTGGGTAAATGTGGTTCATCTCACCTGTTTTTGTAGAGATCAGCACACACATGATGGGTCACAACCATTATAGTAACATTAACTTACACAACCATAGAAACACAGACATACCGCAAACTTTGACACTGCCTTGATTATGTTTTCCTTCCAAGCATCAAATAAAACTTTAGTTTGAAAGGTATCCATAAAATGTCTTTTTACAAATTGTTTCAATTGAAAATATCAATTCTGACTCCTCCAGTAAATCCTATGGGGGTTAGTTAGTTGTATGCAAACCCCCCTGTCCCTCACCACACACACACACACACACACAATGGGTGTACATTTTATAGTAGCAACTCCTACCTTTAATTTTGAGACTTGGTGAAATGAGCTTCTTCGAGGGCTCACAAAGCAGAGAAAAAAAATTGAATGAACCCCAACACAGCCTCCAGCACTGAATAACCTACAACCCAGTATTTCCCATACGCCCCACTTATACACACACATACACACAGGCATGCACATAGTATTCAACTCTTAGTCCAGTAACTAGGTCCAGGTGTTTGTCAGTGTGCGTTATGACAAGAGTATATCTGTATGTGTGTCTGTGTGTGCATATAAGCAAGCATGTGTGAATGTATATCCAGATGGCATAATATTGTAGCTCCAAATCTTACCTCACCTCATCTGAAGGGTCCGGGGGCAGTGACGCCGGGGGACCACGAAGGAAAACACTCAGCAAATATGAATGAGAGAAGCAGAGGTCCAGATGTGTGTGTGTGTGTGTGTGTGTGTGTGTGTGTGCACTGTTTTCCTTGTCTGTCAATCTCGTACAGTAAGTGTATGCAGTTGTTGAGGCTTCACTGGGAACAGCAATCTTACTTAGGTCAGGAACACATCATGCAAATCTGAGAAACAGCCACATTCTCAATTGGCTGTGTAATTGAGTTTCACATAGCAGCTGTAAACAGAACGCTTCCCTCATTTTCTTTTCTTTCTCAGTAGGCATTCATGAATGTGTGTGTGTGAGCGCGTGTGTGTGTGTGTGTGTGTGAGAGAGAGAGAGAGAAAGAGAGAGAGAGAGTGCAGTTGAGACATTTAATGGTTTCAGACACCTCGTGATGTGAGACGAGGTGTCTGATACTGACTGTTGGAAATTCAGATCACATTGCTTGGGCTTAATCTCCACACCAAGAATAGCAAATTTGCCAAAAACAAACTCAATTTCTGTCCGTCTAGACAAAAAGATGAGTGGAACACAAAGAGGGAAAGACTGACAGAATATAGTCAAAGGGTACCTTTACATGCACAAAGGCCTGATAGATGAATATTCAGTCTATATCCAATGTTATGTAAAAGTCTGATTAGCTTAATTGGAGTAAGGTCATGGTATATATGAGGGAAAAAAAATGGATAACACACACACATTTTTCCAAATTATTTGACTATATGGACACCTCCAGTGTTGTTTAACTATTAAAATGATCACAGAGGAAGCTGAACTGGATGCAATAACAGGGTTTAGGCTATTTAAAGAAATGGTTAAACAATGAGCAATGGTGGCATAATTTTTAAAAGTATCAAACTATATTGCATGCATATTTTCAGCACATTTCAGACCTTTTTGGTTTTTGTTCTCACTGAAAATCTGCAGATTTTCAAAAACTTTTTTTTTTCATCTGATACCATGATGTACGCTTGTCAGAACCCACTGCCTCTCATGCATCTCCACTCATCATAGGGGGAAGTTTTACTTAGAAAACTGTAAACGCCTTAAGCACCTGAATCCAATTACAGCCATTACATTTGTGCAGGTACCTAGAGAAAACTGATTTAAACAACAATTAGAAAGAGAGCAAGGCAGAGATTATAAAGAGGGCAAAAATAATTCAATAGTTCATGTGAACCTGAGAACAGTTTGCCAGAGTTGTGCTTCTCTAATTTCCAATTTCCTCAACTTAGATGGAGTTGATAACAATCAAAAAGAGATAAGAACCCCGGGCAAACATCTAACGCCCCAAACATCTAACTCTCTTTCTTAATTACAGTGTCAATGTGATTTATAGAAACGTTCCAACATTAATCTTTACCTGAATTCCAAAACACAGAATCATAGTATTAACTTCAAAAACCCTCAAAGCTCATGCTGAGATAATAAACAGCCTGTAGGTTTTGCCAACATGCTTCAGCTTTCTGGCTTTGAAATGCAGCAACAGCTTGGGATAAGGTATTGCTTACCTTGTATGTGGTACAAGTTTGAGGTTTACCCAAACTGCTAAAACTGCCCCCAACTCTTCACCTAACCAGGACCCTTTTGTAAAAAGTAAAACTGTGGCTTAAAATGTCCAAATGTAGATTTAGACCACTTTCTAACCTCTTTTAAAATGATAAATTCCAAAGACTCTGCCGCAAGACCTTGCCGGATGTCATCACATTGCTGAATGTGATGACAGTCTGAACACAGCCTTAGGTACACAGTTTAGTATTTAGGTATGTTCCCAGAAAACATTCTTTAAATTGGAACATTTAGTACAACCAAGAAATTCAAGTAGTCCAAATTGAGGCCCAAGAAAGAAAAAATGGGATCTAAAGGTAGAGGTGGACTGCTTAAGATACATATTGTACACAAATTCACTTCTGCATTCAGAAAGAGGTAGTAGAATTACACAAAAATGCATATTATAAATGCCATTTTTTTTTCTTGTAAGCCATGTTTCAAACAAGTGCAGGAAAAAGTAGTAGTTTTAGTAGTACATCTGATACTGTTTAGTGTTATGTACACACCTCCTTGTTTACTTAACTGGTTGCCAGATTTCTGCCAAGCCAAATTAGAAGAAACAGAGGAACAGGCCTTCATTGCTTCAGCTTGAAAACTTAGTTGACATTTTGCACAGTAGAATGGCACATCCAAAATCATTTACATTTGGCTGCTTTCACACCAAATCAGGCAATGCAGGAAAAATGCCAGTCCTTCCATTCTTTTGAATGGGGATAGTGCATTTAGGCTGCAGGAGTGGGGACCAGCAAAAAACCAGCCATGCGGGAAGAAGTTGAACCAGAATCAACTTTTGCCGAAATGCAACCCGATGTCACTCTACAGCGGCCAATCACGTAAGCCGGCGATCAGACCAAAAACACCCGCGGGGAAGAAGAACCTTGTTAATGTTTACCATGTAGCAGAACTGTACAACTCTGCCCTGAGGGATGTCGAAGATGTTACTAGGCTGAGGGGAGGACATTTCTCTTTGTTTTATAACCATAAAAGTAAAGTTAGGCTTTGCTGTCGACTTCCTGACTCATTTTTAAAAAAAAAAAAAAACAGAGAAAAAGAGAAAGGGAGTGTGAGTGAGCTGAGAGAAGAGCAAGCGACATCAACTGTGGTTGAGTGAGCTAGAGAGTGAATGAACAGAGAGAGTGACTTTACAGCAAGAACAAAGCCAGTGAATGAGAGAAATAGAATGTTATTTTCTGATTGTTTTATGGCAGTTACGTTCTAAAGCAAAAATAAACACAACTAAACCTCTGCACAACCCTGCGGGAAGGTACATAAAAAAACGGCAGTCCTTCCATTCATTTGAATGGAGGCAGTACACTGCATGGACCACGTAGGGTCAAAAACCCACAGCGGCCGTGAAGCAAGAAGTTGAACCAGACTCAACTTTTGCCAAAACACAACCTGATGTCATGCCGTGGTGGCCAATCACATACAGTACATGCAAGTGCACATTCTTGGTGGATTACTTTGTAACATTAAAGACAAATTCGGCTGTTTATCTCATGATATCGTGAAGAAAGATAAAACAGTTGCCACTGTGAAAACTTTCCAGAGTTGTTAAATCCTGTCTGTGGGTTTCACAAACCGCTGCGCAGTGTTTTGGCTTCTAATAAGTCCTGAAATGCATTAATCTGTAACTCTAACCCGACTTCCTGGATCATATTTCATTGTTTCACCGGTACCTCAAGCAACATGCCCCCACCATTGTAACCTCCTGCGTCGTAGAGCCGGATTGCCGGATTTAGTGTGAATGTAACCTTAATGAATTTAATATCAAGAACAGGGTGCTTTTGCATTCTGAATGTAACATGTGTAATAGCACACCTCAAATTTTGGACACTCAATGTTGATCATGACAAACAAACAGGAAAAGTAAGGCCCAGGGTGGAAGCAAACCAAAAAAACAATCAAGTTCCACCTCTAGATTTTCTTACAAAGCCAATTTTCAGCAACACTTGAGGTGGTCATCAGTATGGTAAGGACAGAGCTGTCTGTCTGCCAGACAGGCTTCCTGGTTCTCACATGTCACACAGCAGAAATGGATTTGTTCAGATTTATCAAGGGAGGTGAGTTATTATTTTCTCCACTCACATTTTCCCCTAAGGTGATACTATCTCTCACAATAATAGTTTTTATATACTTTTCTTCACAAAAGACTCAATCAGAAACCCAAAAAACGTCCAATAAATGCTTTACTTGAATGTCTTCACTGTGAGCTGTGTTCTGCTCTGAAGATTTTCCTGGCTTATTAATGAGAAATTAATTTCAGCATGCAAACTACAGTCGGGACAGTAAATTAAAACCAGTGATTGAGCAAGCAAGATTACGTGTGTGTGATCTTTGTCTTCACACACATGGATCCCATCGGGTCTTCCTCTGTTGTCCTCTAAAGCTGGGATGAGTTAAAAGTTTGACGCTCGACTTTTTAGATGGAAATTGTGATCTATTGCCTGTGCTGCTTTGATATGTTCAAACAAGTCTGCACTGACAGATGTACGCTCATTCACAGACCTCAACACTCAAGCACGAACTGCTTTAACTTTAACTATAGATCATACACATCTCAGATATACATACAGATCTCTTAGTATTTCAGGTAATGTCTTTTAGCTCAGAGGAAAAAATTAAAAGTTTAAAAACGACTATTTTTTATGAAAAAAACCTCACACACACATTTTCCTGTGTGTCCATGTGTTCCTGAAGTCTAAAATCATTGTATGAATGCAATGGATGAGGGTACTCCCAATATATTTCTTCTTTTAATAATGTTTTATACTAAAACATTATGACATTAAAATTTCTAATTTCTAAAATTGTCATTCTCAATGCATTTATGAATATACAGTGTGGTGGCCAAGTATCCAGTATCTTCTCAACACTGTATTGAAGTGCCACCAACCACCTAACTTACCTAACCTAACTTTCAGTTTAAAGAATTCCTTGATTTGTGGCCAAGTAGTTGACATGATGAATCAGGGCTCTTTTTTCAGGTAAAATATTTACCTCTGTACCTCTGCCATTGCTGTATACATTTGTTTTAAAACCCCTCTAGTTTACAAAAAAAAGACATGCTGGTGCAGGGCATGAGCTGCAGAAACAAGATATGATCTGACTGGAAATTTGCCTACTGGGTTGAATGCAGCTGTTGTAGATGAGTGATGAGGAAGAGATAGAGGCATAGTCACTGAGGTGAAGAAGTGGGACAGTGAGCGTGGTTGAACAGTTTACTGTGTGTATCCGTAGCCTATTAAGATGATAAAGTTGGTGTTTCTGTATCTGTTTGTATGACTGCATAGGTGAAGGAGGTGCAAGTGCTATGACGTGTCTGTGGTGAGCGACAAATTTGCATGAAATGTACCGTACTGTAGTGAGATAGAGTGAGTAGAAGTCAGAGGGGTGTGTTTACGTGTGGTTGCGTAAGCCTGCATGTATGTAATGCATATCTAGGGTGCATTGATGTTCACGTTTGTGCTTATCAGCCTTTTCAGAACCAGATCATCCAGCCACACAGTCTCATTATCCTAATCTTCAGCCTCATTACTCCCCTGCTCCCCCTCAGGGTGAACATTTAAACACACCAATGCTCCTGATCTCATGATGGAGTTATTCTGTCCCTGTGCTCTATAATTCACACAGAGCAAACTGTTCAGCCACTCCTTCCCCCGGTGTTCCCCTTTTTCCTTCCTTTGAACGATGTGACGAAGTAGTTGGCATCCGCACCTTTTGCGAAACAATACTTGAAACGTTCCAGCTCCTCTATTTATTGAAGACACAAAGAAAGATCATAGTAATCAGCAAATTACTGTGAGGCTCTGCGGAACTTTGTGGCTAAAGTAAAGCTGCTGGATACAATGCTGCAGCATAGGTTAATAGTATAAAACATGTTTAAATTATGATTTATTAGCTCAACTAATAGCCTACAGAATCAGTTTAGGCCTGTGTCCCACAGGGCGGATGTTAAAACATACTACCAGCCAGCTTCTGATCTCATGATTTGGCTATTTTCTCCCAGTGCTCTCTAATTCACACAGGTCGCACAGCTCAACCACTCCTTGGTTGCTTTTTCTCTGTTTCTTTTTTCTTATGTACGAGCAATGTGCTTAAATTGTTCACCTCTGTAATTTTCTCTCTTGCTAGCTTTTATTCACTTCTCCTACGCATTACAATGTACATTTTCTAATGACTAAAATCCAAATACACATGGTTAATGGTTCATACAAACATCCCTGAAGATGCTTTAACTTGCAGTTTTGCTTTGAACTGAAAAGCAGGATGTTCTTTATTCTGTAGACCACAATTGTCCTGTAGTCCTGTAGTTCTGTAGTCCTGTAGTTCACTCAAAGAAAAAAAAAGAAAACAAGAGAAGTGATGAGTGGGGCACTGAGGGGAAAAAAAAGATAACCATCTGGATCCACTTTGAGATAATTTCATCCCTCCTGCCCCCCAAACTCGAGACCCCCAATTTTCATGGTGCCTCCTTTTGAGGTGCCATTCCATCAGTGACGGGAGAAATATTTGCCTAAGAGAAAGTGTCATTGTTAAGTTTCAGGCCTTCAACTCTTGGTATAGACGTTCCCTCACTGCTCAGATTTTATCAGGGCCACCACTTGCAGAATTGGTGGTCTGGATATCCATTTTATTTGGAGTTTTAATAAAACTTAGGCTGAATCAGATATCAGTTTTCATTTTTAATATATGCAGAGGGAGAGAGACAGACTAAGAAAAAATAGGCTACTTCAAGATGTGGCCTTGCCAGTTATCATTTTCTAAGAATGCCTTTGAGGTTAAAGGTCAGACTGAGATGGAAAACTTTGACTTCCTGTTTTTAAAGACAGGCTTTGTGAAGCACATGAGCATTTCTGTGTTTTGCTGCACTTTTCAACATCGTGACAACAAAGTAGGCAAAATCTTACCAACTATACACACAGGAGCTTTTAATCTGACCCAGCTTTTGTATCCAGACACCCATTGTAAAGGTGTAAATTAGGTAAACAGACATACAGACAAGTTGATGACTCACAGGCAGTCGGTCAGACCAACTGAGGCAAACAGCCAGAAAGAATCTTATTAATCGGGCTAAACTGCATGTAAGAATTGTGAAGCAGATTACCTGTATTAATTGTTTTTTTATTGCCCCCGAGTGAACGGGTTGTAATGTAACTTAAAAAATGAGACTTTCCACGACTTTTTCGGTTGCCTGTATCAGCTCGTGGACTGATTTCTATGTGAAGGAATCGAGCCAATTTTCTGCGAAAATCCAACTGATGAACCAACCGGTGATGTTTTTGTGCATTCCCAAGTGCCTTGGCTCTCTCCCACTAACATCAACAACCAGCGCCCACCATAACAAAAATTGTGCTAACTCATCTGGCTAGAAAGACCCTGCAGATATTAGCTTTCCAACTCTGTTATCCACCAGGTTGGCTGGTGGCGAGCCGCCTAACCATGATAGCTATCACTGTTTCTGACAGTACCTTTGTTTTTTGGGGGGGATGAGATGGCTCGCTGCCTCAGTTGGGGGTTTGCGGGTCAGGTTCAGGTGGTTGATTAACGTTTATTATTGCGGACTGGGCGGTGCGAATTGGCTCTCATAACGGGCTGGGTGGGTGTGGGTATTAAACAACCCTGACTCCATTGACTGAGAATGAGAGAAGCTTTGCTGAAACACAGCGCAAAACAAAACGTTAGAGATCTTTTATGTTACTATAAGAAGTGCAAGCAAGGAAAAAGACATTACCTGCAACAGTTTTGCGCCGCTGCTCGCTCATGCTGACGGAGTGCGAGTACACGCAGGAGCACGAGCACGGGCAACAGGATGCTGACTGCAGCTCACTTAACAGCCATTGGTGTCACTAATGAGAAGGAATTTCTGATTCTTACATATAGAACCTTTTAAGTGGAGGAAGAAAATGCAACTATATAGTTCAAGGTATTATCTGCACCATTCTGTGGTATGTAGCTCTCTGTTTCAACTTCTTTGTCTTTCTCCCTCTCTTTCACCTACGTAGTCTTTCTGGCTCTTGTCCTATAGTTCTCTGCACACACGCATCGAGGTCTGGAATGATAAATAGCTTTCTTTGATTTGTGCAGATGTGTCTTTGGCAAAGGTTGGGGTATAATGTGTATAATCAAACTCAGAAGCCACTAGTTGTTATTATTCTCTTTCTCTCTGTCTCTTTTCCTTGTCTGTGTCTTTCTAAAAGCCCTCCACTGACCTACACAGATAAGTAGCAAATGTGCTGCTGCAGATGCCCTGTCTTGTGTCACATCATTGATACCCTCCTTAAATTGCATCCACATTGCCTGCGCAGGCACCACCTTCCCATGAGACATAAATTTCATGATGCGCTCGTCAATGTGTTCTCAAAAGTCATTATTCCAGGGTAATTAAATCTGATTGATACCAAATCTAATTTTGTCCCTTAGATATTGAATCTGATGCATATGAAATCAAATCTTGAGGGGGCCTGTTTCTTCACTTACATGTCCGGTGGATTTATACATATCCATCTCACAAGGCAATTACAATGTGAAGTAGGCCTGTGGGAGTCTTTGTGCAGCATACTGTGCAACAGTGTATTGCTTATTGAATCATCTTATTGATAGGTGCAGCCAGCGGGGAATATGCTGATCACGGACATCTGTTGGTGACTTGAACATGAGCAGGATATTTATTATGAAGTCAACTGTATAGTTTCTTTAATCAGTGACCAGTCACAGGAGGTAGATGGCAGAAATGTGATGAAGAGGTTTGTAAAAGTTGTAGATCACATTATGCCAGATAGGAGGAGGGCTGTTGTTTGCAGATTTAATTAGGTGATATAAAGTCACAGCACTGACCAGATGCCCAACACTGAATCAGCTCTGCCAGATCAGGGAGACAGCGAGATCCAAAATGAGGACGAAATCGAGAGTAACAGAGTCCAAGAGAGAGCAGATGTCCCTAACAGGCCCCTGTAGGTTCCCAGCCAATCACCATCAAGCTGATGACCTCATACAGGAAGCAGTGTCACTCATCAAGTGATCAAGAATTACATCCTTGTGAATATATTTATTTATATTTATTATTCAGCTCTATTTATATCATATAGCTCACATTAGAAAATTGTTCATCTCTCTTGAGACATTCTTGGTGCTCACATACACACATATGCACATATAGAGTATTTTCCTGCTCACAAACCACTTATACATAATATATACTACCAGCATCCGTAATTCGTAACCAGACAGGTGTGTGTGTCTGTGTGTGTGTGTGTGTGTGCATACACACAAATTTGCACCACATGCTCACCAGTTTTATATCCAATGTGATATGCTGGGAGCAGTGTTTTTACAAGCCAAAACCCCTGAACCATGTCCACTCAGCTTCCTGTAGGAAAAAAAAAAGAAAAATCCCAACACCCACCCTGCACCCCTACCTTGCAGCAAGATGTTATAATTTAAGGAATATCGCTAATAATTCTTGTGGCTTTTCTACTATAAGCATACATTGGAGTGACACTGGAAAAGGTAGAATGACTGATGGTTAAAAGCCAAAGTCAGACTTAAAATGTTATTTAAAGTGCCATGTGGTATGGGCTTTTGCCAGATGAGCCACCAAGAAAAACCTTCTCTATGGCAGCTGTGTGGATAAGACAGATCAGCATTCATACTTCTGTAATTGCGTAAAATAAAGTGCTCTTCACAAACTGTATTTAATGTGTTACATATTGTTTTCTAGGCATTGCAAAACAAATTAGTCACTTATAAAATTCCAATCTGATACGCTAATAGACAAAATAGACTAGACTTTTTTTTTTTTTTTTTTAACCCTAGGAATTGGTAAACAAAGTACAACATTAGAAAAAGGAAAAACTGCAACTATCCAGCTTCTCTGTGTAAATGGATGACAGAAGTATCTATTGAAGCTACTATTTGAATCACTGTACAGCTGCCAGACAGCTTAGTTATATCAGCAGCAGACAGAGAAGCAGACAGAGATCAGGAGGCTGACAGACATCAGCAAGTTTTCTTTTTCTCAATTCAGTGTGCAGGATTCTGTGGGTCTGCCTTCTTTAAGATACCATTAAGCCAAAATTGAAATGACAAGAGTTGTCATGAACATTGTAAAACATACCACAGTTAGCTTGAAAGCTTACTGGCCGACAAGGGCAAATACTATAATATCTTTTGTTCTCTAAACCTTTTTTCCATAGGTCCTCTGTTCCTGCATTACCAGTTACAGCAGACACAGTGAACGGGGATTAATAGTAATGACAGCAGTGCAATGTGTTTTCCTCTGCATGTGTCTGCGTGTGTGTGCTTGTGTGTGCAAATTCTCCTCAGAGGCATCTGGTGCAGGTTTCAGGCACATGTTGCGGGATTAAGGAATTAGCCATAACAAATAACCTCATACACACACACCCTTGCCTGCATTCATGCAAGTCACCACATTGCAAACCCGAGAATTACAACCCCAGACCACTGCACACATCCACACATGTGCTTATATCTTGTAAGCTTCATGTTCTCCTCTCATCTCTTCAACTCTATTCTATTCTTTTGAATCTCGGTGACAGTTAAGTCAAAGAAAAGGTTTCTTAGTAACAATGAAAGTTGACTCAATGTTAGGGTTACATTAGTAAAAGATAAGGTAATAGCACAGGGAAAGCCAAGTTGTCAGAGACTCCCTTTCCCTGAAAAGGAAACACAATAAAGAACACTGAGCTTTCCAGTGTTGCCCCTGGGTTCAGGTTCTAGCTAATCAACGGTGCACACAGCCGTGACTGTTCTGTTCCAGGGGACTGGAGATGGAAGGAGGGGGTAGACAGGATGAGGGTCTTGCCTGAAATGGGGGCATAAGGGTGGAGGGAGGGAGGGAGAGAGTGCGTGCGGTTGCGTGATTGAGGTGTGCGTGTGTGTGTTCATGTGTCATGTCTTTTGGCCTGTGCAAAGTCACATGGGACCTGTGCTTGTGTGTGTGTGTGTGTGTGTGTGTGTGTGTGTGTCAGTTAATTCTACATGTAGATGAACAAATTATGTCAGTGGTACCAAGTCACTTAATAGTGGAGAGTTAAGTGAGTTGTGTTTCTGAGGCTGTGCTTTAATCACTATCAGATGTCTGGGTGGAGGAGAGGGACATAGTGAAAGAGAAAGAGACCCTGTGTATGGGTGTGCGTGTGTAAATTTGAAAGAAGAGAAAAAAAGAAGACAGAAAAAGATGGAGAAAAAAGACAGAAAGACAAAGAAAGAAAGAAAAAAATCATATGGCTGCTTTATGTGCATGACAAGGAATGCTAGTTATGCTTAAGATATATTGTAAGTGCTCATATTACATGCCAAAAAATTCTATGTACTCATCTGCAGCACTTTAACCTCACTAGATTTTATTCATGCATTAGTGTCAGTAAACTACAGCATAACTATGGACTTTAGCATTTCTACACTGAAAAAAATGGATTTTGCTCCAGCTAGTGCGTTTCAGGTATAACATGTTGTGATTGCAGTGTCAGTACCCAAACAAGCGTGTGAAACTGATGTACAAAAACGGAACATTTTTGAGTCCAGTTGTCCAATCCATTTTCTCCTTAACATCCTTCCAAGTTTAATTTGACACATGTCGTCTGCTGTGTATCCTGACAAGAAAATGAAGAACATCTGATCATTTTGCAATCGCTAGTACAGTACATAACTTCACTGCTGATTGGCGTCTCTAGCCCGAATCTAAAAACTTGTGGGTGGGTGGCATGTTTAGTTTTGCTGCATATAAAGGTGTGTTGCAGCAATTGAGTGTGCAGGCTCTACTCGTATTCAGCGAGGCCATGTCCTAATCATTGTCAGATGGTGGACAGAGTCCTTGCGTCTGGAGCCATTTATGAGGCCTGCAGCCGCCTGGAGGGGGAAAGGGGGGAAAAAAAAAATCCACCCAACGAGGCTGTCCTTTGTTGTCTGAGAACGTGTGAGATGGAAAGTAGGGAGCATATGATGGAGAATTAGTGGTCAGCCAGTAGATTTATTTAACCAATGTTTTGTTGATGCCCAGCAAAGATAAAATGCATATTTTATTACCAAAATTAATATTATTAATATTAAAAAGAATATTATTGTTATTCAACTTCTGCACCAGCAGAACCCAACACTTGTGGGTTAAGTGTTCATATAAATGGTTAGTCATCTTTGCTGGTTGCTGTACAAAGGACAAACTTTTTGATTAATGGCATACATTATGATTAAAGCTAACAAGTCTAAATTATGGTATTAACTTGTGTACAGTATTTTATTTTATAAAGGGGTTCATTTAATTAATTTCCTTGTGCATACTGAATGAAAGTACCTTTTTAAAATATTTAATTAAAATTCACCATATATTGTTAGATTTCTGTCAAATGAATGATGTAATTTCTACATCATATGAAGTCCCCAGGTAATACCAGTCCCATGCAAATAGGGCTATGACTGGAAGCGCTGTAAACACCCCCTGATGACATAATAGAAAACTGTTTGCACTTATCATTTTGAAAGAGCAACGGCCAATGGGGAAACCCTAACAAGTGACCGGCCGACCAATGGCGTAACTTCATCACTCACTCACTCACTCACAGACAGCCGCATGTGTAGGGTTGGCCCCGCTGTTGCGGTCCAGCCAAAAATGACAAATAATAGTACAAGTCTATAGGTGTAAGGTACAAGGTGCCTTACCTGTTTCCAAGTATAAACATCTTGACTCGTGGATACCATTAGTCATGAGGCTTGGCGTAAATGAGTCTAAGAAAAGTCAGCTTAGTTTTGAGAAACATGGTTTGAACAAAGGCCTTTGGTGTAAAAAGGAGGATTACACAGTTGGTTTCCTTGATCACAAACTTCTGTTCATACTTGGCTCATGTAGTGGGAATGTTTTCCTTTGCCAATGAGCAATAACATGCTCTAAAAATGTTAACAATTTGGTGCCAGGAACTTGACTCAGCTACATATGTTGTTTGACATCTTGTCATTCCACAAACTGGCAAGAAGTTGCTTAGAAATGAGGTACAGTCTCATAAAATAGTAAAACAATCCATTTAACCAAACTTAATATTCTTTTTTTAAGATTTAATAAGTTCAGACTGGCACAGAGAAATGTGCAGGGCTCTGTTGGGTGAACTTAAACTCAACAGAGGTAGGTGAAGGATGTCAAATAAAATATAAATGGAATATTCAACATGCAGCTGGTAAAACAATGAATGCTTTAAAAGACTTACTAAAATAGCCTGTTCTAAAATACCCACACTGTGGAGGGTTTTTGAGACATTTCCAAGAAGTGTGAAGTGTTACATATGTTTGAGTGGGTATCTGCTTCTTACTATTATTTGCACTGTGCTGTTGTTTCTTTTCTATTTTTTCTCTTCTGTAAACCTTCCATCACAACTATACTATGTTGTAACTATATAGAGACAGTTGATTTAGCACATATTACTTGTATTACTTTTGACATGCATATCAATACTTGCATGTCATTCATTCTTGGTGAGGGAAACATGACCTCTAAGATAAATCAAACAGTATTATTTGATATAATGAATACGTATGGCTAAAAATGTAAGACAGACTTCTTTTAGGATGCCAATCACAGTGACTTGTTTACTGTAGCTCTTCTTCGCATCTGGGTTGGCAGAGATGCTACAGTGCCATGCAGATCTCAGTGGCTGATTCCAAACCTTTTCCTGACCCTTTGCAAATGTAGGTATGTAATTAAGTAATGAAAACTTGTTTGAGCTGTGCCATGGCCAAGCTTGCTGCTGCAGGAAATTAAGGATAATCTGGAGGCTGTGGGATGCTATGTTGCCACAAGGCTTTCTCAAGGTGAAGTGGCTCTCCTTCAAGATTGGTTTTCATCCCATATGAATTAGTTTTGTGTGTTTCTGCCCTTACTGTGCCCTTCTCATTACCCCTCTGTGTTGTTATGTCTACTTGTGTGTCTGCTGTCTGCTTTTTATTTGTCAATCTTTATATCTGTCTATCTATCTATGTATGTATCTATCTATCTCTCTGTCCTGTCTGTCTTTTAAGGAAATGATGTATGTTGTATTTTAACTATCTGGCCAAAAAAAATGTGATTTGTGGGCCTGTATCAGATTCCATGGCCTTACATATGTGGCATTTACAGTATGTAGGTTTGCTTTGGTATGTCCCCAACATATCTGATTAGTTTACTTCTAAATACATTTAGGCGAAAAACTATAGTTTTTAATTTATATGAACTTTCTTCATTTAAAAAAGCAGTTTTTACACAAAACAAGCTGCTATAGATTACAAGTAAAAAAAGAGTCTATGATGTAATTATGTAAGAAAAACATTGTTCTTTTCTTATTTGAGCATATTTGTATCATAAATTCTGTAGCTTTTCATTAATTTTATCATGCCGGACAAAACACACTTTCCCCTTAAAAGTTAATGTTCATGCCATGCAAGCTGCTGACTTAGGGTATTACAGTGTTATACTGTCAGCAACTCATGCAAACCAAGTAATGAGTGATGCCTTACTCTGATTATTGGCTCTAATCACATTATTGTGCAACATAGATACTGTTTGACTGCTAAGTGATATCTGGAAAGTGCAGCGAAAACATGACAGCAGACTATCAAGCATTTAGCATTTCTGTTTTTTTTCTCTGTCTGCCTTGTCTCTTCATTCTTTGGGATTTAGTCAGACTAGACCTCAGGTAGCGTAGGTCTCGCATATTAGATGTTATGAAGGAGCAGTGAGTCGGTCTACTATATGGAAGTAAGCAAGGGGCTCTGTGCCAGCAGCATGGCGCTCTGTATGTTTTGAAACCAAAGAAGCATTCTGTAAAATGTTTACAGCTGTCCATTACAAAAGTCAGAGTTTAATTTAAGTTTTAAAAACACTCTTGCACCCAAATTCGTAAAATGTTCACATACTTTGCATCCAACTACTGTTGTAATATTGGCTTTAAAATGTGCCCATATTCAGAGAGGACAACTTGAACTTCCTCGACTGAAGTTCAACAGTGAATGCAATTTACGGTTGGAAAACATTTCACTTTCTCATTGATTTGAGACACGAGAGCAGAATTCCCCAGATTTACTCAGGAGGAACATGTGATTTCACAGTGGCCCTGCTTCAATGTGGTGTTGTATCCTCGTGTGTTTGTTGTTGTTGTCATCTGGGTGTAACAAAAGAAGAGGAGAGATTAGGGTGACCATATTTTCAAACCCCCAAACCGAGACCCTTAAGTGTACCGCATGTTCATGCATGTGCACATGTATGAGCTTATGCACACACCATAGGTGTTTTCATCAGAATGGGGGACAGTTATTTCAGCACTTAGAACACGTACCAAGCGTACCTTTCAACGCTATGGACAGTGCCTCAGCAGACAAAAAATTATGTTTTGTTTCCCCAAATCCACCAAGGTATTTGTCAGTGTGCACAAGTGCAGGCTACCGGCTAAATGGCTGACTGTGACACATTCTCTGCTAGCTTTTTTAATTTAAACAAAACAAGGTACAAATCTCTTTGTGGCCTATAAATAACTTTATAGGCTATGAGATACATCTTCACTACGCTATGCCACAAGCTGGTCACGAGTTTACAAAGATTAAAATGTCAAAACATTGAATCACAATTGCACCTCGTTAAACCAAGAAAGAGCCTTTAAAGAAACTTACCTTTAAGAAGATTGCCAGGTATTTCATGCTTTGCAGTCTTTCTTCTTAGAGTTTCTTTTCGGGAGTTCTCAGCTCTCAGGGAAACCACCACCTATGTTTGGCCGTCTTAATATGATCTTTTATATCGACATTTCCACCGTGGGCAACTGAAAATGTACTCTTGCAGTTTGTGCAAAACACAGAATTTTTGTTGCTGGGTACTTTGCAAAGGAAGGAGTAAGCCTCCTGGAGCTCTTGACTCTCTCTTCAGCATGATAGCTAACCGTTAGCATTCTGACAGAACCTGTCAGAAAGTGCTCCAAGCTTCATAGGCTAGCAAAAGCCTTGACAACAACATATTGATTGATTGACACATGTACAGAGAAATCATTGTTGAATTCAGATGTGTGGTGCAATGTTTGTTTTTATATTGGGTTAGGTAATAATGAGTTGGACAATGTGAACATGATAACCATCTATATAAGAGCTGAAAACAAGTATTATTATAGCTATTATTTTAATTGTGGTGAAAACCGGGACAATTTAGTGTTTTACACATATTTGTCAGGACTCAGGACACCCAGCTTGAAACTGGGACAATCCTGGACAAACTGGGATGTCTGGTCACTGTAGGAGCAGTGTCAGATTAATTGACTAGTAGGATTGTTTAAGGTTTCAACTGTTTTGATCTTCCAGGAATATAAGTGCATCCATCGACCTGTTTTTTTGACACCAAATGTCTGATGTCACAGCTCATTTAACTTTAACAGGAGACTCATTTTAATTCCAAAAAGTGCACACTTACTGACCCCTTTTTTTGTGTGAATCAACCATTAAAAAGCTAGAACATCTAAAATCCTTTGAGAAACAAAACAAGAAAAATTAACTACCTGCTGTAATGTGTCGACTTTTCCATTCTAGGCCTCAATTAATGTGTTAAACTACGCAGGTAGACTTTGCACACGACACATTTCAACCTTGCAGCATCGAGGTGAAAAAAGGTTCCAGAGCGAACAGGCGGAAAAGATTTGGTAACCTGGCAGGTAAATAGATTTGTTCCTTGTTTTAAGTCTCCAGGTAGAAAAGGTACATACTAAGGGGTGTATCGAGCCAGTAATGAGTCATATCCTTCAAGCTGCTGCTCTCTATCTCAGACACCTCCTAAAATTTGCACTGAATCACACACATAAACATACAGATGCACACATAGCTTTCTCTCTCACACACATAGGCACAGGCACAGTTCTAACCTGTTCATGACTCCATACTGTACTTCACACCTCTGCGGGTGTTTTCAGGGGAAACACATTACGTCAGTCACCGACGTCAACGCGTCAATCAAACTGTGCAAACACAGTCGATGTTTTCTGACAGGTGTAGCCAGCAGGGGTGGTCTGCAGATGCTTTGACTGACAGGATGCACTTTTTGTGAGTCTCTCCTGTGGACTGTCATCAGGGGGTAGAATAAATAGGCATATGCTCAATGACAACATCTTATAGTGAACTAAAAGCAATACACAGACAGGACATACTGTACCATGGCAAAGTGTAAAAACAACGTGGCCATTAAATAGTAAATAAGTAAAAGGAAAGTAAAATTTGAAAAAGATGGCTTTCAAGAGATAATATCTACCATCTGTGCTGGAAACACAGTATCTATATTACATCAAGGAGGTTAGAGTTAAAGGGGAAAAGTTCAGCCGAGGTCACGCTACATGCAAAATACAGTTACCTGGATTTTATTGGAGTTGGCGGGAGTTTGCCTAAGAGAATTAAAGCTCCTTGTTTTGTGCTGCTGGCGTCAGTATTGCCATTGTCTCATAAAAGGGCCCTGGGAATGTTTTTCATTACCGAATTAAAAAAAGATGAACATCCTTGACACTGTGTTCCACATCGCATAACTCTTTTGAATTTTGAATTAGACCATGAGTGTCTATGTGCACGCATGCACAGCATTATTTTAAAATGACACGCACGTTAAATGAAAGCTGCCTGTGTGTGAGATCTGTTTTTCTAGCTGGATAAAATAATGATGTGTTCCTTGTTGCAAATGACTGAAGCATCAGTTCAGTTTTTTAAGTGACTGCACTCACTCTACCTCCCTCCTTCTGTATCTCTGTCTTCCTCAGTGTCAGTGTCAGTAAGAGATGTTCCTTAAATCCATTTATTTTAACTTTTCCATCTTTCCCTTAATTATTTACATTAGCCATTTTCTGCCTTTTCCTGATTCCATCTCCAGCATCTCAGTGTCCAGCTCTAAAATGATATTTGAATTCTGCAGCCTTGTTTCTGATGCCTTTTTAGGGAAGTCTCTGGACTGTAAATGAGTTGGGTGGTTTTTCCTCGTAATTTAATCCAGCGAGGTCACTGTACTGTAAATACAATTACAGAGTCGCTGCTGGCTGTGGAATATAGTCTTCCCATTAATGTGTTTTTTTAAGAGACACAGAGGAAGAAATGGTAAAATCAGGGAGGTTGCTAATTTAAAGTGACCATTTTCTCATTGTATGCTACACTGCAGCCTCTCCTTGCGTCTAGTTTTTTGGGGACGGATCAATGTTTTAGATTCGCGATTTTTGTGGCAAAAACTGTGCATGGGTGTGCTTCACATTGGAAGGCCTGAACGCTGGCCATCGAGCACACTGCCAGGTAGACATGCATGTTTTAATATGATTGCTGGTGAGTGCTTTTACAATGTGGGTGGGGTGCATGTGTGTGTTCCTGTTTGTGTGTGGGACCAGCTAACAGAAGTGCCTCAGAGCAGTAATGTGTGAGTGTGGAGTAAAAGGACAGACTTGCTGAGCGATCGCCACAGCACCCATACACTAAGTATGAATAAATCTTCTGTTCAGACATTTGGCTATTTAGAGACTGACATGAATTTGATCATGTGTTTTTCTTTTAATGGTTTTCTAGGTTTTACTAAAACCTCTATGGCGGTACTGTCTTACTGGGATAGTACTGCAGATGGTGGAGTGCGGTATGTTGGGTTGCAGAATGGTCTGAAATCAGAATAGAGTTCATGGCAGATTTAGTGTTAGTCAGTTCTTGATCGCAATCTTATTAATGTAGTGACAAAGAATGGGATTGTGTGTGTTAATGTGTTTGAAGGAAGTTTTTCCCATTTAGAGAATTTATTTCAGTGGGCCAATAGATTAACCTCCCACCCAAAAATGAGGTAAGGGCCTGTATAGAACTGCAGTTAAAGAGTTCACATCCGTATAGATGAAAAATTATTTTGTCATTTAAGCAGTAGCTCCTGAATTTATTGTTGTTCTGCAGATGACTCTCGAGTCTTGGATATTGGAGTGCTACGACACCGAGGCTGGCCACCACAAATAAATTCTCAACCTATGGGAAGTAAAGATTTTGTGTTCATACAGGTGTGGACAATGTTTGTGTATACACCCAGTTGCCAGTTTATTAGGTACACCTAAAACTACTATTATACAAGAACCCTGCAATAAATCTTACCTCCATAGAGGTTGTAATGTTCATTTTCTTTCACCTGATAGTGGTGATGTGAATAGTCATTGAAGTATACAATAATGATGTCTGAATTTCAGAGAGAAAAAAAGGAGAATATTGAGACTGATGTTAAATTTAAATGTAGACGTTAAATTCTGCTGCTTATATTACACTGAGTACACTCAGGCTATATGAGTATTTGTGCATGAGTTTATGTACCCATGCATATTCTTGTTTGTCGTAGGATTTGTGCAACTGCCAAAGTGAATTAGCTGACACGTTAAAATCTGACAAGCATCAGAATTTGTTACCTTAACATCTGTGTTTTCTAAACAATACTTTGCTCTCATTTTTGCAAGGCTGCATATAGATAAGGATAAGTGCATTACAGCAAAAACATGCAGAGCTTTCAGAGAGAAACACTGTGTAGGGGGACAGCACATGAGAAAATATTTCTATCTCCATCTGCATGTGTTTCCACTGCTTCTTCTCTCAAGTCACCCTACCTGTGTCAGTGTTTTCATTGGCTATTGTAAAGCAGAGAGAGAAATGACAGTTTGTAGGACCTCAGTGAAAGAAGGGATTTAGGCAGTAATCCGCCTCACTGATCCTTTTAGAAACAACCAACTGTCTGGCACACTGCCTGCCTCTCGCCGCGACACGCCTGCTTTTGATACCTGAAGGCTGGGCTGTAAACTGACACCCACAGTGGCATTTTCTGCTTCCCACACACCTCAGATCAGACATGAGGTAGATTACTCGTTTACTCAGTTGGAAAAAATGACTGGTTGTTGGCATCCAGGTGATTTGAGGTGTGTATCCCAGGGTTGGCGTGCACTGAAGTTTGATGGCTACCATCAGGTTTTTAATACAAATCTTGAACTTGTTGGATGTGGCTATAGGTGGATATAGTATCTTTTTACTCATGGAAAATATCGAATACCTTATTTTTTAATACTTATGTTTCCATGTGGCAAAACCATACCAGTAAACAGTTCATAATTTCAGAAACATTATCGCTCACAGTCCCTTAGCCATACCATTTGCAAGAATGCTTATACTTATCATGCTATGGGTTATTTTGCCCTTCTCACTGTTCAGATCAGGTCGAACGAGAAACAGATAATTTTGTTTGAGAACGTGCGGCGTAAACACGGACTTACTTAGAAAATCAGACTTGGGCTTCATGCAGTAGATGTCATTTGTCTAGCTTATCCAAACATTGTCCACATTTATAATCATCTTCACGCTGATATTCAGTTTTGCCATACGTTGATAATCAGTGTCAGTTCAGCCTGTTTTTAAACAAATGCTCTCTGTCTTTAGAGTTGAGCAGTTGCTAAGAAGACGAGTTTGAATAATTAATCTCACGCTATCACAAATTGTCCTTTCTTCTTTAAGTCAAGCCTGGACCTGGGTGATATTTTCATGTTCTTATAGAAGTAATGATGGTTCTCATTCATTATCTTTCAGCTGTCAGCAAGGCAAAAAATACATATTGCTTTGTGTTTCTTAATTACTAAGACCAGATATGAAACACATATTTGTGACCATTTTAAAAGCATGTCTGAGCATGCATTTCATCGTAATCTGAATGAGACTTGCACTCTCTGTTGACTATTTAGACATGTGTAGCCTTGGTCCTGAGGTCTATATTTTACTGGGGCTGTGCGTGAGCTATAAGCGGTATTATTCTGGACTTTTTGACCCACAGCAATTACTGAATGGCATCTCATTTTCTTTGTCAGGAACTAAATGGCACCTTTATTTGAGTAAACGTAGTAATTTTAATTTCTTTTTCCACTGGTGTGGCTTGAGAGATGTATAAAGTTAGTAGAGCTTTGATTTATGGACAATCTGGCCTCTTTAACACCTAATATGAATTGACCTCTTTGTCTAATGGTGGTTCTGACTATGGGGGATAACACATGTCGAAAAGGCCACAGACAGACACACAAATCAGAGAGGCAGACGCAAACTCACACACACACACACACACACACACACACACACACACACACACACACACACACACACACACACACACACACACACACACACACACACACACAAGACTGGAGTGGTTTATAGGGTGGCAATAAAAAGAAACGTTGCGTGAAATGAATCCAATGTGAGTTACAGTGTTTTGGAGGCTGTGTTTTCTTAGAGATGAAGAAATGGACCCGCCCAGAGTGTCATGTTTATATAAAGAATTTTTATTTGAGTTTAATTTTCCAGCTCTACAGGTGGGAATCTATACGACCTGACCCTCCAATCACAAGATCTCATAAAATGCGCAATCCTTGGCATACAACCTGTCTGTATTACAGAAAACAAAATGTTATAAAGTCACTCTATATGCCTTTTCCTTTGTATGACATAATTTAAATTTCATTTAACTTGATACATCAAATCAAATAAAGACTAACACAGGAGGTCTATGAAAGCTGCTGGGCAAACAAAAAAGCTATTTCTGAGTTCATACTGTAGGATTTTATGTGAATTTGAGGAAATAGCAGTCCTTATTGTAAGTTAAAAACCTAACAGGTGTTCAAAGTGAGCTCAGCCCCACTATGCAGCCTGCTCTCAGAGGAAGACTGTGTGTTTTTTATGAAATTCTTTATTCAAGTATTATTCTTGGATCTAGAGCCTGACCTATACTGGATTTTTAGGGCCAATACCAATATTAGGAAGTAAAAAAATTCTGATATTGATATATCTGCCGATAATCTTTTTATTTATATATGCGTGTGTATGTGTGTGTGTGTGTGTGTGTGTGTGTATATATATATATATATACATAAACGCCAATACCAATATGATACTGATATATCTGTGATAGGCCGATATTGGCCAGTAAAATCGGCCAACCAATATATCGGTCAGGCTCTATTGTCAAAGCCTTTTACATTAACTCTGATTATCTCTGATTTTGTAAATGGGTCTTCAATATTTTTTTACTGTATTTTCCATGTGTGTGTGCACAGGGATTGCAGAGCTGTGTGGCTAACCCCGTCTGTGAAAGTGAAACTTAGCTTACAGCGACCCTTCAAACACAGGTAAGTGGAAAAAAATCCATCAATTAATCAAGTTATGAGGTTATGAGATTCATTATCTTCAGGCGCCCTCTCACACAGCAATGTATCCTCTCAAATACTGCAAGATAATTTGGATTGTTGCATTCATCAGAAAGCATTAATTCCACTCAAGTACCGTTATTATGCTGTAATTTCACCTGCTGGTCTAATGTTGGAGGAGATAAGACACATTTACAAACATCTCTGCAACCCAGTGGGGATGATTGATGCTGGGGCCAGGATGAAAGGATAGGCTAAGATTATATTTATTAGATATTTAATAATTTACAAGTACTACCAAAGTTGGAAGTTTGTTCACAGATAATTAAAAACACTTGAGCATACAGATCATCTATTGTTAATAAGAAACAGTAGGTGATCTGTTCCAACGAACTGAGGAGTATCAGGACCATCATAACATAGCACATTGAAGTGCTGAGTCCACTTACTACTTTCTTGGCAAATACTTGATTTTAGAGCTAACGAGCTAACCAAAATAGCCCACAGTGTGCAGCTACAGTTTACCCCTTAAGGAGGAGGACAGCAGTGAAGGTCAGTCTCACATTGCATGTTTCTCTGAAATCCAAACTTACCAAGAGCAGCATAGAAACAGTGACACCAAACTCCTTCATAAATTACTATATATTTGACTTTTAAAAAATATCTAACTTGAGCTGTAAAAGCTCCCTTATGAGATACATGGTCAATGGTATTATGCTACTTGTTCCCTACACATTGTCTGTGAACAAAATTAAGTATCTCTGAGCAGTAGCCCTGCCCAAATAATAGAGAGACTTTTAAAAGATAGATGCACTTCATTTGTTTGCCTCTTCAGAGAGTTTGAGATAGAACCACAGAGTTGTTTGCAAATATAAATGTTACCACTGGGACAGCAATTTGTAACCTTAGCCTGCACTAGCACAAGTTATTTAGTCCCAGTTGCCAAGAGAAAATGTATTAGTATCTGGGAGCATTTTATAGCCAGCTGCATTGGCAATTACGACAACTAAGGAGGTTTGTAATGTGTAAAAGCACTAGAAGCTGAAGCAGGGATATTCAGCATTTGAGTACATCTGTGCTGCATAATCTCCTGCAACATAAAATGTGGCTTATGTCAGCTATTAGCATTGTTGCTGCAAGATAATGTACCCCATAGACTCATTTCTCACATTAAGTGGTGCCACAAGATGTTGTGGAAATGCACAGCAAGTAGAAAAGGTCGTTGCATGTGTAACAGGGAATGCTATTCATAGCACAACTGTCATATGCACAATTATATTCACCACCAGTGCATATTAGTTCCTTAGAGGACACTGGACCATTGAGTCAGGGGAGGCAGGTGCTGCTAACTGCACAACATACGGATGTTTTAAATGAGGACCACACTGCAGCCAGCAATTTAGAATATTTTGAGCAGATGGTACTTGGTTTGCAGAAATGAAGGTGGGGTTCTCAATGTGATTGTTTGAGACTGATAATGGCTGAAACATGAGGTGTCCTGGCTGATAGTTGCATCATTTGTGCACCTGTTTGTAACTGGTGCTTAAAAAAAAAAGAATGATGGTCCAGATTGCCTCCACTCAGTAAGATACCATCATCATGTACACGTCAAGCAATGTGTACTTTTTGTATAGATAAGCTGTCTTTTTCCGTCATTGTTCTGTGTCTTCATAAATTTCAAGGTTCCTTGATCTATCTGGAGTGTGACACAAGTCTTAAAAGGCTAGCAGATGCTAGAAATCATGTATTTATTCCATATTTACTGTAGAGGGTGGTGATAGAACTTTCAGTATCAGCTTAAAATTCATTACATTACTTTTAATATTTATTGTTTGCTCAGTGGCTCCAGGTTAAGAGGGTGATGGTACATTAGGTTTCTGCGTGTTTGTTTTGTTTTATAGGTTGTCCAACATATGGCATCTACAGGTATTTTTTCAGCTTTACTACATTATATACACTCACCGACCACTTCATTAGGTGCCCCTGTGCAATCTAATGCAATCCAGTGCAACAGCTCTGCCATAAATTCTACATTTACTAAGCTTATACATTTTCAGTTTTTGTTGACACTGTCAGAAAGGTGATAATTCTACTTTATGTTTGCCACTGAGGTTGTAGTGGGTGGTGGTGGTTTACTGGGGTGGTCTAAAGTGGCCGGTAAGTGTATGTCATTAAGATTAAATAAATCATCCATATAATGATTATGGTGACAGATTTATATTCAAAATACTCTTCTTAAATTTAATTTTAAAATCTGAATATGAAATCAAAACTAATGATTTCATGACTCCAACACCACTAATATATAAATACTCCACTGCAGATGCTAAGAAAAACCTTCATACCTTCAGTATAATGGTAAAATTTATTAAATGGTGTGTAATGCAGTAGAGAATTTTGCTATAGCATTAAATAAGTTTATTGTAGTGAGTATATTAACTGCTCTTTAGGTCAGGTGACCCACCCTGTTGTAAAAGAAACATTGCTGTGAGGTGTCTGTATTAAACAGCAGACTGGAGCCATTGAGTGGGGGGCACATGTTTCAGCAAGGCCATTAATGCTGTAACATGAGAACTTGTTTTCACGTGAGCACATATACACCCGCACACACATATATACACACAAGGCAAATGCAGATGTGAACCTGCGTGCACACACACAGGTGTGCTGGCAACAGCATCTTTCAACATGACGGGGCTCTATGCTGAGGTACACACACTGCCAAGTGGAGAGGCTGTGCGAGTGTGTGTGTTTGTGTGTGTGTGTGTGTGTGTGTGTGAGAATGTAAATGTGGAGGGAAGTAGAAATTTGTGAGGTCATGAACTTGTAAATGAAAAAAAGAAGCTTCCTTGTGCTTTTCCATTACATCTCACTCCAAGGACTGCTGTTGTGCATTTGTTGTAGATTGAGCATAAATATTCTCTTCAGTGGATAAATGCTCTTGTTCCTGTTATTTCTCCTGAGATGTATTATAAAATAGGTGAATTTCCATTCCAGGCTTTATCATGGCAGCAGGAAGCATGTTTGAAATTTGTGTAGCTGCTGCAGTAGGATAGTGAAAGAGTTTCTTTTTTTTAATTTCAGCCGCTGACATTAAACACAGAGGCCTTAAAATGACCTACGAGCTGAGTAGGTTTAAAATAAAAGTAAGAAATGACATGGCAGTTAATATTCATGCAACATATACATTTTTATACATTACAGTAGATACATTGACACCTCCAAAACAACAACATAGACTTGTGTTGTGTTCTGCTGTGACACCTCTGTGATCCGCAACAGATACTGGGGGATGCATGTCATTTGTCCCCAAGGGGGCACCATACTTACACCTGTTGCATGCATCAAATGAATATCAACAGACAATTCAACTTAGAAAGACTGTTCTCTCTGTTCTTAGCATTTATGTTCAAGACATGCATATCAAGTTAAGTGTCTCTGTGGTGTTTTTTTCCCTCTCCACTTCACAGTATGTTACATCTAGTGACAGTCTATCGCAGTCAAGGTTTCACTGAGTTCCAAGCATGCAGTAAATATATTATTAAGGTTCCACTCAGTTTATCAGACAGATCTCAAGTGCGGCTCACTCGTCGCTGTGTGTGACCTGCTGATGGCGTTCAAAAAGCACAGTCGTTCTCACTGCCACATATCTTCTTACTCTCTCTCTTTAACTTTGTCTCTCTCTCTCTTTGCTTTGTCTCTGTTTTTCTTTCTCTCTTTCACACACAGCTGTCTGTACGCTTCAGCAGTCTAGCAGCAGCAGCAGAAAGTACTTAGTGGTCTAAAAGAGGGAGCAGTGGGCTTTGTTATAATCCCTGTTTGGGCTAGAACAGACTCCTAAATAAACTGCTGCAATGGGACACCACTGTTTACCAGCAGCGAACGGATTGTATTCAAAGTGTAGCATTGTTGCCTCTGTAATCGCTCAGCTGTGATAAACAAAAACAGAAAGAAATCTGGTATGTTTGCTGCCAGACACAACACACAAAAAGGGGAAATTTTCACAACAGATTGAATAAGATTTTAAGCAGTGTTTGGAACTTGCTCTTTTAAGATAATAAGCTATCCTTAGCACTGTAAACACGCTCAGTGCAACAACTTGTGATCATCTAAAATAAAGTCTGACGTGAAAACAAACTAATTATAAACCCCCACTGCCACAAGATATACTCACACAGGAGAGCTTTTGCTTCATTTGCAAAATAGAAATAGATAAATCTCTGAATAACTATTTTTTTAGAGGAGAGCATCAGAACACCACTGTTTATATATGTCAGACAATGTGGGATGTTTGTAGATGGTATCTCAGTTACAATATAGTGAAATTTCTGTATTTACAGTACATGTTAAATTCGGTCACTCTATCTGGACTCTCAGAAAATGTATTTATAGAGGCCTTAGTGAGAACTTGATCTCATGTCTTCTCAGTAATTTAGAGGTATATAGAAATGTTGTGAAAATGTAATATAAATACCCCAAAATGTTATATTTTCTGAAAGCAAATACTGTAAGCGTATTTCCCAAAATGTCAAACTATTCCATAAAGGATTGGTTCACAGTTTTCAATTCTGTGCTGAAACAATAGCCCAATGAACACTGACATGTTTTTCTTGCCGTAATCATTCCTCTTGTATATACTGACTATTAAGAGATCCCTTCATAATGCACTTTAATGCTCTCCCCCTCTGTGCAAAAACTCATTTAAAAGTTTACTTGAAGATAACATGAGGCTGACAGGCTGAGGCTAATAATGGTGGCTGTCTAAATTAGTCAAATCAAGTGAATATCCTTCAAAGCTACTGTCTTTTTAAGTGCCAAATTCCTTCTTTTTTGACAATCCTCCCACTGCAGCTCAACAGGAAAACACTATCCGTTGAGATGTAAAGATGATTTTTTTTTTTTACTAAAAAGACTAACTATGATAGATATCCACTTTGTTTGACTCACTCCGACAGCTGAAGCCTCATATTATCTTCAGATAAACTTTTAAATAATTTTTTGCTCAAAACGAGGACTGTGGATTTTGTCCCCCATCACTTACATTAAGTAAACGCATTTTGAGGAGATCTTCTAATGAGCAAAACCTGTTTCAGTGTTCATATGGGCACCTTAAGAAAGTCTTGAAAAATTGTGAACCTATCCTTTAAGCCCCTAATGGTGTAAAGCATAAATTTCACTCAGGTCCAAGTGGTCGACACTCCCAAGTACACAGGACTACACCCCAACTGCAGATATTGGCTTCAAAAGAAACTAATAGGACATAAATTTGACAGAATGAATCAGAAATCGACATCCTCAAGAGTTACAGCAACTTGGAGGACGGCTAAATTCAAATAAAAACATACTTTAATCAAATTAAATTTAAATGGATCGATTTCTGTGCCGAAAATGCTGTCTTCTGTTTAAGAACTACTCCTGTGTTTCCAAAATCATCTCTACAAAAAAGAAGAGAAAAGGTTGACCCAAGACACATACCACATAATCCCTAAATAAGTTTGTTGCATGTCATACTCCTCTCCTACCCCTGTTTCCTGTCTTTCTGCAGCTGTGGAATAAAGCCTAAAATGCCAAGGAAAAAAAAAAAAAAAAAGATCTTAAAAGAAAAAAAGAATGGTCGTAACAACATATAACTGACATGTCAATCCCACAGGTTCGGGTTACACTCTCCATCTTCCCCAGTACACGTACACACATACATGTGCACACACCAATAGTTCAACTGAGACACACACACCGACCTTGAGGGTGTTAGCGGTGTTGACGTTTGTTTGGACGGTGCTTCAATTCCTCAGACTGCTGTGAGGTCACATGGCTTGACATCAAAGAAAAGAATTTCTTCCTGGGCGACACTGAGAGCTCGGGTGTTTATTCTAAAAGTCTGACTGTCTCGCTGTCTGTGTTTCTGTCTGTCTGTGCTGGTGGCTGCCTTATGCCTCCCTTGCCTGTCTGTCTGTCCGGTTACCTGCATTTGCCACTTTGTGTCTCTTGTGCAAATTCTTTCTATAGCAGTAGTTCTTTCTGTCAATCAAAGTCAGTCTCATGCACTCTCTTTGTCTTTGCATTATCTCTTGGGTAAAATCTTTTATTTTGTTTAGTTTTTGACATAAAAAATCAATCTGTGCTTTCACCAGAGAAAGAAGAACTGTGTGCGAGAAAAGCATTTGTTTGTTGTCATGCATATTATGCTGTCATCCCAATGCCTGTTAATGTGGAATGACTGGATTTGGCCAATTCTTCGGTGCTTTTCTCTTGAGTGCCATTTAGCGAAAATTAGTGATTGCTCCATTTCTCTCTGTTTTAAACAAGTACTGTTTTGTTTAGCAGTGCTTCTTTTAAACCGCAGCCAGCTGAAATATTGAAGAGAAACACATAGTTCTTTGTGGTTTGGAGTGTTTTCCACCTGTCTTCTATAACTCAGTGTGTTCATCTTCACGCTACATGTCTGGTCGGGATGAAGTGATTTGTTCCTTGTTTCCTGGTGACAGATCAACTTGTTTAAAAAAAAAAAAAAAAAAAAAAAGATGAGAAGCAGGACAATGGAGCATGTGACTTACAGTAACAGAACTGGAGTCAATCTGTATAACATAACAAGGGCGTAATAACCTGGGTAGTATGTATACTAATAAAGTTTGTGTTTTATGTGGAATCATGCTTTTCTCTTTAAAGGAAACTTAAAGTTCCTCATATGTGATCTACATTTAACAGTCTGTCACAGAGTTACAAGCACCAAGCTGTTTCTTCACTGCAGAATAATTCATGTGGATGGTGAGCTGTGAGGGTTTTTTTCCCCCCGGGGATGTTTTGTTTTGATGTCCTCCACTGCGGGCAGATGAATGGCCACATGGAGAGACCGGGGGGAGGAGGGGGACCTTTGGACATGTTAAAGGACACCTGTGGGGCTTTGGGGGCCTCCGCATGATGGACAGGGTTCCGCTTCAGGTGGCAGTAATTTCTCTAAGTCAGGGGGAGGGGCAGTGGGGTCGGATTTTGCGTGTGTGTGTGTGTGTGTGTGTGTGTGTGTGTGTGTGTGTGTGTGTGTGTGTGTGTGTGTGTGTGTGTGTGAGAGAGAGAGAGAGAGAGAGAGAGAGAGAGTGCATGCAATGTGTGTCCTTGCTTTTGTTTCTTTTTTATTAACTAAAAGAACTGTTCTCGTCCAATGTGCGTGTGTGTGTTTGTGTGTGTGTGTGTGTGTGTGTGTGTGTATATACAAAGCCTATCTCCCAGACAGTAATTGCTTCTAATACCACCAGGAACCACCACACAGATCGTGACAGAGTCTCACCCACAGCTAATGATTATGTAAATACGATAACCATCTGAAGACATGATTGTGTGTGGGTGTGGGTGTGGGTGTCCTGCCTAATATACTTTTATCTCTTATCATTCGGAGATCAGTTGTAAGACAAATGTGGCATTGTGAAAGCCCGAGGTAGAGCTGAATGTGTGCATGCATGTGTGTTTGTGTGTGTGAAGCTGGGCTCTACTAGTTCAAGGCCTCGTCTGTTCTCTACACCTGATACTGAGCTGGACCAGCGGACCTGGAGAGCTCGAGGTATTTTAGATGAGAAAGACGGGAGCTTGTTATTAAATGTCACAGGCTGATCTTCTAGAATATCCAATAATGCTCCAACCACTACCTCGGCCTCCATCTCTCTCACACACACACACACACACACTGTTGTTGCATGAGCATGAAAAATAAGATAAGAAAGAAAGAGAGTGCACAAGAAAAGGGTAGTTGAAAGAAATGCTTTGTTATTTGTTAACACACTGGGCAACTTTAAATTTCGTTCCATATCTATAAACAAAAAGTGACTGCACTGACCTTCCACACAGATCTTGTGCATCGTCTGCACATGTAGGGATGCATCCTCCTATGGAGCCACTCACTGCAGTATAAACAAAACCTTGTTCACATTTTCCGTGCATATCGATGTATATTTTGGAATATATTTCGTCATCATTGTTTAACGTAGGGATGCACTGATACAACTTTTTCAGTCCCGATATCTGGGCTTTGGATATCGGCCAATATCGAGTACTGATCCGATACCTGTGCTTAATTAATAAGCTGTATGCCTCACTGTGTGGAAGAGACTGGGATCATTCTTTCATCTCTAAGGCAACATCAGGCTTGACTTAAACATTGCTTTCCTAACTATATAAAACACAATGTAACAAACACGTGGATATAAATTTACTGAATTTTTACTTATTAAAATAACAGTATCCGATACCAGGTTGGCCCATTGTCACCAATACCCGTTCCAGCAACTTGAGTGGGTATTGGACCAATATCCAATATCAGTATCGGTATTGGTGCATCTTTACTTTAACGCTCATTAATCTTCCACCCACCAACCTATTAATGTGCACTTTGTGTCACTGCTTTACTTTAAAAGCCTTTTACTGAGAAACCACTGGAGCCTTAGTCAGTATAGCTGGCAAAAATTTTTACCAATTTTTAAATAAATACATCCACATATGCACATTTTTTTGTGCTGTTTTGCCAGATCGTCAATATTTCAAGGGACAAACAGTAAAAGGCGAAGCAGCCACAGTGAGCTGCTGAAGATGAAGAGGTGGAGAATGCATCAACAGAGGTTATCTAAATTAAGTGGCTTTACAAAACCACTAACTACCTTTTTTTTATATGACTTGGAAAAATTAAAGGTTAAGATACTGCTGTGGTCAGCCTTTAAATGCAGTAATTTAGTGGTGCAATACCAACATTCTTGCAGCCGTACCTTTTAAAGACACACTTCATTAGTACAAATCAGTGCAGATGCATTAATTTCTGCTCAGTACAAACACACATACACACACATACACACACACGTCAAGGGTCTTTTTGTACTCTACAGGGAATAATCACAAGATTGAGTTACACTGAATGACTCGTGCTGTTGTTGATACCTTAACAAATTTAACTGCATGTTCCCCTCGTCTAATTTTGACCCTGATTACCTCAAGCTGCATTTCAGGATGGTTTTTATGAAGAGCAATGAAACAGTTGACCAACAGTAAATGATTTGTTTATTCACAGTGATTCAAAATTATGTGTAATATAAAAGTTGTTTATAGTACATATTATATTGAAAGAGACAGCTATTGGCTGTAAGTAGATCCAGACAAATTTGTTAATCATGACACGAGGAGTGAATCTTAGCTGCACTATATTTGACTGATTTATAGAAAAGAGAATTTTAAAATTAATGCATTGACTGTGTTGTTCTGATTGTCCACCCATGAAATGAAATGTGATGATGACATGCACACATGTGCGCACAAAGACATACATTAACACCTTATAAGAGTAATGTGACAATGCTGATGCTAGGCCATCCCTTAGTAAATTACAGAAGTAAAAGGAGAGAGGTGGATACAATGTGAGGATACAGGTTAATGTAACACTGTATGCTCCATATGAATTGACATCATGTGGAATCAATAAGAGGATTTGATTTAAGATAAGAATGTGAAAAAATGTCCTCAAAATTCTCTGTCCAACACTCAGACTAATGCATGCATACATTCACATACACATGCGCACACACACACACACACACACACAATCAAATTAGATGCATCCAGTCAGAAGGAAATTGAATTTGGGTTTTCTTAACACAACTGGTCGTGTGTACCAGGTAATGCTCATGTTGTAGGAACATAAATCTGTTTATACAGTCACAATATCGGGACTTGCCTCCCTTTTAGGACAAAAAGCAAGTCCCCGTAATATAAATCATTTCATTTTAAGGTGGAGGAAATGAATGCAAGTCAATGTAATGTCTCCTGAAGTGATGGAAAAAAGATGTGTGTGTGTGTGGTTCTTTATATGTGTATTTGCAAGGAAAGTAAATGACTAAAAGCAGTGGTACCTGATCATTTTTATGTTTCCTCGCCTTGAGTGTCACCACCAAGCAGTACATCCATGACATTTTGGATGTCAAGTATTTTTGCAGTTTTTGACAAAGTTAAGTCAAACTGGAATATAAATTCTCATTGTGTTTTCCAGTATAACAATGGCATCTTTCAAAGCACACTGTGCTAATCAAGAGCTGCAAAGCTCACACAGTATTATGTGTAAGCACCTGACTAAAAAAAACTGTCTCATTGCAATTTGTTAAACAGACATGTGATTAATGTTCAGATCAGATGCTTTGCTGCAGTCATTTGTTTCTCAGCAGGATTCCTTTGCGCTCATTTGATGTCATTTTCACCCTTTTAGTTTCCCGCAACAAGTTATCAACCAATATTAGTAATATTAATATGCCTACAGCCACAAGCTATTTAATTTTCATTTATAAGATAACATCAGTCGTCATAATTCTGTGGCGAATTCTCTCTCATACACATGTGCACAAGCAGTGCAGACACATACTCACTATTGACCGCTCAGCTAGCAGAGGTAAAGATGATCAGTTTGCGGCGTGCACACACAACAGATGCGCACACACACATGTATAGGCATGTTTCTACGTGTCAGAACCGTTAACTTGGAGTGCAAAGGTCATTCTTAGGGGTCAGAGTGTCAGTCTTATGTTTCAGCCATAGAAGGATCCTCTGTTACACACTGAATGGACACTGTGAGTAGTGTCTTCCAAGAGAGAAAGAGAGAGAGAGAGAGAGAGAGAGAGAGAGAGACATTGGTGGGAGTAAGGAAATAAGAAGAAACAGGAAAAAAAAAAGTTGGTATGGTTGAAGGGTTGGGGGGTAGGCGATAGAGGAAATGAGCATTCATGTTTTCAGATAGCGGGGTGATAGTGATCTTAATGACATGTTAGGGTAACACTTTGTGTGAATGTCTGTACTAAATGTATTTCCTTAGAATGTTCAGTCATGCATTAATTTACATACAGTATGTATGCTGTGCATGAGTGTGAATACTAGTGTTCATGTAAGTTTAAGCATGAATGAATGCATGTTTTGTGTGTTAGGTATGTCTGTTCCTCCTAGTACATAAAGGGTCCATGGTGGTCATACGAGAAGCTGTGGTGAGCTTGAGGATCCCTGCATAGTGGAGAGCTCTATATTTGGGAGCTGGACCGAGGCTACTGACCCCAACACTGACCCTACACCTGCCCTGTGTGTGTGTGTGTGTGTGTGTGTGTGTGTGTGTGTGTGTGTGTGTGTGTGTGTGTGTGATTGTGTGATTGTGTGATTGTGGACATGGTAGAGGTTGTATAGAGCTGTGACATGCACACAGGTGTGTGTGTGTGTGCTTTGTGTGTCTACTTCTCTCCTTTCTTTCTACAATGTGTCATGCCTTGGTGTGTGTGTGTGTGTTTGTGTGTGTGTCTGCTTCATTGTTAGTCACTTCTCAAACTAGGTAGAAAGCTTGCTCCATTACACTAAATATTAACTTTTTTAAAGTAACTCAATTAGGTACTTGCGCGGCGGTTACCATATAAGCAATGTAAAAAAAAAAGCCTGACATGCAAAAAGAGTATAATTTATCACAACATATAGTAATGTTGCTACGCAGAAACGCAGAAATTCGTAATTTCTTGTAAAATTCACAGAACCTCTACTATATGGCAAATTTAAAGGGATCCTGTGGAGTTTCTGACTGCTAGTAGCACTATGGAGCAGTTGTTTTCCAGTGATCTACAGGTGGCTGTAATGTGCCAAGAAACACAGCAAATCACCAACAAAGGCAGTGAAGAAGAAGACTGAAAGCTTGTAAACATGGATGTTAACAATAAAGGATTTGAAAAACTTAAAAGATTAGCTTTGCAAATGTTTTATGGGGAAAAGAAATACATTCAACACTTTTGTTAGACCTCAAGGATACACAAAATGCGTTTTTGTGAATAGAACTCAATGTGAACATAACTTTTGTTTACTATAAAACTCCAAAGTATAGGATTAAAGATGTCGATACAACTGATGAACGTTTGGGCAGCCTCTAGCAAATATTAAATTTCCATGAAGTTGTTTCTGCTTTCTGATCCATCCATTTTCTTTACTTATTTATCCTGTTTAGGTAACTTTCTCTTCATGGCTCTTGTCTGGTATAGATGCTAGAAAATAGCTCTTAATGTAGATGACAGTTAGCTATGAATAGCAAATGTATGAAATAATACATACATACATGGTATGAAAAAAATGTACCCTACATGTGAGTAAAATTATGCTCGAAGGGGTTGTTTTTGCACTGTGGCTGAAATCTGCATATTTTTGAAGGCAAACAGAAAATTGAACAGACTTCTTTTCTCCTTCCTTAACACATATACATAATGAACACGACTGACAATTTAAAAACCCACACTTCTTCCTCATACCTAAACTATTAAAAATATCCAGGCCAAAACATTTTTGAATGTAAGTGACAGAGAAATTGTGCTATCGTTATCAGTAATTTTTCAATTATTCTTTGAATGGTCTTTCATGTTACCAGACTTTACTTGACTTAAATCGCAGTTTGAAAGCTTAAAAATTGTGTTTTCTAGGTGCAGCTCATTTATTCTAACCTCAGACATCCAAATAATTGAAAGCTTAATTTTTGTACAGTGCATGCCCCATATTTACTGATGTCCTGGTGTTTATTTTATTCGAAAAATCATGTACCCATTAAAGTTGCCTCTGTTACGAAAGAGTTTGCATTAGTATTACTTTCTAATATCTGTGATAATTTCTCAAGAGTCCAGTATGGTTTTCTCTCTCTAAAGTTAGTAAGGGTTGTGTGTGTTTGTGTGTGTGTCAGCAAATGCGTGACCAGCCACTCAGTTCTTGTTCTGTATTTAGGTCTCAGGGTTCAGGGGTCATGAGGATCGAGAGGTGGTATGAATGACTGCCTGTTATCAGGTGGCAAACAAAAGAATGTGTGTGTGTGTGGTGTGTGTGTGTGTGTGTGGTGTGTGCATATATTAAGAGAGAGAAACAGGAAGCAAAGATTGACTGAATGACTGAGGGATCATGATAGATGAAAATATAAACATCAACAAGAGACAGAAAACAAGAGCAAACAACAGGAAAACAGAGAGACAATAACAGAATGCTGCACAATAATGTGATGATATGTGATGATAATGGCATTGAAACTAACTTCAGTCTTCTTCATCTTGCCTCATACCTTCATCATCACCTTCCAACCTTGAGCACACACATAAACGAGCTTACAAATCAGCCTCATTTCCTGAATGTGCATGAAATAAACACATTCATGTCTAAAAATGCTATTATGTGGCTTTAAACAAAAAGGATGGAAATGTATTTGTCCTTCAATAGGTACAGTAATTCTGTATTTGAAAGCTTACTGTACATTCACCTTCAACTGCAACTGCAATTCCTTTTTCTTATCTAACAGTGAGGTAAGCTTTTACAGAAAGCAACTGTTTATTTGAGTTGCTTTAACCAGATGTGTAACTGCCAAAATCCCACTTACTAATCTAGACTTGTGTCCCACTTGTTCAACTGTTTGCATTTATTCCTTACATATGTTAATGACCCACAAACCTACAATGAATGAGAATAATAATCACATAGTTAAATAATGGCAGAAATAAAATTGTACCAATATCTACAGTATACTTACCATAGCAGCTTGCTTTGGGGTAAATGGGGATCTGTCAGTCATTCTCCTGTTATCTCCCTTTGCTACATCCTGTTCCGTTTTCGCCCTCTTCTGTTTCTCATCTCATATTTTAAATCGTCTCTTTTTCTCTGTATTTCTCTGTCTTTATCCCTTCATTCCTCTCTCTCCGTACTTTCTCTCTTTCCCTAAACTCCTATCCCCTTTACCCCCCCCCCTCCTTTCTCCCTCATTTCATGACTCCCCCTTTCTTTTCCCTGCTAATTGCCACCTCGTTGTAGCATCCCAGGAGCCGGGAGCTCATTAATTGGTGAAGAGGAGACAGGTGGCGCCACTTTGTTATGATGCTTCTTGTTAGTTGTGTGTGTCAGTTTATTGTGCTCATGTTGTGTTTGCGCAAGCACGTTTGGTTGTTTGTGTGTGCATTTATATCTTTATATGCTTGTTTGTGTGTGCGTGTGGGATTCCTATATGCATGTGACAATGTGTGTGTGTGCGTGTGTGTGTGTGTGTGTGTGCGTGTGTGTGTGTGTGGTGCCCCTGCTTGTTAGCAGCGCAGAGCCCCTTCTCACTGTAATCTCTTTGTTTATGCAGTGCGAAAAGGGCCTGGCGGGGGCATGAACTCCCCACGCTCTTATCCCACTGCGCCACTCACCCCTAGTAGACCCTCATGCCCCACCACCACCCTTCCGACACCCCGCTTTGCTCCGACCACCTCCCCCATCTGACTCAACTCCTGCCCAACTCTGTCCTCCCTCCCTGTTGTCCCTCCTTCCTGTCCAGCTTTGTTAACATCAGAAACTTAAGCTGTACATTCTGCAAGAGGTCAGCAGAGACGTACCTAACTACACTTTAGGACACCATGTGTTCCTGTATTATCAATATACATTAATTCTCAAATCATTGAAGTGTTCGGTGGTGGTCACAGGCCAGCTTCCTCAGGGGCAAGAATTTTTGCTAAGAGATCAGTGCCAGCAGAAATTGTATTTAAATTCAATGAATTTGAATTTGTCATGCTCATTTTAGCCCACTAAATTCAATAAAGAATCTGGTGGATGAATCAAACTTAATAAAAAGTAAACCACAATAGACAATTGAACACTAGTTTGAAATTTAAGGTATAACTAGATTTCGGTTTTAGCAGTCATTTCTAATAAAGTATTCTTACATCAAAAACTAACTAAGAACATTTGTCTCGTTGTCTTTTTCTCTTGCTTTTTCTTCTTTTCTCTTCCCTTTTGTGCTCTGATGTGCCTGTTTTAATCAAATCACATACTTCTTCTCTCCCTCCACTCTGGCCCTCACCTCTAACCTCTCTCACATAGCTCTCCTTTGAAGTCTTCAGTAAAACGCTCCTTTCACTCTCTGGCAGTATGTATCTGGTTGTTTGGTAAAGTCTATGAGAAAGGAGAATTACAAAGCAGTAGTGTTTTGCCTAACAGATGGTATTATCAGTTGGTCAAATGGAGGCCTTTTGGCAGGTCTGTAGGAGCTGGTGTCGTGGGCAATTAAGTGTGAATAAGTTAGTGTGCGAGTGTGCGCTTGTGTGTCTGGGCTGGTGTACGTGTCTATGTGTCCATGTGTACATGTGTTGATGCAGGTGTGGGGGGTTACAGGCGGTTTGTAGGTCAGCTCCCTGCCCCTGGTGTCACCAAGCTCTGTTTGGCCCTAAACAGCCACCATAACAGGGCCTCTTCTCTTTTCCTTGTATCTCCTTTTTTTTCCCCTCTTTTGTGTTTCTTCTCTAATTCTCTGTCCTCCTATCTGTCTATAGATAATTTAATTATTGCATTCAATTCAATTCAATTCAATTAGTTATCTCTCTGATAATCAGTCTTCATATGTTTTCAGATAATTTGCTGTTGCTTCAGATCTGTCAAACTCTGCACAGTCAGGTAGTTTATCATAGAATTCATTTCTTTTTCATGCAGAACTGAGGTGTTTTGTTTTCAAAGCTGTAAAAATTTCATGTGATGATAGCACTAAATCTCTAAGACACACAACACTCGGAAGGCATGCACAAGAATTATAAATCTACTGAAAGAGGAATTGTGCTTGGCAGGTGTGTGAGACAGAGAAAAGGAGAGAGATGGAGAAAGCAACAGCGAACAGGACTAGCAATAAAGGCAGAAAGGTTTTATTGGGCTACGCTATTCTTGGCTATAGAAGCAGTTGTCATTGGCTATGGAAACACATGTAGCTCTTTTATTAGCATAAACTCCCACTTAAGATGGTCCTCCCCATCTATTCTGAGCCAAACTGGGTTAGTTTAAAATGATTCATAAAAATTACCAGAACCCCATGCTTGTAAACCTGTGTCGTATGGCATCACAGCATGTGTTAGAAATATATAGGACGTGTGAAATAAACACAAACAACTTGGTACACATCTAAACACAGTTATCCCTTCATTCTGTACAGTAGGTGACATGAAGCTTCTCGTTGGCTATCTCTAAAAGGCTGTTACCCCAAACTGTTGCTGCGACAGCTCGACAAAAACAACACAGGAATCTTGCAATTATTTCGCCTCATGACAGGCATGTGCCTCCTCCACAACTCATTGAACTCCTGCTGAACTTTTTGATGTCATTCAGTTCAGAAATCTTAAGCCCCTCTTTTTCTGTTTCCCATTGTTTGACAGAAATCCATACAGTATTTGATCCCTTTTTCCACCCCTGAAAATTTCTTTGTTGACTTTAAATTGACATTAGCATGTTTTTTTACACTTTTACACCACATTCAGAGGTAAAATGTAGTAATAAATTTGTAATGTTGCCTACAAAGACTGTAGTAAATATACAGTATGTAGCCTCCTTTGGTTAGTAACATGTAAATAAATGCTTTAGGGTCCACAATAGCTCCTTATTGCAGTTTCTAAAATGCCAGAATGAAGCATTGAGATGCACACTTCCCTTAAAGGAATTCAATGAGCAGTGTTTGAGATATTGCGCATGACACACACCCAGATAAACACCATTCCTCAAAGTTACAGCAAACTCCAGTCAGTTCATTATGTATATGTGACAGATGGACAAACAGGTGGGGGCCATCATTGTGGGGGGACAAGGAATTACGGTGGGTGGCTACAGATCGTGATCCTCAGTTATTCGGTAAGCTGTTGCAGATTTATGAATCAGAAAAGTAGGCAGGCAAAGATCCCACAGAGCAGGTGGGACATCTCTCTCTCTCTCTCTTTCTCCCTCTCTCTCAGCTCCCACTCAGGAAATGGTTGCATCACAACTCTTCTGTCTTCTGCGTACTATTCTGTTACTTTCACAGGACATGTTTTACATTCCACCCTTTTGGTCAATCAGTCCCTTTTTTAACAACCTGAACCCCTGTTCTTCACAGAGGAATGAACTGGTTTGGCTTCTTCTACTCTTGTGGAATGTGCATGTGGTCACTTTATCTTTTATAAAATACACAAAGCATTTCCTAACATGCAGCCACAAATCTGTTAAACTGACTGCTTTGTTATACTCTAACTCAGAGTTTGTTTATGACACTACAAGTACTCAAAGTAAATCTGAGCCTTTAATTTGTGGTTCTATTTTATCCTCTATGCGCCTCAGAGCAAAGTAACAGGATATCAATCCCATTGAAATCCTATAGAAAACATTTCATTTGCCAGATAGCTTGAGGTAAAACGTACTCATTCATTTCAGATCTACTGTAAAGCAATTAAGAGTAACTGAAATATTTATGATATCATGATTACAGAGGTGGGTTTCTGATACTCGTTCTCAGTTTTGTTGTACCTCGCCCTAACCACACCTATCCCTGTCGGTGAGTTTATGGTGGTTGTAAAGTGATACAGTGAGTGGTTTCACAATGACAATAACAAGCTGTAAAAGCCATTCCCAGTCTGTCATTAGGCTTTCATTAAGTTTAAATGGCTTGACACTTACCTATGTGTGTGTGTGTGCGTGTGTGTGTGCGTGCGTGTGTGTGTGTTTGTGTGATACTATTTAGAATAACTTTAAATGATAGCTCATGTTTCATTGGCAAAGTGAGTTTTTGCTGTAACACATGCCTTAAAGAAGATGTGTTTGTAACCTTTCTTTATGGTGGTGTGTGTGTGTGTGTGTATATGTGATTGTATATGTTTGCATATATGTGTGTTTCTTAGCAATAGAGAAAGAAGGAACAAAGATAGAAGAAAAGAAGGAAGGAAAATCTGTATTTGTTGTTTTTAGGTGAGTTTAGGTTATTAGATTTTAGGAGATCTTGAAAGCCATATGGATGTGTTTGTATTTTGGCTGTAGGCTTTTGAATTTGAAATTGGATGTTTTTATGTTTTGATGCTGTACAAACTGCACACCTCCATCAGTTTGATGTGAGTTTTAATTTTCATTTGATCATTTTGTCACAGTTGCAGAGGTGTATGTATGCTATCCTACACAGAGAATGACACACTGTTATTTTTGAGTGAAATTGTACCACCACCGCCTTTTTAAAAAAACATCCTCTGCTTACTGACATTAAGGTTCCAAACCTTTTAAAATATGAGCATTTTTTTTCTCACCAGACAAATATTCACCAAGCAAATCAAGTCTGCAACTAATGATTGCAGATTAATTTCATTATCGATTAATCTGCTGATTATTTTTTTTGATTAATTTCGTAGTCGATGAGTTGTTCGAAAATAGTGAAAAGTGTGCATTATAATTTCTCACAGCTCAAGGAGATGTATTAAAATGTTCTGCTTTTTTTGACCAACAGTCCAAAACCAAAAGATATACAGATTATTGTCGTAATTGACACATAAAAGCAGCGCATCTTCTAATTTTAGAGGGTGGAAGCGGACAATTTTTGGCATTTTTGTTTGAAAAATGACTGAAACGATTAGTCGATTATCAAAATAGCTGCTGACTTATTTTTTATGTCATTTGACCAATGGATTAACTGACTAATCGTTGCAGCTCTAAAACAAATATGCTTGACATCACATGGTCTTGTAAATTTGGCTATTAATACAGATGGCGGTTCAACAAGTTGAGCCAGAATCAGTGTTTTTACAAACAAAAAGAAGAGAGCGCAGATATTGAGTGTTTCCTAATTTTAACAATTTTTCTTTCCTTCATGACTTTTATGTTCTAATGCTTGACTCCTGTTTTCACTTTTGACTTTCATCCTTCCTGTCTGAGAGAAAGACATTCTCTAGCAGTGGTGTGGAGGGGTTTTTCTCTAAAGGTGAAAGGTCAATCGAGAACTAATCAGTGTTGAGGTCAGAGGTGGACCTGACAGACTTCTTCTCTGTCACCGCTTCATCATCATGCCTCTCTTTCGCCCTGTGTTATCCCTCATTTCCTCGTTTCTCTCACCAACTCCCTCGGTTGAGATTTGGTGGGTGCCTGTGTGACAGCAGTAGACTCACTCATGTGAATAGGTGTGACACTGTTCATACGCAGCCCTTTTTACTCCATCCTTCATCATCATGCTCTTTTCCTCCTCTACTCTCCTTTTTCATGCACTTCCTCCTTGCCTCCATCAACAAACCTGTCTGTTTTTTGCTGCTCAAAACAAATTTTTGTACTCTGTTTGAACAAAATGTATTTTAGGTTTTTGGGCTTATTTGAAGCTTACTTCTGGATCAAAACAATAGTTTCTTACTTTCCCTCTGCATGTGTCTCCCTGAGGCTGAGTACAAATGCACTGTAATAGGAAGAGGAACTATTCCTGTTACTATTTTTTTTTTTCACTTTCCATTTACACGCACCCACATCTACAACCCCACTCCCATCTCCACTCATTCTCTGTGTCTCTCTCTCTCCACGGACCATTCAGGCAGAAAGGATTGCTATGTAAATGCACCAGTGAATAGGAGTGAATGGACAGGCTTAAAGCAGATTATGTTAAACTGCTTGTTAGTTTAAAGACATGCTGAAGTGAATGGGTGGGGATTAGCAGATGTGCTGTGCCACAGAGGTGTTTCTCTAAAATGGACTTAATCCCCTGTCTGTTAGGCAGTTCACACATCAAATAAAGGGATAAATGCTTCTAAAAGTGAACCAGGAAAAGGTAAGGTGGTCTTTAAATCCCGTTTGGCACAGATGGAAATCCCTAAGCTAAGCGAAGGCGATGTATTTGAATAACAAATATGTCTGTATGTGAAGCCACAGGTATGCCAAGTCCATTATGTTTTAGGGAATGTTAACCGCAAAGAGCTGCTGTGCGATTTCCCCAAAACACAATGGTACAAGCGTGTGCTTGTTATTTGTCGCACCTAGAATAGATTTTTGGAAGAACAGCAGTTTTATGTGACAGCAGGAAAAATTGTCTTTAGTGTCATGTTTTTCTGTCTCCGTGTGTCTCCAAAATGTCAACTTTTCAGCTTTTGCATTTTCAGATAATCCTATTGGGTTTTATATAGTTTATTTTGCTTAATATGTATGAACATTTTCTCACCCCATAAAGGAGCACTTAATCCTTCCCTTTTATTAAAAAAGAAAAATTCAAATCTCCTAATTTGAAGAAACATGATTTCACTGGAGGAATCCTTGTCTCCTTGTATTTGTCTCCTAATATCAGAGATCAGAATCTAAATATATTTTTGCATTTCTACTCTATTGACAAATTCTTCTTGAAGCAAACTGCACTTGCTTTAAAGTGTTGACACTGAAACCTGGTGACATGTGAAGTTGCTGTGTTATGACAGCCTGTCAAAAATGATGAGAGAATGAATGCTGAATAGAGCATATTGACTCCCAGCACTGGCTGAGACATCTGAATGTGTAAAGTGAGCTTGAATACCATTAGCATATGAAAAACAGAGGCAGTGAGGGAGAAAAAAAAACAGTGCTGTCTTTTTTAGATTCAAATGTCTGAGTGACTTTATTATTCACTTAAACTGGGAATTTGGTCTCTGACTTCCTTTTCTGATCCTCATTGTCCATCATCCTGTCTTCCTTCTCCTAGCTGCCTTTTCATTCCACTTTAAAAGAATTCCCTTCTCCCCTAAAGGTCACCATCCTCCATTTATTATTTCAATTCTTCAAAAATCTTTCCCTCAATCCACCACAGACAACCATCATTCCTCTCTGATCTTTCCTATTGTTTTTCTTGTCAGCAGTCTTTTCTTTGCTCTTCTGTCTCTTTCAGTTTTACTGCTCATCCTTTGCTTGTGACAGTCTGAGCCATTCATCATAGGCCCAGCATGAGGGTGACACTATGGAAGAATATATGTGTGTGTGTGTGTGTGACTGTGTCTGTGACATCGGCCTACAATACCTTAAAGTAACTGTTTTTAAAGGGGTCATTCCTCCTCAATCTGCATATGATACCCTGTTCTCCAGCAAATTACAACAGACATTCATTACACACACACACACACACACACACATACACACACACAGCTTCACAGCTAGTGGGGATTGAGGGCAAATGCTGTCACCGTTTTTAAAAGGCTTCCCGTGGTTAGACATGCTTGAAATGACATTCTGGTTCACTGGAGGAGGGGAGTGGGAAAAGGAGCGGAGGAGAGAAAGACAAGGGTGGAGGGGGAAGGCGGTTAGTTTGGGAGTTACAAAAAATTTAAGAGATACAGGAATAAAGGAGATAGCTGAGTGTGATCTAGGAAGGCAGAGAAAAAAAGTTAGAGGGTGGAGAAACCAAATCTTAATTATTTTTTTCTCGTCATTTCATTCTTTTTTATCATTCATACAGATGCACTGAAGGTCTCCCAAACAGATTTAATTTTGCTGCTGAGTCTATCTTCTTGCAACATTTCGACTACATTTGGTGCTTTGCTGTTCAGCACAGGGGCAGCACAGCTAGAGAAAATTTGCAATTTGGAAAATAACCACTGAGAGATCTGAAGTTAAGAGAGAGTGCATTAATTATGGATTTTAAAACTTATTTTACAGTGAAATTACTGTTGTAAACAGGTTAAGCATCATCAAAATACCCCCGAAAAGTATACAGTGCTTGATAGTCATTAATTAACTTTCATGCCAACCAATGTTGGCAACCAACTTTGGCATGCCAAAAAATGTTGCCTTGGCAGCTAAGTAAAATGTCATACATAAACCTACATAGACCTTTAAATGTTGTAGATTTTGAGAAAAATATCACGAGGTCCTAAGCTGACAAAGTACCAGAAAACTGACCCCATAGGTTTTGTTTTCACATGACGTAGAATTGACAGGAACATTGGTTACCGTATGTTAAAGTTCATGTGGGAAAAGGGCTTCAGAGAGGACAAGATGAGGGGAGACAGAGGATGAATAGGGCAGGACTGTTTATTTATGAAGTGATTTTTCCTCTCATCGAGGAGAGAGGGGAGCCAGGCTGCCCATTGTTTGTCACTAATGAACAACGTGAACGAGTGTGAGAAAGAAAAGAAGTGCAAAGAACAGCGGCGGCTACAAACCAGACAGATTAACATGAAAACAAAAACAGTTTGCCCCTTTCAATTTAACATCAGCTTAGCAATCAGCGTTTTGTGTTGGGAAAAATAGCTGTCCATTTTGTGTTGCATCAGGTCTGTAATCCTTTTTGCTAAAAGCATAGTGTTCTCAACACACACACACACACACAAACGCACACACACACACACTGAATTTTGTCTATAGTAAATGTGTAAAGGCAAGAGGATAGCTCTGAAAAGGAAATGGTCTATTAGAGTGTCTCAACCCATTTATTTATTAGTATAAAAGCTCCAGGCAGGGGTGATGTAATCTCTAACCGCTCCTTTAAAGTGTCTTTCCCAGCTACCTGATTTGTGAACAACACACCGCTGTATGGGGAGGTGTTTTGAGTAGGTTTTCTGGAAACCAGGGTTTTCATTTTCAAATTATTTTGTAGTATTTTCCTCGAAATACCATTACCTCTAGTCTCAAAACAAATCTGAAACTGAAAAAAAGGATACTGTTGAGTGATAATACCGACAAAGACTGGACAGTCCAGTCTCGTAAACTTTGGTACAGTTTGACTTTTAAAAAGGCCTGTTTTTGTCAAGGCCTCAGACTAAAACTGAACTCAAAATCTCAAGGGCATGCTAAGTACACAGCAAATTTAGCCTTCTCGCATATCAAAACAAACAATTGAAATCCACTCTGTTTTAGCGCAGTTGAAGGAGACTCTTGTTCTTAATTAATTTGCCACTTGTCCCAGTGGTGAGGACGCGCACCAGGAAGCTTTATGAAATGTTCACACTGTTAGCTGTGACTCTGGATTAGACCCGCTAGTACATTTGCTTAACATACTGGTTGAATGTGTGTATAATGGTTCTCCTAGTTCTGCCTAGTTATCTCCAATTCAGCGGTTGCTCACTGCTGCTGCTCAAACCCTGTCTGTGTAGCCTATGCACAGCTTTACTTTTTTCATTCCACTTTCACCTTCTTCAAAGAATTCATGCACAAAATGAAAAGTGGAAACAGTTATCTCAGTAAGCTGTTAAAGGCGCCGAATCCCACAGATCCCACTGCTTGTTTTCAATATCCTCCTCACCCTCCTCCTACTTTTTACTAAACCCCATCTTGCTCCTGTCTGCTCCCTCCCTGCCCCCGTTTTCTTTCCACCCATGTCCTCCCTCCCTGTGTGTGTGAGCGGGTCAGCCCTCCCTACTAGGCAAGTGAAGTAAACTCCCCCTTTTTGCCCCTCTCTCTCTCTCTCTCTCTATCAGCTGGGCTGCTACTGTCAGACCAGGTTGGAGGACAATCAACTGCAACTGCTGCTGCCACTACTGGTGTGTCTTGTGTGGTGTGGGCTTTCTCACGTTGCGGTGGACACACACACACATACAGGAGCTTGCCCGGTCCTGCCCCCTCTCTCTCTCTCTCTCTCTCTCTCTCTCTGTCTCTCTCTCTCTCTTTCCCTCTCTCTCTGGCACATACACACACACACACACACTCAGAGCGAGAGGCAGTGTGTGAGTGGCGGATCCTGTCGTGTGGAGTGTACTGAAGAGAGGAGAAGAGAGGAGCGGAGCGGCAGACTCTACCATGCCAGTGCAGGGAGAAAGGCTGAAGCGCTGTCTCTCTCTCTGTTTCTGGAGCCGGAGTCCTCTGCTGTTGCTTGGACTGTTCTCTCTGCAATCACAAGCGTACGGTGAGTTACTACAAACTTTCTCCACTCGCTTCTACTCGCTTCCCTCAACCTTGTTGCTGTTTTTACTTAGCTTTGCTCTGAAGTTGCTGTGCTGCAACTCATCAAGTTTCTCTTTTGCACCTTAAAAGTTTGCTTGTTGTGAGTTCTTAGATGTGAGCGTAGTGGGGTTTTTTTTGCCTTCTCTGTGTTTTCACTTCTTGAACTTCTCACTACTTGTGCACTTTGTGGCTGTGTGTGTATGTGTGTGTGTGTGTGTGTGTGTGTGTGTTACTTTTAAAAGTTGCAGCTTAAATCTCATCTCTGCTATGCGGTGTCTGTAGTCTGTAAGCAACTCGTGATGACTGAGTTTTAGGAATCAGCTTCTAAATGTAACTGTTGTAGTCATGATCCTACAAGTGGTTGCTTTACATTATAGAATCGTTCATGTTTGATGTTACATGTCTGCATCACAGCAGCAAGTGTAGGATTTTATACAAAAAAAAAGTCCTAGCTCAGAACTTTTTTCTTTTTATTTTCCATTTATAGGGTTTTGGTGGGTACAGCTCTGTGTTTTGTCTTTTTTTTGGCCTGCTAACAATGAATTTGAGACATCAAGTCATTTCAAAAACATAATTACAGGGCAATTAAATTATGTTTCATATCAATATGTACAATCAATAATCTCTAAAAAATTAACTATACAAACACAAGTCAAGACATTTGTTTGAGTAATTATTTAAGTTAGTATTTTATTGATTTTCTGATCACTTTGTCAGTTTCACACTTTCACACAAAGTTGCTCTTAAATTAAGTTACATATATTTAATCACAGTGTGCTTGATGACTTCTTCAGACAGGCAGAGAGATATATTGTCATGGACTGACATTGTTATCGTTAGCCGCATCAGCCGCTTTGTCTGTGACCATGTTTGGTATCTGTGAGTGTGATTGGCGAGGTGTTAGAGGGAGAACGTGTCAGATTTAATAGTCTGTTATGTTTAGTACTGTGATGTGTGTCATTAAGGTTCAACACTCTGTTCTGTTTTTCCTGCTTATATGGCACAGCAGCACAATCACTGATTCAGAAGAGTCAGTACTGAAGGAATTTACATGGTTATGTGTGTGTTGTTAAGTTGCCCAAAATACTGGCTTGGACAGTGTTTCTTATGAGTGATGGTGTTTGTGCATATTTTTCTTTTCTCCTTTTATTGTTGGTCTATTTAAAGTCATTGGAGATGGTTTCAGCTGGGAGCCCTGAAGTTAAGCCAGCAGAGGCTCATACCTCATACTGTGTGTTATGTGCTGAGGTCGTCCTGCGACCTTTGGTTGCATGTCATCCCCTCTTTCTCGTCCATCTTTCCTGTCATTGTCAGAGGTTGAGTTGGCTTTCCTATGGAGTCCATGCTGAGCACCCCCTACTTCTGGTTTACTCTCTTGCTTGCAGATGCTGTTTTATCATTTAAACCAAGCCTGGGAAGAAATAACAGTCTATTTGAATGCTGTGAACATCTGGGTCATTTGCACTGTACACATAAACATACATATGGACACAAACATAAAAATCGTCTGAATGTTTTAGATTCATGGTAACACACACTGCTCTGTCCAAGAAGCTGCGGAACAGCTGCCAAAGAAGAAGACATATGTGAAATCTGACATAAAGTTGGACTTCTACCAAGTTTTTTTTTTTTGTTTGTGTTAAGTCATACACACTATGTCTTTTGTTTAATACTGAGTTCATATCATTTCAGAAAAATCCAGAAGCATAATCCAAGGGCAACTGGACTTGCTTTAGATTCTTGAAGACCCTTCGCCTCTCATCCAAAAGGCCTCTACATTTCTGGGACTAAAGAAAGTCCAGTTGTCCTTGGATTAGCTCCTCTGGATATATCATGACCTGTAAGAATCTTTACAGACCTATTTTAGAGGGGGTTTTTATTTTTCCCCATTCATGTTTATGGATAAAATTGCTATTACTCATTTTATTGCTGCATCACTTGAGTGGTGCATGTGGGACGTAGATAAAATCTCTGTAAGGTGCAGTGTTTTTGATTTGGTGTCAGGTGTCAGGATGTCCAAGATGCAGTGGTAATGCTGCTGTAACATCAGTGCGCCACCTATAGGTCAGTAAAACAAATTCCCTGCCCCTGATGTCTGCTAGATCTGAACAGAATACTCACTGAAAACATTTTTTTTTAATCTGAAGACACAATTTTTTCAGCTTTCACCCTTATTTCTGCAAATGCTTGCCAGACCTGCTATTTTTTATGGCTAGGTTTGTATAGGTAAAGATAATAATAATAATAAAAATGGTAGATTATTCTTAACTGTAAGAATATTGAAATATATTTGAACTTCCCTGAGCATCACCTAAACTCCCAGATTGTAAATTCAAAAAATAAAATAGTGTGTCATTATTATTTTTTTTTTCAATTTTCTTTTTAGTTACCCGGTTAAGTCATCAGCCTTGGCTTCAGCAAAATGCCCAAATTGTAAATTTGAAAAACAAACAGATTTGACTGTGTCATTTTGTTTCCCAGCCGAAATGTTTTTTGTTCGTTAAAGTTGAATCAGGTGTGCCTGAGCTGTTCCAAATTGTTGAAACTGTATTTAAATAGCGTTTTGCCTGCGGCCTAATACCAACAGCCTCACTCATTGGTTTGACACATTGATGATTCATGGGACCAGTAACAGGCTCATTCATAGGTTGACATACAGATGATTGATTGTCCTGGTAATAGATTCAGCTGTGACTCAACAGGCAAATATTTGTTTTTTGAAAAACTGCATGGAGAAAAAAAGATGGAGCAGGTAGAGGGGGAGATTTTTATTCAGACTGTCTCTACCTCACTCACTGTATTCTCTCCGTCTTTCTTCTTACTTCTTACTCATTCACTCTCTGAAACAGCACAAGGATGCTTGACAGACTGAGTGGTAGTCTAGACTTGGTTAGCTAGTGTTTCCTGGTCCTATAGCCACAGGTGAACTGAAGTCAATAAAGGTTTTAAACTGGCGGTAGACAGCTACTGTGTTGTGTCTGCATGAAGGTCACAGTTTACCCTGAAGCATGTCTAGGCCATTGTCTCTGCAGCAATCAAATAAAGGACAATGTGTCCATTACTCTTCAAGGAGAAATGAGAGAGTAGGGAATGCACACACTTATGCACACTTATAAAGTGTGTATAAGTGTTTGCATTCCCACACACAGACACACACACAGATCTTCTGTGACCTTCCACCTACGCCAAGCTGCAGCCTTCAATGTGAGTTCTGGGAAGTGAGGAGTGAGCGTGATAGCTTACATTTCATTGTCCTTGGTGGAAATAAGCACCGCTGTATCAGTTTTCACAGTCAAAGCTCTGCCAGTTGCTTTGCTTTTGTCACTGCCCGCTAATGAGACTCTTTTGCTCTCTGCAGAATTTTAGGTTTTGTTTTAACAGTATAAAACACCTACCTGGGATCTAGCCAAAATAATTGCTTCACACATGTTGTTGTTTGACACTGTGTTCTCCAAGTACTGAGAATGTGCTGTACCACTCTTCATCTCGCATTTCTCAGTGATCTGTTTTTAGTTTTCATAAAGTTGTTGGCAAAATCTGTGCGCTCTCTCTCTCCCTCTCTCTCTCTGTCTCTCTCTCTCTCTCTCTCTCTCTCTCTGTGTGTGTGTGTGTCACTGAACACCTGCTGGATGATTTCAGGTTTTACTGAGTTGGTGTTTTCTTCACACAAGAACAGCTTTACTCAAAACTGTGTTCACAGGGTGTGAGAGAGACCAAATGTTCTCTGTTAACTTTGAATGTCAGTCTATACCTGGTGTCTGATGCTAGCTAATAAGAAAATCAATATGCTTTGCAGGTGATGGACAAGATGCATTTATTGTCGCCCATGCTGAAATGGATGCATCTCATCTGAGATTAAAAGCATTAAGCTGAGTCCATTCAGGGATGCAAAGTGATGAAACGGCAAGAAATGCAGAAAACGTACAGGATTCAGGATTCAAGGAGACTTTGTTTTCAGGAAGTCATTGAAAAAAGTATTACAC